>NC_057801.1:585448211-585766599 GCF_018294505.1 Triticum aestivum | reverse complement strand
TGTAATTTGTGAGGTCTGAAATGTAAAGTACCCCGGCATATGCTCCGATTCGTGCATGCACTACGACCCAGATGCTCTGTGTCCCACATGTCGGTGAAAGGGAGCACGTGGAAATAGCCTAGGAGTACATATAGGAGGATAAATGCGTGCAAAGATATGTACGGTGAAGCGTAGCTGTGTGTAGGACCTTGAAGTATGTCTAGAGGGGGGGTGATTAGACTACTTGACCAATAAAATCTTAGCCTTTTCCCAATTTTAGAGTTTGGCAGATTTTAGCTATCTTAGGACAAGTCAAACAATTATCACAAAATTCAAGCAAGCATGCAAAGAGTATATGAGCAGCAGAAATTAAAGCATGCAACTTGCAAGAAAGTAAAGGGAAGGGTTTGGAGGATTCAGACGCAATTGGAGACACGGATGTTTTTGGCGTGGTTCCGATAGGTGGTGCTATCGTAAATCCACGTTGATGGAGACTTCAACCCACGAAGGGTAACGGTTGCGCGAGTCCACGGAGGGCTCCACCCACGAAGGCTCCACGAAGAAGCAACCTTGTCTATCCCACCATGGCCGTCCCCCACGAAGGACTTGCCTCACTAGCGGTAGATCTTCACGAAGTAGGCGATCTCCTTGCCCTTACAAACTCCTTGGTTCAACTCCACAATCTTGTCGGAGGCTCCCAAGTGACACCTAGCCAATCTAGGAGACACCACTTTCCAAGAAGTAACAAATGGTGTGTTGATGATGAACTCCTTGCTCTTGTGCTTCAAATGATAGTCTCCTCAACACTCAACTCTCTCTCATAGGTTTTGGATCTGGTGGAAAGAAGATTTGAGTGGAAAGCAACTTGGGGAAGGCTAGAGCTCAAGATTCATATGGTAGGAATGGAATATCTTAGCCTCAACACATGAGTAGGTGGTTCTCTCTCAGAAATGGTAAGTTAGAAGTGTAGGTTTGTTCTGATGGCTCTCTCCCCGAATGAAGAGGAGGTGGAGGGGTATATATAGCCTCCACACAAAATCTAACCGTTACACACAATTAACCAAACTCGGTGGGACCGATTCAACAGACTCGGTCGAACCAATTTAGTAAACCTAGTGACCGTTAGGATTTTCGGTGGGACCAACATGCAACTCGGTAGGATCGATATGGTTAGGGTTAGGGCATAACGTAATCTCGGTGAGACCGATTACACAAACTCGGTGAGACCGATTTTGGTAATAAGCTTTACAGAGAGTTATTCAGGTAAACTTGGTGGGACCGATTCTCTCATTTCGGTGAGACCGAAATGTTACGACAGGGAAACAGGTAGTTTACATTGCAATCTCGGTGGGACCGATCGCTCACTTCGGTTAGACCGAAATGTTACGAAGGGAAACAGAGAGATTACAATCCCATCTCGGTGAGACCGAGATCCCTATCGGTAGGACCGATGTGCCTAGGGTTTGTGGCAGTGGCTATGACATCCAAACTCGGTGGCGCCAGATAGAAAGAATCAGTGGGGCCGAGTTTGACTTTAGGTTTAGGTCATTTGTGGATGTGAGGAAGTAGTTGAGGGTATTTGGAGCATATCACTTAGCACATGAAGCAAGATGCTCATTAAGCAACACCTCATCCCTCCTTGATAGTATTGGCTTTTCCTATAGACTCAATGTGATCTTGGATCACTAAAATGTAAAATGAAGAGTCTTGAGCTTTTGAGCTTGAGCCAATCATTTGTCATTAGTATTTTGAGGGATCCACTTCCATCATCCATGCCATGCCATTCATTGAGCTTTACTGAAATAATAGTCTTGGAATAGCATTAGCTCAATGAGCTACATGTTGTTATGAATTACCAAAACCACCTAGGGATAGTTGCACTTTCAATCTCCCCCTTTTTGGTAATTGATGACAACATATAGATCAAAGCTTCGACAAATGATAATAAGATTGAAAAACATCGTCGCTTTGAGAAGTATGTGATAAGCAAGAGCTCTCCCTAAATTTGTTCATAGTTTAAGATTTGCTTTGGACTGCAAATGCACAAGGAATTAGGCACATGGGTTACTCTTCCATGTCACATACATCTTGATGGAGCGCTCAAAATGATAAGGATTGAATACATGCACTCATCACCAAGCAAAGTGAATGATCACATAAGGATAGGTAAGAAAATATCATCAAACATGCATAAGTGTAGCTTATGATCAAACACATGATCATCAATGTCTCACAGAAAACAGCATAGTATCTCAAGCAATCAAAAGCAAACAAAGTTTAACCACCAAAGCAAGAGAGAACAAAAACAACACTCTCTCTCTCGAAGCCTATGATCTATACATTTTTCTCCCCATTTGGCAACAAATTACCAAAAAGTTCATAAAAAATGCATAGTGCTAGATCGACTCTCAGGCTTGATCTTCAGGTGGTGGTGTAGAGATGGCTCCTAGGACGAAGGCTTCAGTTGAAGTGGATGGAGCTGGAGGAGTTGGTGCTGGAGCTGGTTGCACTGGAGCTGTAGGAGCTGTAGCTGGTGCAGATGATGTGGCTCTGGTGTCTGTCACAGGCACTGCAGCTGACCTTTGAGCTCTAGGCACTCTGGCAAATACATTAGTGGTAGTCTTGCCCTTCCTCTCCTGCATGTCATCCTGTAGCCGCTCCACAACTGACTGAATCTCAATTACTTTGACATCTAGATCATAGAATTTTTGTTCCACGATTCTTTCCAGGCTCTCCTGATTTTGAGTTAGGGTGGCCAACCCCTTCTCAATCCTCAGTGTTGATGCTATCAAGTAACCAAGCTGCTCCTGCTTGTTCTTCAAAAAGTACTCAGATGCCTCCTCTTGTGTTGGCATCTTGACAGCCTTCTCTCTCTTTGCCTTCTCCTTCTGCTCTTGAGCTTGCACGGAGGATGGTTCATTCTCATTCATGACAACCTGATTGTCCTCAAAGTCTGGATAGATAGCAAAATGTTCCTTATCCAACAGATATTTTCCTGTGCCCATCTTCGAGTTAATCAACTCCTGAATCTGTGGGGCATATCCACAGCTTCTCTTCTGGTCTGCTGCAGTCCTCTTAATGGTCTCAACCATAAGGCTCATGACCTTGAATTTCTATGGCACATCAAACAAATGCAGCATGTTGATAGCATGCCCTCTAATCATGTTGTGGTCACCTGACTTGGGCAATAGAGTGTGCCTTAGGATCCAGTTGATTGTTGGCAGCCCTGACAGAAGAAAGTGGACTGACCCAAACTTGAAAGTCTCAAGAGCTTTGTTTGGGATCTCCTTGGACATGTGTGCCATGGAATTGTGATCCATCTTCTACTTGGCATAGACATCCAAGGCATATTCACTCTCCTTTGGGGCATTGATTAGACTGGCCCATTCCTCAACGGTTGACTGGTACCTTGTACCTTCAGACATCCAAACTATCGTCCCATCTGGATAGAAATGTGATGTGGAGTAGAATTGCGTAATGAGTTCATCATTCTAGTTGGTGAGCTTCTGCCCAACAAATCTGCAAATCCACAAGGAACAAAACTATCTTGCACTCCAGGATAGTGTTCTTCATTTTCTTTCATGTAGGTCCAGTCGACCCACCTCATATAACACACTATGGGCTTCTTGTCCAGCAAGATTGTCTCATAGAAATCCTGTTGTTCCTTTGTATGGAACCTATAATCAACAGCAGTCCTTCTCCTGGTGGCATATGGATCTGACTCTCTCCATAGCCTCAACCCTGAGTCTCTCCTAATCTTCATGTCCTCAGCCACAGGATGAGCATCATTGTGGTCTGGTATCTTGGGCTTGAGCTTGCTCAGGACTTGTCCTTCTTCTTCTTCCTCATCAGCAACTTCAGGCACTGGGGCCTTGTTCTTCTCAGCAGCTGGAATACTCCTGGTATTCCTCTTTGGTGCAAGCTTGGGCTTGGGGGTAGCTTTGGGTGCTTCCTTGGGCTTTGATGTTGCAGCCCCTAACTTAATAGCATCACCCATAAGCTTTTGTGCCTTGGGTGCTGGTGCAGCAACCTCTTCTTCCTCTTCAGAGTCTCTCCTCATAGAGGGATTTCCAAGAACCTGGGCAGTAGTGGTTCTGGCTCTCTTCTTCTTCTTATCCTGAGCAGCAGCTTCATCTTCTGATTCAATGGTAAACTTCATAGTTTCTCCAGTGGGAACTTTCTTGGGTTTGGAAGTTGTGACTCTCCTTGCAGATGCCTCTTTGGGTTCAGTCTTTTCAGGCACTTGAGTAGATCCTCTGACCTTCAGCATAGGTTTCCTCTTGGCAGGAACCTTCTTATTGAGTCCAGGTTTAGTGTTCTTTGCTGAGGCATACTCCTTTTTGAGCACTACCATCTTGGAGGTAGCCTCATCTTCTTCTGCCAAATAATCCTCATCCTTAGATTCTGAGGTTCTCTTCTTCCTTCTCCTGGTGGCAGCTTTAGGCAGATTGCTTGGGGTGCTCCTGCTGCCATCATCTGAAGTGCTAGAGGGACTAGTGCCCTCACTCATGTGACTGTGCTCTTCTGACTTGTTCTGACTATCACTTTGGTCTGACATGCTGCAAATCACTGACTGCTGACCCTGTGAATAGTTATAGATGAGATAGAATGGATGAGCATCACAAAATGCAGAGATTTTTGCAAAAGAATGATTCAAAAATTCAGTTTTAGTTTTCCATAGAAAGCATTTCGGATCAACCGATTCTCAAACTCGGTGATACCGAAGCAGTTTTGGAACCTAAACTGGTGAACTCGGTTGGACCGAGTCACAGTTCGGTGGCACCGAGACTGCTAGGGTTTCACAAAGTCCTAAAATCGTTGACACCGATTAGCAATTCTCGGTCAGACCGAGAGTTACTAGTGCAATGGCGTTAGCCAAATCGGTGGGACGGAGGTTTTCAACTCGGTGGGTCCGAGATGGTTTCGGCGGAAACCTAACCCTAAATTTTCAAATCCCATCTAATCTAAGGATTGTGTTAACTGGATAGGAGTGTTTCAATCGTGGCAAGAAACATTATGAACACAATGTGCTAGGAATCGGACAAGGATAGCACTGTGATCGAGTCCATACCCTAGCTTGGCGATGAACTCGCTACGGAGGCAACGGCAGGGGTGAATTCCGTTGACAGCGGTGGAGACCAGCGACAGGAGGCGGCTGGCGACGAGGAGACGATCCAGAGACCCTGGTGGCTCATCGAGCTATTGCGCGGGCGAAGAGGTTTGGAGAAATTCCCAAATTTTTGCCCGTGAGTATATATAGCCCGACCCTGTCGGTGTGACCGAGTGGAACAACTTGGTGGCACCGAGATGCATAACTGTATACAGTTACAGCAACTCGGTGTGACCGAAAAGTTCAAATCGGTTGCACCGAGATTGAAAACCTAGATCGACTTAGTGATCTCGGTAGGACCGAAATGGTGGAATCGGTCAGACCGAGAATCAAAAAGAAGTTTTGGAAGTTTAAGTCTATAACGAATCGGGGACTCCGAGTGCTCCTCACACAGAGTGGTTCAAATCTGACTTGATCAAATTTTGTGATGTAGCATGAATAGTGTTTGAGACGAGAAAAGCATAGATAGCTAGAGAAGGTTCTTAGGCATCCTTGTCCATCCACTTGGCAAAAAGAAAAAGAAGCCAATCAATCAAAACAACAAGTGGATGTCCTCGAATGAGTAAAATATGCACCAACATGCTCACACAATAAGATGGCAAATGAAATATGTGGCAAAGCATGCACAACCAATTCTAGCATCTATCAAACAATTGGCGATGACTAGGTCATCTATATATGAGTATATTGACTTAGCAGTCAAATGAGAACATTTGATCATAGGTCATACTCATCGTTTAAGCTCAAGTGGGGTTACCACTTTTACATAATGCATTGATGTGTTCACATCACTAGAGTTGCTTTGACTCAATTCTTAGAGTTAAGCTCCCCCTAGATGTGAGATCCCCCTTTTAGAGGGATGAACTAACCTTGGGTTTTGTCGATGATGACTTCATGTAGGTGTTGAAGATGTGGATGCTCAATGTTGATGTAGATCATTTGGAGCAATCCTTTGGAGTGAGTTGCACTTTCAACATACCTACATGGGTTAGTCCCACAAGGAACAAACAAGAATATCCATAGACATAGAATGATGCACACACATGATGATGTCCATGAAATCATTAGGTTACCTAGTCCCTTGCCTTACCAACATGAGGGTTTGTGACTCCTTGAACTAGTGCATGATGTGAAAGTTGATTGCACTTGTCGTTGCCAAAATGATATGAGTGAATAATGTTGGGGGAGTCACACTCAAGAACTCTCTAGTTCTTCTTCTTCGGGATCCACATCATCTTGATGGGAATCCTTGGAGTTGTAGTTGTACTTGATGAAGTAGAACATGACGTAGTCTTGGGAACCCACTTGACCGAGGCCTTAGGTGCTTCTTCAAATGCATCAATCTCTTCTTGAAGCTTGTCCTTGCCTTTGTTCTTGTGGTCTTGTGGTGGAAGATCATTTGTGCTTGTGTTCCTTTGAAGGAAGTAGGATCATACTTCTCTTGTTGAGGAACATACTTCGTCTTGGGGTATTGATCTTCTTCCCACTCAACTCCATTGGCATTGAACTTTCGTTCAAAACCAACACCTTGATTCTTCCGGTGCCTTCCTTGCTTGCGTACAATTTCCTCGAATTGCTTACTCCCGGCAAGGCTCTTGTAAACACCTTTCTCTATAATTCCCTTCAATAAGCTATTTTCTTGCTCAAGTGTAACTTGGCTAAGAGAATCATTAGTGGAATCAAGAGAACTACTAGAAGCAACAATATTGGATTTGACATTATTATTGTTACTACTAGAGGAAGGATCTTTCATGTACTTGTTACTAGACTTGACTTGAGGCATGTAAGTAGATAAGAGTAAACGCTTGGCAATGTAAGAAGAACATTTCTTACGAAGATCATCGTTGATTGCCATTAAGAACTCATGCTCTTGCTCAAGATTTAGCTTTTCAAAGCATAACTTCTCGTGAGCTCCTAAAAGTTCTCGATGATCTTCGAAGATAGTTTCATGAGCTAACTTAAGAGTGTTTAGTTCTTTAGTTAGAAGCTCAATCTTATCCTTATCATTGTCATTCATTTTATCTTTATTAGCATGATTGATTGACGTTTCATCATAGTATTCATCACTAGAGTTGTCAACAAGTAAATCATCATCCAAAAGCAAGTCATCTTCATCACTATTGAAATCAACATACTCGGGATGTGTTACCTTTGGATCTTTGGCCATGAAGCATCTTCCAATTCCTTCATTTGGTGAGTCAAATATGTCGTAGGAGTTGGATGACACAAGTGCTAGACCGGCAACACTTTCATCTTGAGTATATTCAGAGTCGAAGTGATAGCTTCTCTCGGAGTGCTTGTCGGAGTCGGAGCCGAATACCCATTCACCAACATGAGCTTGATGTCTTCGTTTTGTGTAGCTCCTTGATGACTTGTCCTTCCTTTCCGAATCCTTGCTTCTCCGTGAGGCTCTTCGTTCATAACAATCATCTCTACTCCTCCTTTCTCTGGGTGGTGATTCTTCTCTTTTGCTTCTTCTTTTTGGAGAATCTTCTCTTCTTTTGTAGGGTGCCGTACAATCATTGGAATAGTGTCCGGGTCTCCCACAATTGTAGCAATTTTGCTCTCGACTAGAAGATCTTTTATCATTGTAGGTCCTTGACTTGGAGCTTCTTTCTTTGCTTCTACTCGTGTAGAATTTGTTGAAGTTCTTCACCATTAAGCTCAATTCTTCATTGAAGGTTTGTTTCTCACTTGATGATGTGGGGGCTTCACTTGAGGCTTTGTAAGCACCACTTGACTTGTTGTGAAGTTCCTCCTTATCCTTGAGTGACATATCATGAGCAACAATTCTTCCGATGACTTCCGTTGGCTTGAGATCTTTGTAGTTTGGCATCATTTGGATCAATGTGCACATGGTATCATACTTTCCATCCAATGCTCTTAGGATCTTCTTGATGATTAATTTGTCGGTCATCTCTTCACTCCCTAAGCTGGCAATCTCATTTGTGATAAGTGCAAGCCTAGAGTACATTTCAGTGACACCTTCACCATCCTTCATTTTGAACTTGTCAGGCTGACTTTGGAGCACATCCAACTTGGATTCCTTGACGGAGTCGGTACCTTCATGCATATCAATCAAAGTATCCCAAATTTCCGTTGCATTCTCAAGACGGCTGATTTTGTTGAATTCTTCGGGGCACAATCCGTTGAAGAGGATATCACAGGCATGAGTGTTGTATTGCAATATCTTCAATTCATCCATGCTAGCTTCACGGTTTGGTTCTCTCCCATCAAAGAATTCACCTTGCAAGCCAATACACGCAATAGCCCAAACGGCGAGGTTATGTCCAAGAATATGCATTTTCATCTTATGCTTCCAACTAGCAAAATTAGTACCATCAAAGTAAGGACCTCTACGGTGATAATTTCCCTCACTAGACTCCATACTCTCCTAGGTTGTGAAACCAAGGCTATGACCACCAAAAGCTATGGAAATCAAAGCAAATGGAGACCAAAGCTCTGACACCACTTGTAGGACCTTGAAGTATGTCTAGAGGGGGTGATTAGACTACTTGACCAATAAAAACTTAGCCTTATCCCAATTTTAGAGTTTGGCAGATTTTAGCTATCTTAGGACAAGTCAAACAATTATCACAAAATTCAAGCAAGCATGCAAAGAGTATATGAGCAGCGGAAATTAAAGCATGCAACTTGCAAGAAAGTAAAGGGAAGGGTTTGGAGGATTCAAACGCAATTGGAGAGACGGATGTTTTTGGCGTGGTTCCGATAGGTGGTGCTATCGTACATCCACATTGATGGAGACTTCAACCCACGAAGGTAACGGTTGCGCGAGTCCACGGAGGGCTCCACCCACGAAAGGTCCACGAAGAAGCAACCTTGTCTATCCCACCATGGCCGTCGCCCACGAAGGACTTGCCTCACTAGCGGTAGATCTACACGAAGTAGGCGATCTCCTTGCCCTTACAAACTCATTGGTTCAACTCCAGAATCTTGTCGGAGGCTCCCAAGTGACACCTAGCCAATCTAGGAGACACCACTCTCCAAGAAGTAACAAATGGTGCGTTGATGATGAACTCCTTGCTCTTGTGCTTCAAGATGGTAGTCTCCCCATCACTCAACTCTCTGTCATAGGTTTTGGATCTGGTGGAAAGAAGATTTGAGTGGAAAGCAACTTGGGGAAGGCTAGAGATCAAGATCCATATGGTAGGAATGGAATATCTTGGCCTCAACACATGAGTAGGTGGTTCTCTCTCAGAAATGGTAAGTTGGAAGTGTAGGTTTGTTCTGATGGCTCTCTCCACGAATGAAGAGGAGGTGGAGGGGTATATATAGCCTCCACACAAAATCTAACCATTACACACTATTTACCAAACTCGATGGGACCGATTCAACAGACTCGGTCGGACCGATTTAGTAAACCTAGTGACCATTAGGATTTTCGGTGGGACCGACATGCAACTCAGTAGGACCGATATGGTTAGGGTTAGGGCATAACGTAATCTCGGTGAGACCGATTACACAAACTCGGTGAGACCAATTTCGGCAATAAGCTTTCTTGAGAGTTAGTCAGGTAAACTCGGTGGGACCGATTCGCTCATTTCGGTGAGACCGAACTGTTACGAAAGGGAAACAAGGAGTTTACTTTGCAATCTCGGTGGGACCGATCGCTCACTTCGCCTAGGGTTTGTGGCAGTGGCTATGACATCCAAACTCGGTGGCGCCGGATAGTAATAATCAGTGGGGCCAAGTTTGACTTTAGGTTTAGGTCATTTGTGGATGTGAGGAAGTAGTTGAGGGTATTTGGAGCATATCACTAAGCACATGAAGCAAGATGCTCATTAAGCAACACCTCATCCCTCCTTGATAGTATTGGCTTTTCCTATAGACTCAATGTGATCTTGGATCACTAAAATATAAAATGAAGAGTCTTGAGCTTTTGAGCTTGAGCCAATTCTTTGTGATTAGTATTTTGAGGGATCCACTTCCATCATCCATGCCATGCCATTCATTGAGCTTTCCTGAAATTATAGTCTTGGAATAGCATTAGCTCAATGAGCTATATGTTGTTATGAATTACCAAAACCACCTAGGGATAGTTGCACTTTCACTGTAGTTCAAAAAGGAGACCTAAAGTGATGACATGTATAGGTCGCACGCACCCAACTAGTGGTAGTACTAGACATATGACTGTTTTCCCCTAAAAAGAGGTACTAGTGCTCAGTACTCCTATTCTATCAACGCGAGTCCCATCTGACAACAGCGTCCGCGCTACAGATAGCTCTTCTCCCTTGTTTCTCTCTTCTAATTCTAAACTCAGCCGACGCCTGATGGGCGGGGTGGGGATTTGCCGATGGTCGGTTTGCTCAACTGCGCCCCCACCTCATAGTGAAAATGTTACGACTGGAATAAAATTACCATATACTCCTATACTAATAAAACAATAAGGACACGAGGCAATGCAGTGCTGGTTACAGGAGGCAAGAAGAAGAGATGCATCCATCAAGGACGTCCACCTCCTCGACTCAGGGCACCGGCCCACCAAACGGCTGCTAAGTAGCAGCGGCTTTCGTGGCCAGGTCGACATGCTCTGAACAATGGCGTCCAAAGAGTCCAGCCATTGGAAGAAGGCCAACGTCTTTCTGTCCTTGCTGGCCTTGTAGTGGCCTATGTAGACGATTTCCTCATAGACGTGGATGTGCAGGTTGACAGTTTCTTGCATGGCGAGGCGCTGCGCGACGAGCGCGGCCTGGAGGTGCACACTCTTCGTCGCGACCTCCGGCACCTGCAGGGCCATCAGGGCTTGAAAGAGTTCGTCACCATGGAGGCCGATAAGGGTGGCAGGCAATGAGGAGCCTGGGCACGCAGGCTGGAGCTGTATGGCAAGGTCGTCTGTGTGCTTCTTGACGTTGGTGAACTTGCGGATGGAGTTGACCATCATGTCGTCCATGAGAGAGGCGAAGCCGGTGTTGGCGAGGACTACGACGCCGGCGGTCGCCAACACCGTCTGGAAACGCTGCGCGGTGTGGGGGCGGAGGAAGGCGCCTTGAATGATTTGGCACAACCGACTGCCGCTCGTGTCCATCGCCTCCATAGGTGCTTCTGGCTTCTGGTCAATTGGTCTTGGATTGGAGTGAGAAGTGTTGTGCAGAGACTAGGAGTAGATGGATTGGAGTGGTGGGGCGACTTTATATGAAAATCCACACTCGTATGCATTCACATCGTGCTGGCTCTATTCTGCTTCTCCAATTAATTCCCTCTACATGTAATTTGAGGATGCATCATTGACCGTTCAACATCTCGGGAACTGCTACCCTCTCCCTCCTTGGCATTCAAGCACCTATGGAGGCGACTGCTGCTCACGTCTATCGTGCATTAGGAGATGTTCTCGTCGACGACGAGGTGCCTATGGTGACTTCGTAAATTTCAAGATGATAGTACTAGTATACTCACTATTGTGCACCGCGACCAAGGTAGACAGGAAAAGGAGAGAACTATGTATTTATTTACGGTGTAGATTCACTCATTTTGTTCCATATGTACTCCGTCTTGGTGTAGTCTAGTCACTTGTTGAAATCTCTTGAAAGGCAAATACTCCTTTCTAGTTATAGGGCTATACTAGCAAGTAATAGTGGGCTCAAATAGCAATTTTGTCTCATGCAAGAGGCTGCCTATATGCGTGCTCCAAGGTTCGCAACTGCTACGTTCGGGTTGCACTTGGCTCTTCGCCTCTTCGAGAAGACGAACAATGATGTTACTACTACTGCTTCTACAGTATCGAATCCACTGTTGCATGTCCTTCCACCGCGAGTGGGAGGGATAGCTTGTTGTAGTACTATAAGAAAAAGCTTGTCCTCATGTGCGAGCCACCGCGCGCATGGGTGAGGGAGAAGGCATGTAGTACGAAAATCAAGCTTCTCCTCGTTGTACGAGTTGACGGAACACATCATAGCACTGGCCCCACATGGTTGCCTCTAAACTTGGCTGAAAGACCCACAGTGTACAATACTCCATTTGCTGCAACCTCTAACATCTACCCCACCACAAATTAAAATATATATTCCTATCTTGACCAGATGAGCATGAAAAATAGAATCACCGGGATAAAAGGTTGGGCCAGAATATTATTTTAATAAAAAAAGCATGCAACCGACCCCAACGATTTTAAGCTTATAGGCATGGTACACGCTATCCTAGACTACTCTACACATGATACTGCCACACGAGCATCCGGGCTGCGCTTGGCTCTTCGCCTCTTCGGCAAGTCGAACAATGATGGAGTACTACTGCAGTGGAGGACTACTATAGTATGCTTCTGGCCATCTGACACCATTGAACTGATGCGTGTCCATCGCATGCGGGAGGGAGAGCGTGTGCCAGCCACCACGCTCATGGGCGAGGGAGGGACGCAGCTTCAATGACTTACTACTCTTTCCTTTGCGTCTATGACAGGTGGGCCCAACAGGTGGGTGGCCCACTTGTCATGCAACCAAAGGCAGGTGCGGTTAAGGCAAGACGGCGTTGTAGTAATCAAACTTCTCGGTCTTGTACGAGTTGACGCGATACATCAAAGCACTGCACTCAATATAGTTCAATAATTTGCATTTACCGATGCATTAATTACAACGCATGCATGCATGCCATGACTCTCCTTTTGATACTTGCATGTGTTGATTTAATACACCTTGAAGTAGTATGAATATGTGACGGTAAAGCTTTGTAATGCCCCGACCCTAATAAAGCAAGAGATGGTTGTGCACGAGGAGGGCGAGATCATGCAGACGGAACAGGACCCGCCGATGGAGTTCTCTATGGTCTCGATGGACCTCACCTTGCTCCATTGCCCCTTGTGCCTCCGCCCCTTGAAGCCTCCAGTGTATGAGGTCCGAATAAACGTCCTCCATTCGGCTAAGTGCAGGTTTCTTAATTGATGTGTTGTTTAATTGATTTGTGCAGTGCAAGGGGGGGCACCTGGCCTGCGCGGACTGCCGCATCGAGTGTCCCGGGAACTAGCGGCAGTGCGAGAAGTGCGAGCGCGGTGGTGGCTTCGACATGCAGAACACGGTGTTGGACGCCGTCCTCTCCTCGATGAGGGTGGAGTGCCCGCAGGAAGGATGTGGGCTCGACATCACTTACCACAAGCTCACCGATCACTAGAGCGTGTGTCCGCTCGCGCCCTGCAAATGTCCCGTGCCCGTTTGCGGCTACGAAGGCCCGCCTCCGGCGCTCTCCCACCACATCATCACCGTGCATCCCATGCCCGTGCACAGGATCCAGTACAACAAGGTGCTTCAGCTGCAAGTGCCATTGTCGGAGCCACGGCTCTTGCTGTTCGCGGAGGAGGACGGTCACACGTTTTTCTTGGTCGGCGCCATGCTCGACATCGGCACGCCTATCGCCGTGTTGGTCGTCTGCAGCAGAGCAGGGTCGTCCCCACTACCGCACTACGTGGCCAAGATGTGGGCGAATGGTCCGCCTGGGGAGCCCAAACTGACGCTGTCAAGGTGGAAATGGAGGTGACAAGCAGCAAGGATCCTGGCGACGTCACCGTGCATGAGCTAACCTTCTTCATAGTTCCTCCCAAGCTGTTGGCCGGGGCTAAGCTGGTGTCACTACATATTCAAATTGACAAGCTCACGTCCTAGATGATTCTACAGTGCCTTCTGTTTGTCTTAGTAATATGCTAATATAGGGGTTAGCTCGGTCTACTTTAGCTTAAGAGATGGTGGGCTTTGGTGGCGATGCAGCAATTACTTCGACATCAGATCAGTAGTTAAAGTAATTTCCAATAGTCGAACGGATATTTTATGTCTGTTGGATATAAAGATCCTGGGGGTAAGAAGTATAATAGCTTATAAGAAGTAAGTATAACAGCTCATATGCTTGTTTGTTCAGGAAGTGTTGCGTACTTGTGCAAGTTGACGCGACACATCAAAGTAGTACTACTACTACTAGTAGTACTCTCTCCGATCCTAATTTCTCTGCGCATAAGGCTGGTCATAGTGGGAGTAACATAGGTAGTAACATAGATGCCACAGAAGCAAAAATGATGAGGTGGCAAGTAATTAATGAGGAGAGAGGCAAATAGAGTAACATAATATATTACCATCACATAGCGCTTTCCAATGCAAAATGAGTCTACAAAGTACTAAATGAAGACATCTAGTACTATATCAACGCCAAAGAGCAACGTGAAACCTATGATAGAGCCAATCGGCTGGTTGAGAATACTACAATTCATAGCTACATATGCCTGTGTGAGAGAGGACAAGTGCATGCGTGCACCTCTTCTCTTCCTGTATAACGTACTAAACTCAGAGTACAAGTGTATGTGGGTGGCATCGACCTAGGGAGCTAGAGATGGTGCATGCGAGAAGTCCCAAGAGATAGGTGTAATGTGTCTAAAAAAAGACTAGTCTATAGCTCGTCACGAGGCTATTCCTGTCGAACACCCGAATAAGCGTAAGATATGTATCCGACGGTGCCAGTTATTGCACGTACACAGCAGTAGAAAAAGAACTAGTACCATGGCATATGCTACACCATGGCCGAGAACACGTGCCCACGTTACGCCATCCGGGAATAGTGCCGCCCTTCGAAACTAAACCGTCAATAAAATTTTGAGAGCGTCTCGTCACATTCCAAATTACTACTACTACCACGCTATATTTAATTGCAAACCTGTTCACACCGATCACAACCTACTCCCTCCATCATCATCGTGACCAAGGAGGAGGGGAAAACGAGAGAACTTAATATTTATTTGCTAAGTAATAGCATTGCATGCAATAAACTAACCACTGCATGTCGTGTTTGGTAGTCTGAAGTCATTAAAAGCATGCACACCCACATCTCTTATTTGTTGATATGTCAAGAAAAAAGAAACAAGGTAGAAGTTAATGCACCACGCCTAACTATTTTGGGATTATTTGTTTTCCCACTTCGGAGCCTATTAGTACTCGGTTATAAACACCACTATGCCAAGATGACTGCACATTCCTCCTCAACTCCTCATCCACAAAAACAAACAAGTCATTCGGCATCCTTCCCTTGCGTTTGCCATGGCCAGCGTGATTTTTGGGTCGAGAGATTACCCCCAGGGAGAGGCGAGCATGGAAGCGGAAGCACGAGAGATGTCCCACCTCGCCTTGAAAGCAGCCGACATGGCCCGCCGCACGGAAGTAGCACACAGAGGTCCCGCCGCACCGCCGAAGCAGCACGGAGGTCCCGCCACGCCGTCGATGCAGCAGACTGCTCCGGTCACGCCATGGAAGCAGCAGAGATGTCATGCCGCGACACGAATGCAGCAGAGATGTCCCACCGCGCTGCGGTGTCCTGTGAAAATGTCTCGCGGGCAGTCGATGACTCTTACAAGCGCATGCATGCGATCGTCCATAACCAGATGGATCCGATCTCCAGCTGGGGAGGTTGCAGGACGACATGAAAGCCTCGCTTGAACAGGCTAGAGGTGTCATCCGACAACTAAGGGAGGGAAATTAGAGGCTCCGGGCCGAGCGCGACCTGCTGAGGGTGAAGATCGTCCGAAGTGTAGAGCAGGAGGAGGAGACCAGTGCGTTGTTGAAGAGGACCGGCGTCATCGTCAAGAAATTTCTGGACGAGAATGACATGCTCCGCATCGAGCGCCAAAGGCTGGTGGAGGAATTCGTGGATGCTCCCAAGCAGCGTCTTGAGGACACGACATAGCTCATCGTCGCTTGCTGCGGAGACTAGTTCCCGCGGCCTGCAGCAACGCATCAAGAAAGTAGAGATCAGCGAGCCAGATCGTTATCTTCCTTCTTCTTTTGCCTTCGGGTGTAGCCACATGTGGCTTTTTAAATTATCTTCCTAATTATGTAAGACAATTATTATCCACTGTCGTCATCCTTATATATTCATCAGTCTTGCTATAAGTCGCAACAGATGCTATATAGGTCCGTCGGATCTTACATCAAGATCCGTGCAAAAATTTCTTTTCAGATTTTCTTTTTTCTCTCTTAAATCTTAGTCGAGGGAGACAGCCACGCCATTAAACAGAGGCTTGGGCGCCATTAATGGAGACCTTGGGAGAGAGGTGGACGACAGATGGAGGTCAAAGGGCTCTCCTCTCGATAAGCACACGCAAGGGTCTGATCGCACGCTTCCCGTACTCAAATAGCTACCCTGCATGGTGCCTCCTAGCTAATAAAAATAGGGGATGCGTGGCTCCACGTAAATGGTAAATAGAACGCCGATGGTTTCAATAATACTTGTCTTTCCGATTGTAACGTGACATCACTTGTTCCAAAATGACTTTGTTGATTGTTAATGTGTGCGCCTTTGCAAATCAGACAGCAAAATTACCACAGCATGTTGGTGCCATGTCATGTCACCAAGCCAAGTTTCATAATTTTCATGCGTGTTTTGGATTTACAGGAATTAAAAAACCAAGTTTCTCAATGTTTCCAACCGAGCCACGACGCCCAGATGTTTGAATTTCATTCCATTTCTTGCATGGGACCTAGAAATTTACCCGAGGACACACATGTGATTTTTCAACCAACTTTGGTGCACTGGAGCATGTGCTTGTATTTCAAATTTGAATTATGCACACAAAGGTGACATGTTCCCTCTCAGAACCACAAGCCTTCTTGAGAGAAGCTCTGGTTTGCAAGAAGCTTATACCAAAACTTGTTCCTATTCAACCAACTTTTTTACCACAACTTGGTAGTACCATGACATGACACCATGCCGAGTTTCATGATTTTCAGGCGTGTTTTGGATTTACAAGAATTTTAAAGCCAAGTTTCTAAATGTTCTCGGCTGAGCCACAATGCCCAGATGTTTGAATTTCATTTCCATTTCTTGCATGGGACCTAGAAATTCACCCAAGGACACACATGTGATTTTTCAACCAACTTTGGTGCACGGGAGCATGTGCTTGTAGTTCAAATTTGAATTATGCACATTAAATGACCAGAAACTCAATTAATGTATAAAAAGGCCAAACGAACCGGAATAATTCCAAAATTTAATAGGGCACTCATGTAGTTCTATGTTGCCTCTCTAAAGAAACTTAAGGGGGGCAGCGTATATCGTTTCACACTCAAAGGTGACACGTTCCCTCTCAGAACCACGAGCCTTCTTGAGAGAAGCTCCGGTTTGCAAGAAGCTTATACCAAAACTTGTTCCAAATCGTAATTTTTTTAACACAACATGTTAGTGTCATGACATGACACCATGCCAAGTTTCATCATTTCCAGGCGAGTTTTGGATTTACATGAATTTTAAAACCAAGTTTCTCAATGTTCTCGGCCGAGTCATGATGCCAAGATGTTTGAATTTGATTCCCATTTCTTGCATGGGACCTAGAAATTCACCCAAGGACACACATTTGATTTTTCAACCAACTTTGGTGCAACGGAAAATGTGCTTGAAGTTCAAATTTGGATTATGCACATTAAATGTCCAAAAACTCAATTAATGTATAAAAAAGGCCAAATGAACCCGGTATAAGTCCAAAATTAAACATGGCACTCATATAGTTCTATGTTTCTTGTGGAAAGAAAATCACGGGGGAGGTAGCGTATATCGTTTCGCACACAAAAGTAACACGTTCCCTCGCGGAACCACGAGGCTTGTTCAGAGAATCTCTAGTTTTGCAAGAAGCTTATACATAAACTTGTCCCAGTTCAACCAAACAATATAAATATGAAAACAGGATTTAGATTATCCCGAACATCTCGCTACCTAGACAAATGTACTCGTATTTGAATTCAACATAAAATGGATACAAATATTTGAGTTGGAGATCGTATGGTACATGTAGTTCATTGTGAAATATGATTACTGCTATATGCATGTTTTTTGTTATCAAGATAATATTTAAATGATTTTATAACTTGACAACAATCGTATTCAAATGAGGAAAACTGATTCAAATTTTGTCCATATGGTAGACGACAATATATATGTTCATAGGGTGGAGTAAAATGTTCATATATGATGGAAGATCAAAATGTAGGACTACATCCATTATAAACGCCAAGGTCACCTAATGATATATTCAAATTCAACATAATGTTGATTCAGAAATTGAAATTCAAGATCCTGGCATTTGCAATCATATATGAAAAGACATGACTCTTTCTTTTGGTGGGACTTGATTGGTTTTTTGTTGTTGTTGAGGGAAGTGCGAATCGATTTGGTATTGTACAGGGTAATCTTGTTCTCCCGATCTTTTTTTTACATTTTTCTTGTAGTTTTTTCAATGACATCTATATTAATATAGTAAAAGGGGACATGACTCTCTTGTGTCTTGTATGAATAGTTTTTTATACATGTTAAGATTGTTCTTCTGAACAAGGAATCCGCGCCTTGTTATCCCAAAATTTTCAAGCTCGAGTATCTTTTGTCTCATCTGCTTTGAAACTCCCGCCTCTTCAACCCGCTCCGCGCCTTGTTATCCCAAAATTTGGATGCGCGCGAAAACTCCCTCCTTATTTGAAATCGGTCCCGCAGCTGAGACACGCGAAAACCCCCTTCTACCCCTCAGTCGGAAATGCCGGCTCAACTTCACGGTGTCAAAACTGGTGGGGTTATGCTAGTAACTTACCCTACATTTCGGACAAGCGCGTCCCTAAGCCCTGGCTCCCCTTACCTTCCCCTTCATCCCCCCTGAGGGAGTCCTGGATTAGGGGGTCCTCAGACAGCCGGACTATATGCTTATGCCGGACTGTTGGACTATGAAGATACAAGATTGAAGACTTTGTCCCGTGTCCGGGTGGGACTCTCCTTTCCGTGGAAGGCAAGCTTGGCAATTCAGATATGTAGATTCCCTTCTCTGTAACCGACTCTGTGTAACCCTAGACCCCTCCGATCTCTATATGAACCGGAGGGTTTAGTCCGTAGGACAAAAATAATCACAATCCTAGGCTAGCTTCTAGGGTTTAGCCTATACGATCCCATGGTAGATCAACTCTTGTAATACTCATATCATCAAGATCAGTCAAGCAGGAACTAGGGTATTACCTCCATAGAGAGGGCCCGAACCAGGGTAAACATCGTGTCCCCAGCCTCCTCTTACCATTAGCCTTAGACGCACAGTTTGTGACCCCCTACCCGAGATCCTCCGGTTTTGACACCGACATTGGTGCTTTCATTGAGAGTTCCACTATGCATCACCATACGGCTTGATGGCCCCTTCAATCATCTGCAACGATGCAGTCCCGAGTGAGGTTTTCCTCCCCGGCCAGATCTTTGTATTCGGCGGCTTTGCAATGCGGGCCAACTCGCTTGGCCATCTGGAGCAGATCGATAGCTACGCCCAGGTCAGGTTTGGAAGTCTGAATTACACTGCCGACATCCACGGAGACTTGATCTTCGATGGATTCGAGCCCATGATAGCTGCACCCTACAGTCGCGATGAGCATGACCTAGATCTGCCATGGGATGGTGTTCAGGAGATCACACCTGAAGCTGCCCCGGCTTTAAATCCAGAGCAGATCGTGCCATCCGAGGACGGGAGGATGGACCCAGCAGTCAGGGGAAAACATTTTTTTCGCAAAATACTGTGGCCCGTCCGGTGGGTACCAGCAGTCAGGGGGGAAACATTTTTTTGTGTAATACTGGTGGCCCGTCTGGTGGGTCCCTGCTGTCAGGTGGAGGAATAATTATTTTGCTCGTAATAAGGAGGCACTTCCTTGCGGTTGCCGTGGACCCAACTGTCAGCCTCTCCACGTACAGTACTCATCCGATGGAAGTCAGTCGTTGACCACATTGACCACGCCGTGCCGAGAGCACCATGGCGGTGGACAACGGCGAGGCCTAGGAAGGGGACGACACGGAGCCGGTGAAGACGCGATAGTGGATGCCCACGCAGAGAGGAGTACGAGGGTTCACTGGTTCGGCTGCGGTGTGAGGCTGTCGTCGCTGAAGAATAACAGGGGGAGTGCATGAGTGGAGGGATGGCCTAGCCAGGGTGGGAGTAGTATGGGGGCAGTGAGGCCTCTGCGGCAGCACAGCCGGCCACGGGAGGCAGGAGCATGAGGCACGACCGACGCTGCTTTGGGCGGCTGGAGCAAGAAGACCCAAGGTTGAAGAAGCACTACAGCCGTTGGATGGACATCGTTGACCATGCCGCACCGAGAGCACTAGGGTGGTGGACGACGGCGAGGCCTACGAAGGGAACGACACGGAGCCGGGGAAGACACGGCAGTGGCTGCCCACGCGGTGGAGAGTACAAGGGTTGACTGGTTCGGCTGCCGTCGCCAGAAAATAATAGGAGGTGTGGGTGAGTAGAGGGATAGACAGACCAGGGATGCGAGTATGATGGGGCCATGAGGCCTGCCCGGCAGCACAGCCGGCCACGAGAGGCGGGAGCAGGCGGTTCCAACAGCACTGGTTTGGGCGGCTGGGGCAGGAAGATCAGAGACTGAAGAAGCACGATTGCCGTTAGATTGACATCTAACGGTCTGACGCTGGTAGAGTCGATTGTTGACTAAGTTTCTTCTTTGAGAAACCTTGTGTACGCATGAACTTAGTAGGCCCACAAGTCAGCCTCCAAATCTGTGGTAGACAACATAAAGCCCATTTAGTATTTTTTTATAATTTGCAGCCCCTTTGCTAATTCTTAAGTAATTTATTACAGCCCATTTTCTGCCTAGGACCACGGTCAAAAAGTTCAACCTTATTTTGCATATTTCAGTGGAGTGCGAACTATTGTAATCCCGAAATGATAACATTTTGTTAAGAACTTGTTGATTTGCCAAAAAAATCATTTTGCTTTTGTAAGCAAATAAGACGTGGGACAATTGAGTTGGTTTAAGGGAAAACCAGTGGTAAAAAATCAGCGCTAGGTGGGAAAAAACAACAAAAATAAGGATGTAAATATGAAAAGGGAAGTTTATGTGTTTTCAATATAATGATATGTGTATATGAACAAGTAAAACTATAAGTAGAGATTAGAAAATGGATGTAGGACATGTGTTTCAAGAGGAAAATAGAACTGGGTTGTGTGTTTGATTCAGTAAAAAAACTGCCGTCGGATGTTGTAAGACAAAATATAACTAACGCTGACGGGCCAGAGGCCAGTAGATACCTGCTGGATCTTTGGCCCCGTTGTCGTCATGGGCCGGGCCTGTTAAACACAAAACCAACCCTGGGCAGTCTACAACCCAGTTGAAACTTGCTCGACCTGAAAAAACAATATACGTGCTCAATAAATGAGAGAATTCTGCAAGTACAGACTGATAACTGGGATGCAGCAGGGATATTGTTTTTTCATCGTGATAATAAGTGCATGCACTTGTTTCGAAAAAATTGGAGAACTGGAAATTCGAACGGCAGGTGCTTATGCTACCCATCAAATAAAAATCAGGTGCCTGAAAATTGGTTTTGAAACAAATGATTCAGCTTTATATCCACGTCGACCCTCGGCATGATGGTTGGAAGCAAATGCAAGTTCATACCAACAGATCGTTAACAACAATACCAACTTGCGGACGATAAGGTAGTACAACTACCAATACCAAACTAACTTATTATCTTTTTACTCCTGGCCCTAGTGTTCGTCTGGTAGAATATCTTGCGGAGGACCAGCTCCCGCTCCTTCTCTTACTCCAAGTGCCCGAGGTGGTACTGGTGCATCACCCAGTTGGTCCTCTACTGGTCGAAGTTCTTATTGGAGTGCAGCACCAGAACCTTTTTTGATGCCCATCTGCCGGCCGTTGACCATCACCGGCAAGGTATTGCCGGTCTTGTTCCACATCTTGTGCATGCCCCACTCCTACTCTATCTTGCACATGTCCACGTGCCCCTTCTGAACGCCCTGGAATTGGGCTGGAACAAATGCTTCCTTAGTCCACTCAGTGAGATACCTGCAGTATTGTGGCATACAGGTTTTAGTGTACGTAGTTGGCATTTTCATAACATCTTTGGCATATTGCAGTCACCTGTTTCACTTTTTATTACCTGTCAAATTGTAATTGCTTCACCAGGTCTGTGTCTAAAAAGAAAAATAGAGCTATAAACAAAGGAATATGTTTGTGCAAGTAGACGGCCGATCGGTGTCTTACCTGGAAGTTTCTCAAGTTGGGTGTAGCATATGCCGTGCTCGCTGTTAATGGTTGGTATGAACGAATCGATGAGAGACTGAAATCTCGCGCTGTCAGCACTCACTTTGGCCTCTGCAAAGCATCTCCATCATCATTCTCAGTACATCCTACGCAGGTGAGTTAGGATGCACTTGATCCCAGGAAGGTATCTATCCTTCAAACCAGAGGAGTGCTTCAAACTAACAACAGTACATAATATCCAACAAAAGAGGGTCGTGCTACAGCAGCAGAATACATGGCTCAGTCTAGATATCAGCACGAATCAAGTTGTGCAGATTTACTGTTGGCATGAACCACATCGCCGCATGTCGGGTTTGCAAAAGCCATCCATCGCATGGAAGCTTGATGCCTTGCACACACTGAACATTATCTGGCAACAAGCTGTGTCGATGAATCTCTGGATATGGTGATTCATGAAACCCATGGTATGATGTGTAAACACAGTCCCTCCTCGCGAATGGAAGTTGCATAGCACGGTAATCATCACCGGTGATATGATCAATGAATGGTTGGATGATCGGATAATTGAGCCCGAGGAACAAGGAGTGGTTGCCGAGGCTATATACCCGCCTCCAGTTGAATACACCTGGCCCAACAGAGCTAGGATCTTTCTCGAACACGAAGCAGCCATAGCAATCAATGTCACGAACGCCCCACGCATTGTACTGCATGTGGTTTGATGTAATGGTTTGGCCAATTTGGTACGTGTGAATGAGCATCAAATGACCGCCATCAGCTGAACGAGCGATAAACCACCACCCATCGGCTGGTATGATTCCAGGTCCTGGAATCATGAAGGCCAGCGCATTTGCGTCTGCTGCAACAATTCAAATTGGAGACCAAAAGGACAAAAATAAACAATCATGTTCAGAGTATGTGTGGAATTAAGATTACTATAACAGTGACACATATTGTAGACAAAGAATTGCAATGCCGTGGTCATGATCATACCCCAGGTTAAAAAAATAAGCCAATGGCTTTCATATTCTAGCAAAATGTCATGGTTCAAAAATCATGTAACAATGAGAGGAAAACAGCTACTCCCTCCGTTCCAAAATAGATGACCCAACTTTATACTAACTTTAGTATAAAGTTGGGTCATCTATTTTGGAACGGAGGGAGTATGACAGAGCCTACTCATATTCTACCATAGCACTTACTACTACTGTTCTCATATCAACTCTAAGCAATAACATGTGTTGTTATCAAATTCTTGTAAACAAGAGTAACATATAGCAATCATGATGTTATGCTCATAATATGTATTCTAACAATCATTAGATGCCAATTGTTCTCATATCAACTCTAACAATAACATGTATGGTCATAAAAATCTAGGAAATGAAAGGAACATATAACAATGATGTGGTTATAGACATACTATGTATTCTAAATTTGTAACAATGAACAGGCAGTCATATTCATAAGGTAAAGATGAGATGAGATTGAACAATTACACGACGATAGATTCCACCAATATAGGCAGCCAATCTGTGCATCGACCGTGTAAACGATGCTATCATGCACTATAGCATTAGACAGAAATGTTGCCTCAACAGGATTGATGATGAGCCATAACCATGTATGGCGACTGTTGGGGCTATAACTACTGAGTATAAACCGCCTAGGAGGGGCCGGTTCACCCTCAACTGTATTGAAGCCCATGAAGACCAAGAAGATGGCGCTTTACTGATGAAGCTTAGAGGCCCAGAGCAAAGGCGGATTAGGGCCCGTAGTTGTAAACTGCCATAGTTGTATAGACTTGGATTGTAAGTTAGGAAGGAAGAGACCGAGTCGGACGCTTGTACGAGCCGGCCCTGGGACTCTGTAAACCGGCCGGGCGTCAACCTTGTGTATTTATAAGGATGACCCGGCGGCAGTTCAGGGACAAGAAACAACATCTCGAGAGCCAGGCATAGCGTGTCTGCTCCCCGGCCATCGAGACCCCAATAATCCCATCACAACTAGACGTAGGCTTTTACCTTCATCATAAGGGGCCGAACTAGTATAAAACTCTCATGTCCTTTGTCTGGTTTAACCCCTCTAAGCTAACCCGTCGCGATGGCTCCACGACTAAGTCCTTTCACGAGGACATCTGACGTGTTAATTCAACGACAGTTGGCGCTCACCGTGAGGCTATCGCATGATGGTTTCAATTTCTTAGAGGGCAAGTTTGAAGGGCTCAAGGGATATGCAGTGCGTCGGATGACCAAGAGTCATCGCGGAAAACTCTACATCGACCATGCAGGTTGGGGCCCTGACGCTGGCTCAATCAAGTACGGGTACCGGGTCCCCTTCGGAGGAATTCACGTCTTCATCGGCAAGATCGGCGAACCGGGCCCTGAGCCGGACATCTGCACCGACCTCGTCGAAACGGCTCAACAAGCGAGGCCTGCCTGGATTCAGCCCGCGATGAAGCATCCGTTCGTAGGATGTGTCCATGTGATCGGATCTGAACCGGTGTCCGAAGGTGAGACGGTCGCTTATTCCGACGGCGAGTCATCTACTGGTGAAACCGAGTCCTTGTATCAAGTTCAAAGTGGTTTGATCAAAGGGTATTCCGATGGCATCAGTATTCCGGAATTTCTTGAACCGCTGAATCGGGTCACAATCTTCATGGCCGGTACACAGGCGACCTAGCAAAACTCAACTGCAGCGGCATTAGGTTCCGGATCAGCAGCTGGGGCAGCAGGCCCCATGCGACGGCCGGCTCAAGTTCTGTCCGGTTTGTTGGACGCCTGGACAACGTTATTGGCCTCAACAGTTACCCGGAGAATCAAGATTGGCACAATGCGGAAGTCACAAAGCTACGGGATCAGATAACTCAGGCCAAGGAGGACTTGGCAGCTGAGGAAACCAGGATGGCTGAGGAACGAGACGCTTTAGATGCCCAGGCGCAGACGATTCAGGCCGAAAATTATCAACTTTTGCTGGATCAGAACGCCTCGAATGAAGTATTGAGGAGAAGATATCAATCCCGCTTGCCGGCGGATTATAATGCGATGAATCTCTTCAATACGCCAGGGGCAGGAACCAGTAACCAGACCGCAGTAAACCAGACTATTGTGCCAAGGACCGGAGCGCCGGATAAACCTCAGGTGATGGGTCCACCCCGACGAACAGACAACCCGCCGCAATACCCAACACCGCCGCTGGGTCACTTCTCTACTCCTTTGGACAACATGATAGCAGTAGCATCCCGGTTGGCTGCTATACCGATGGAGGGTGAGTCGCTAGCGGCGTTTGAGACGCGGCGGGCCAGGGATCTTCTTCAGACTGCTATTGAGGGAGTCCCGGACTAGGGGGTGTCCGGATAGCCGAACTATCATCATCGGCCGGACTCCAACACTATGAAGATACAAGATTGAAGACTTCGTCTCGTGTCCGGATGGGACTTTCCTTGGCGTGGAAGGCAAGCTTGGCGATATGGATATGTAGATCTCCTACCATTGTAACCGACTCTGTGTAACCCTAGCCCTCTCCGGTGTCTATATAAACCGGAGGGTTTTAGTCCATAGGACACAACAACAATCATACCATAGGCTCTCTTCTATGGTTTAGCCTCCTTGATCTCATGGTAGATCCACTCTTGTACTACCCATATCATCAATATCAATCAAGCAGGAGTAGGGTTTTACCTCCGTCGAGAGGTCCCGAACCTGGGTAAAAACATTGTGTCCCTTGTCTCCTGTTACCATCCGCCTAGACGCACAGTTCGGGACCCCCTACCCGAGATCCGCCGGTTTTGACACCGACATTGGTGCTTTCATTGAGAGTTCCTCTGTGTCGTCACCGATAGGCCCGATGGCTCCTTCGATCATCAACAACAACGACGCAGTCCAGGGTGAGACTTTTCTCCCCAGACAGATCTTCGTATTCGGCGGCTTTGCACTGCGGTCCAATTCATCCGGCCATCTGGACCAGATCGAAAGCTACGCCCCTGGCCGTCAGGTCAGATTTGGAAGTCTGAACTTCACGGCTGACATCCGCGGAGACTTGATCTTCATTGGATTCGAGCCACAGCCGAGCGCGCCACACTGTCACGATGGGCAATCTTTAGCTCTGCTGCCGGACAGTGCCCTAGAGGCTGCACACGAGTCTGCTCCGACCCTTAATTCGGAGCCAGCTGCGCAGATCGAGGACGGGTGGCTAGACACCGCCTCGGGGGCCTCAACCTCTACGGCGATGGAGTCGAATACTGACCTTGTCCCTTGTGAAGCTCGTGACTCCGAGGTGCCGGACTCCTCGCCGGACTCCGAACCTCCCGCGCCCCCTCCAATCGAATCTGATTGGGCGCCGATCATGGAGTTCACCACTGCGGACATCTTTCAACACTCACCTTTCGGCGACATTCTGAATTCGCTAAAATATCTCTCATTATCAGGAGAGCCCTGGCCGGACTGCGGTCAGGACGGTTGGGATGCGGACAACAAAGAAATTCAAAGCCCACCCACCACCCACTTAGTAGCCACTGTCGACGATCTAACCCACATGCTAGACTTCGACTCTGAAGACATCGACGGTATGGACGACAATGCCGGAGACGACCAAGAACCAGCGCCCACTGGGCACTGGAAAGCCACCTTGTCATATGACATATACATGGTGGATATCCCAAAGGATGGGAATGGCGAGGGAACAACGGAAGAAGACCCCCCCAAGAAATAGCCTAAGCGCCGGCGTCAGCGGCGCCGCTCTAAATCCCGCCACAGCAAGAATGGAGACTCCGGCACCCAAGATAATAACACCCCAGACAGTGCCGAAGACAGCCCCCTTCAGCAAAATTCAGCATAGGAGGACAGAGAAGCCATGTGGGGACCCCGACTCATAAGTCGTGATCACCGAATGCACATGTACAGGGATCCCAGAGATCAATGCTCACTGAACACACAGAAGCTGAATAACAAGAGTCTTACATCCATACATACCGTATTACACAAGTAAGACCATTATGGTCGAGTCATGAGTATAAAATCGCAGCGGAAATCTTCGTCGATAACTTGGACCCATGCCATCTGCCTTAACCCTAAAGGCATTCTGACTGGGAAGCGTCCTAGCTCGCATGTTCATCGCCGAAGTATTCTTCATCATATCTTGTTCTTTCAAGCTTGGCCAAGTAAATAGCCAGGGACAAGCCAGTGAGTACTTTGAATGTACTCGCAAGCAACCCATGTTTTGGTTCAAGGTACAACAATGCATGACATAGGTAAATTTTGCAGAAAGCTAGTTTTGAGTGCAATGACATGTTCAACATCTTTGTAAGGCATGCATCAAGAGAATTCAAGTAACCATGAGGACAGGTTACAGATATCAACATAAATAGAGTGGGCACCAACCCATCTAACATAAATAGAGTGGGCACCAACCCATCTCAATCATGTCAAGGCCCTTGACTTGACCCAAGTCATTTTTATCAACACACACACTTGGTTTGTAAGCAAGTGGACATAGCCCAAGAGTGGTCACCCAACTGTCCTTGACCGTGGACACGGCTATTCAAATAGTTTTACACTCTGCAGAGGTTGCACACTGTACCCACAAGATCCGGGAACTTCCGTGTCATCCATGACCCGCGATACCTCAAGTACCTGGGGTAAGCACCCGATAACTACCTTTCCCTAGACGACACTAACATGGAGTCCACTCGATTGGTAGTAACCCCCGTGCCCAACATCATCACATAACATTTTCGTGGAGCCACGCTCCATAATCATCTCACATCACAAGCACGGGGTACCAACGGTGTGTTCGGTGCCCCATAAAAATGTTCTTGGTCGCCCTACCTGGCACGACCCCATCCCGAGAGAGAGAACCAACTCTCCCCCGTCACTAGTAATGCGGGCTCCAAGCTAGTATCGGTCTAGGTACTCAATAATGCCCTTTCCCATATAAGGGTAGAGTGGTTGCGCATGTAAGGTTGGAATAACGGTCGCAACTTAAACCAATCCGTTTTGAAAACAACACACACATTTGCCCCGGTACACCACTTCGTCATCAAGTGGTTACCCATCTCATCATCTCCCTCGGGAATAAGTGGCACCCGACGGGGTTTTAGAAAAGTCCTTTGAAAATACTTTGTCTCCATCACCATGCATATTCCCGTCCCTTTTTGCGTAGCACTACTTTAGCATCCTATCTACTCCCACCGGCATAACCCTCATAAGAAGGTAGGGCCATGCACAATGCAAGTATCAACAAGGAAGTAACAGAGGCAACCAACCCACGGGGTTCACCATCTCATCATGATTCCGATGCAACAATAATAAAGAGCTATATGACATGCATAAAAAGGGTTTCATAGACATGGTCAAAGGGCTGCTTGCCTGTTTTAACAAAGTCTTCGAGGTCTTCAAATATCTCTGGTCCAACTCCGAGCATTGCGTCTACTTCGTCAACTATCGTTGAAAGCAACCATAATAAGCAACCCAACAAGGCAGGAAATAAAAGTGCTCTAAAAATATGAGTTGGACTTTTCTAGGATACCTCTGGTCATATGAGGGATGACCAAATGGTTTCATTAGGATTTGATCAATGGACATCTCTGAACATTTCAATATGATGGAATCAAGGGGTTTATGGATTTATAAGAAGTGTACAGAAATATATTTTGGAAAAATGAGCAAAGGCACCCATTTAACAAAGGATGATTTTAGAAGCATCTAGGAGTTGGTTTCACTGGGTTTGGAGTTCAAAGGAATTTCCTATGAATTTGCAAAGTTGACAAATATGAAGAAATGGCTCAGTATATTGTGTGGCACAGAAAGTATTAATAAAAATGTCCATAAACTAAGTTTTGAACTTATAGACATATAGGATTTTGAATCATGGAATTTGGATCACAAATGGGCTCTCTGTGATTTTCTAAAGTTCATCACAGAAATAGGAAAAGTAGGATTTGATAATTATTTGTGAAGAAAAGGTCTCTGGAAAAAATGTGCATGTTGCACCAACAGGTAGATCATGATTTATAGAGTCACTAGAAATTTGAATCATCAAATTTGGAGTTAATTTGAATTATTTATGGATTTGAGAAACTCACTGGAAAAGAATAAAAAGAAATATGGGGCATTACCCTTATCCTGCGCGGAAGCGGATCAGGCCGAAGCCGTCTCCACTTAAACGGGCGGGGCCCAGCCGCTGGGTCGCTGACGCGCGGGCCCCAACGCTTAGGCCGTCGCCTTCAACCTCCCGCGCGCGCTCTGGCCGCGGGGAGAAGCGGCTCCCACCGGCGATTGCCGGGGCTACACAGCGTCTCTGCGACGCTCCGCCCACCGGCGTACTCAGGAGGCCACGCCGCACACATCCATGTGTTGCGCGCACGCCGTGGAGGGCTGTAGCAGCGATGGCTTGGGTGGCCGCGGAGGAGGCTGTCGGCCATCTTTGGCCATGAGCGTGTGGCGTTCCCGGGGATGAACGACGTTGATGGAGGGCCTCGAGGTGGTGGTATGAGGGTACTGGAGTGGTTAGGGAGAGAGGAGAGGCTCGGTATAGCCCGGATTTAGGCGGAGCCCGACGACGGAGCTCCGGCCATTGCGGTGGATGGGGGGCACGGGGAGAGATGTGAGTTGGTCCAGGGGGTGCACGGGAGAGAGGGGGAGCAAATGGAGCAGAGAGGGAGCCCAGGGACTGCCTTAAGTAGGAGGGGGCGAGGTGCACCGTGGCTCGTGCGCCGACGAGCTCCTAGCCATTGCTGGAGGCCACGGGGGCGCGCATAGGCGTGTCTGGGGTGTTCGTGGGGTTGGTCTAGGCTAGAGGAGGGGAGAGAAGGAGCGGGGGAAGGGCCAGGGTGCCGCGCGTGTGAGGCGCTCCATTGGCGCGCTCGGGCGGCCTCTGTTCGCTAGTGCGGAGGCGCGGGAGAGGGGAGAGAGAAGGGGGCCGACCACGTAGCGTGTTGCGGACACCGAGGCGCATCGGCAGGCGCGCGGGGGAGGCCCGAGGTGGACGGCAGTGCGGCGGCAGGGCTCGGCCGCTACTGTAGCGCGCTCCAGAGCAGGCTTTTGGCCGGCATGAGCGTGTTTTGCGCGCTCTGCCGTGTCCACTTGCGTCTGGAGTGTGCTGGGTGATGGGCTAAAGCCTGGGGAGAGCCTTGGATGCTCTGGAATGCCAAGGAGGGAGGGAGAAGCTGAGAGAGAGGGAGAATGTTGTTGCCCAGAGAAGAAAAATGGAGTTCTAACCCCCTTAATCATGGCTCCTCGGGCAGGGAAAGATGCAAGTGGTAGAGGGGGACCAGATGAGGCTGTGGGAGAAAGATTAGCTCATGGAGATTAGTGGAAGTGGACAAAACATACATTTTAAGTTTCTGCCAGGAGGTGTTTCATGTAGGTTTGGGCAAGCAAATGAACTCCATTTTCTATGATACTTAACAGGATGGAATGACACTTAGAAATAGAGTGTGCCACCAAACTTGAGCTCATTTGGGCAAAGTAGCCAATGTAACTTTTGTGAACCCTAGAAATCAATAGAAATGGACTTCCCAAGATTTAGTGATGCAAACCTATTCTCCTTGATGCACCACTTGGTGTAGTGTCATCATTTGAGGTTCTGAACATGTCCACAAAAGTTGAGATCAAAACGAGAAAGTTTCCAATGTAGAGTTGTACAAATTTGGTTCTGGACAGAAAGGGTTTTGGGGCACTTTGATCAATATAACTTGTTCTCCAACTTGTGCCATTTGGTTTAGATGAATGATTAGACCAGTTGAGAGTGTTCACAAGGTTTGAGAACATTTGGAAATGTTTGGCAATGTAAAGTTGCTCAAACTTCAAAATGGACAGAAATGGTTTTGAGAGGATTTGATGATGTTATCTTGTTCTCCAAGACATAAGACTTGGCAAGATCACCAAATATGTCATATGTGACATGATAGAATTTTCTTGGAATTTTTGAACTATATTTCCTTTGTAAATATTTCAAAAGCTTGAAATATCCAGAAAGGGTTTTTGAGGGATTTGACCAATATTTTTAACATGACCAAGTGTTGAATCTCTTATATATGGACAATATATGTCCACTGAGTTTCCCTGATTTTTGTCAAATATTTTTAAAACAATAAAATAATTTTTCCCTATTAAAGACCATTTCTGGCCTTAAGAAAAAGCTTTTAAATAAAATAGGAATATAACTTTTAAAATTATATTGTTGTGGTTTCTGGGTATCCTATATCTAATAGGAGTCAAATATATTTTTGGAAAGATTTTTACTGCCCTTAATTAAGTACTTGCAGTGCAAACCTCAATTCAGGGGGTTTTGGAAAACTAATTTTTGAAAATACTTTTTGGCCAAATTATTTTTGTAAGAAAATACTATATTGCTCTATACACATGGCATGATCATTGGGAAAAGGTTTTGGATCAAGGAGATGAAGTATAGGAGTTGGAGGATTTATTTGATTTTTAGAGCACTTGCAAACAGCAGACAAACATTCAATCAAAGTAAAGACAAAATACTCAAAAGTTTTTTTCAAACCACATTTTAGCATGATTTAGTGACTTAAGTGTTGTGGCATGAAAATCATGAGAGAGCGGCGGACAAAGAGGTAGAGGATGATAATTACAAGCCTCCCTCCGGAGACTAGGCAAACCTCGACGACGACGAATTCGTCGTGCCTGAGGATCCTTTCGAACAAGAGCGTTTTAAACGCAGGCTCATGGACACGGCAAGCAGCCTCAAGAAAAAGCAGCAACAGCTTAGAGTTGATCAAGATCTGCTAGCCGACAGATGGACCGAAGTCCTTGCGGCCGACGAACATGAACTCGAATGCCCCTCCAAAAGCTACCCCAAACGCAAGCTGCTCCCCCGATTAGAGGAGGAAGCATACAAACCTGCATCACCAGCGCACAATACGGCTGACCGACCACCCCATGGCCACGACAGAGAGGCCTCTAGGCCCTCCACTAAAACTGTACCCCGACATCGCTTGAAAATCACAAAGCCACAAGGGAACGCTCTGGACTTGCGAGATATATTGGAGGATAAGGCAAAACAATCAAGATCGATCTACAGATCGCGTGGGCGCCCCATGATACGCGAGGACAACCGTCGCGCCGGACACAGCAAGTCCGGCCGGGCCGAACACAGCAGACAAAGCTCGTTTGAGCTACGTCGTGATATAGCCCAATACAGAGGCGCCGCACACCCACTATGCTTCACAGATGAAGTAATGGATCATCAAATCCCCGAAGGGTTTAAACCCATGAATATTGAATCCTACGATGGCACAACAGACCTCGCGGTTTGGATGGAAGACTATCTCCTTCATATCCACATGGCCCACGGTGATGATCTTCACGCCATCAAATACCTCCCACTCAAGCTTAAAGGACCATCTCGGCATTGGCTTAACAGCTTGCTAGCAGAATCAATTGGGTGTTGGGAGGACCTGGAAGCCGCATTCCTTGATAACTTCCAGGGCACATATGTGCGACCACCAGATGCTAACGATCTAAGCCATATAATTCAGCAGCCAGACGAATCGGCCAGACAATTCTGGACATGGTTCTTAACTAAGAAAAATCAAATCGTCGACTGTCCGAATGCGGAGGCCCTCGCGGCCTTCAAACATAACATCCGCGACGAGTGGCTTGCCCGGCACCTGGGACAGGAAAAGCCGAAATCCATGGCAGCCCTCACATCACTCATGACTCGCTTCTGCGCGGGAGAGGACAGCTGGCTAGCCCGCAGCAACAACCTCAGCAAAAACTCTGGCAGTCTGGATACCAAGGACCGCAATGGCAGGTCGCGTCGCAACAAGCACAAACACCGCATTAACGACGACAATACTGAGGATACGGTAGTCAATGCCGGATTCAGAGGCTCCAAACCCGGTCAGCGGAAAAGGCCATTCCAAAGAACTACTCCGAGTCTGTCCAATTTGGACCGAATACTCGACCGCTCGTGCTAGATACACGGCACCCCCGAAATGCCAGCTAATCACACCAACAGGGACTGCTGGGTATTCAAGCAGGCAGGCAAGCTAATTGCCAAAAACAATGACAAGGGGCTGCATAGCGATGACGAGGAAGAGACCCGACCGCCGAACAATAGAGGACAGAAGGGTTTCCCCACACAAGTGCGGATGGTGAACATGATATACGCAACCCACATACCCAAGAGGGAGCGGAAGCGTGCACTCAGGGACGTATATGCGATGGAGCCAGTCGCCCCGAAGTTCAACCCATGGTCCTCCTGCCCGATCACTTTTGATCGAAGGGACCACCCCACCAGCATCCGCCACTGCAGATTCGCCGCATTGGTTTTAGACCAAATTGTCGATGGATTTCACCTCACTAGAGTCCTGATGGACGGCGACAATAGCCTGAACCTGCTTTATCAGGATACAGTGCACAAGATGGGCATAGACCCCTCAAGGATTAAACCCACAAAGACGACCTTCAAAGGCGTCATACCAGGTGTAGAGGCCAATTGTATAGGATCAGTTACACTGGAAGTGGTCTTCGGATCCCCGGATAACTTCCGAAGCGAGGAGTTAATCTTCGACATAGTTCCGTTCCGCAGCGGCTATCATGCTCTGCTCGGACGGACTGCATTTGCAAAGTTCAACGCGGTGCCGCACTATGCATACCTCCAGCTCAAGATGCCAGGCCCTCGAGGAGTCATCACGGTCAACGGAAACACTAAACGCTCTCTCCGAATGGAGGAACATAGAGCGGCTCTCACGTCAGAAGTACAGTGCAGCCTCTTAAGGCAATTCTCGAGTCCGTCCGCTAAGCGACCGGACACGGCTAAACGCTGTCAGGACCCCGACTCGATGTCACATCGATCTAGCCGGTAACACTTCATATCACCTTGCGGCCTCACGCACGGTATTCCCACGGGTGTCGCCTTACCTTTGCCCGGGACCGTTTGCGCCTTTTGGCTCACGTATATGATAGTGTCGCTAGCACCCATATGATAAAGAGCCCGGGCTGACATGACTAGTCGTAAACCCAAAGTGGCACAGACTTACAGGGACAGGCATCCATGACCCAGCTTCGAACGTGTCGGTCATCAGCAAGTGGGTCCGGGCTGTAGCACTGGGCTAGCAGGACTCCGGTAAACCAGGCTGTAGCGGGCTAACAGGCCTCCGGTACTCAAAGCGTGACATTTCCCCGAAGGGACAGACACAGGAACGAAGAAGGACACATGCCGGCCAGCCTAAGTGTTCCAGAGCAGTAGCAAGCTACCATGGCTCAGCGGTAACACTAGGAGACATTTCCCGGTAAGAGAGGCTACTAAAGATAAACAACTAGATAGTCAGATCCCACACATACCAAGCATTTCAATCATACACACAATATGCTCGATATGTGCAAATACAACGAAGCATCACAACATGACTCTATGACACAAGTACTTTATTTAAGGCTCAGGGAGCCATACATATCATACACACAGGTACGGGTCTCACGACCCAACATACAAGTCATACAGTCATACAAGCCAACAGCGGAAGTACTTTGTCTGGGTACAGACAACTAGTAAAATAAAAGAGGCTTGGAAGCCTAACTATACTACGTGGTCCATCACAAGCTCAGGGTCACCACCTGGGTCTTTAGCCTACTCGTTGATGTCAACGTCTACATAGAACCCATCAGAAGGGGTTGCAGCGTCTTCTGTAAAAATGTAGATTATAGCAACATGAGTACAAAGGTACTCAGCAAGACTTACATCAGATCCTACATACATGCATAGTATCAAGAAGGGTCGGTGGAGTTATTGCAGCAAGCCAGCTTTGACTCTTGGCTAGGCTATCCTACGATACTCCAACTTGAAATAGTTTTGCGCACACGAGTCCACTACTCACCACTTCAATACACTACCGAGGATCCACCTCCGTCTTCCTACGGAAGAGCCATCCTCAGCACTCACACTTATCTTGAGGCTTTTAACAGTTTCCATTTACTTGTCTATGAACTGTATAGGCAACCAAGTAGTCCTTTACCGCGGACGCGGCTATTCGAATAGATCATGTTAACCCTGCAGGGGTGTACTTCTTCATACATGTTTCCACCACTTAGCGTCTGCACACGACATGTGCTCGGCAGACTTCAAGCGAAAGCCGACGTGGGTGTAGACCACGACCTACCTAAACACTTAAGCCTCTAGTCCAGGTTTATCGCCTATTCAGGTTCCATCCGCAGGGAGTCCGGCCGAGGTTTCCCATACGGCCCCGAACGATGTGAACAGGGTTCCCGAGATACCTAACGGGTATTCGGTACACCCGGCCACGTACCTACCGCATCACAGCCCACCCCTACGGTCAGCGCTGTCCACGGCCTCCAGTAGGCTACAAACACCAGAAACTACTTGCAACTCCTGGACAGAGAGCTAGGGTGAATAAGAAGTCGAGCGGGGTCATATTTCAGGGCCCAATGTATGGTAGTAGCTGATTCTTAAATCACACATACAGATCTCAGTGCTTAAGGTCGGCTTCAATGAAACAACCCACCATGTACTCCTACATGGCCTCTCATCGATACCTTTACCAAATCGTGTTCACCACACCACTCTCATTACCGACGTAATCATTTCACTCTAGCCCATCACCCAGATGAACCAGACCTGACACGACTCTAAGCATAGCAGGCATAGCAAGGTAGGAACAACACATACATATGGCTCAATCAACTCCTACACATGCTAGTGGGTTTCATCTAGTTACTGTGGCAATGACAGGTCATGCAGAGGAAATGGGTTCAACTACCGTAGCACACAGCAGTTTGAATCGCGTTGTCTTAATGCAGTAAAAGAGAGCAGGAGCGAGAACATGGGATTGTATCGATATGATCAAATGGTTGGTTGCTTGCCTGATGGTTCGTTGCACGGATACAGTTCTTCGTTAGGGTAATCACGGTACTCCTCGGGAACAGATCCTGTCGCAAAGGACACCGATACGCAAACATCACCAAACAATATGCAACAATATGATGCATGCATGAAACATGGCAATATGAGTGTGTTGGGCTAATGCAACTAAAACCAGATGTGTTTGAACAAATTTGAATCAAAGATTCAAATTTCAAACTCAAACATGGCCTCTTTAAAGTGCTTTTCCTTATTCTGCTTAAAACATCAATTTAACTTGTTTGATCATGCATGAAAATAGTACAGATGGATAGATTGGATTTTTCTGATCATTTTTCATATATAATTTGTCCAATTTGGAGTTACAGAATAAAAGTTATGAATTTTTGAAGTTTAAATAATATTCTGGAATTTCCTGATTTAATTTAAATCCAGAAATTCAATTACTGCGTCAGCCTGACGTCACAGTGGCATCAGCAGGTCAACAGGGCTGGCTCGGGTCAAACCTGACGTGTGGGGTCCACACGTCAGTGACACAGGGGCTAATCCCGCGTTGACCCGGGCTGGTTAGCTTTGACTAGGCCCTGGGCCCACTTGTCAGCGTCAGTAGGTGGGGGGTTAGTGACTAATTAACTAAGCCACGTCAGCCCGCCGGAGTTCTGGCCGGCGGCGACCATTAGCGCGGCGGCGAGAGTGGTTTTGGTCGTTTCGGCCACCAAATGGACCGCGGAGGGCATCTACGTGTGCTGAGGTTGAAGCCGCGTCTATTGGTGGTGGTGGTTGGGCTCGGGGTGGCCGGAGTTGACGGCGGCGAGCTCGGCTGCGGCGGCCGGAGTTCGGGTGCGGTCGGGATCAGTGTTGCAGGGGGTTTGGGGAGGCGTTGGTGCGTTCTACGTGCTCCTGGTGATGTGTGGAGCACGATGGTGTGCTCGGTTGGGCGCTACGGCGACCGTGGCCACGACGGCGACATCGCCGGCGGCGTGGAGCTCTCGGTCGAGGTGGAGCTAGGGCCTAGAGGTCGGGAGAGACCAGGGAAGAAGGGGGAAACGCTCCGGGGGCTCACCGCGGTTGCAGTGGGCGTCGAAGCGGGCTCGGGGACGCGCCGGAGACGACGAATTTGACGGCGACGGTGGTCGGAGCCCGAAGAGGGGAACGGCGACGTGGCGGCGATGCAGGGCTTCCGGAGACCCGTGGAGCGGTGGGGAGGAAGAGGGAGTTGAGGCGGAGCTCCTGAGCTAGTCGGGGGAGCGAGGGGTGGTCGGAGACGGTGGCTATGGCGAACGGCGGCGACGGTGGTGTTCGGTCGGGCGGGAGAGAGAGCGAGGGAGAGCCGGGGAGAGTGAATGGGGTGTCGGCGAGGTCGGGGCGACGACCAGAAGACGATCCACGCGGCGCAACGGCGACCAGGGCGATGCAGAGAGGCTGGGTGGTGCGTGGCGAGCTCGGGCGCGCCATGCTCACCTCCCTGCCTGCTCTGGCAAGGGGAAGCAGCTGGCTGGCACGGGCCAGCACAGTGCTGGGCCGGCTGGGCTGGGCAGGTAGGTCCAGGTAAGTCTACTCCTTTTATTTATTTTCTGTTTTCTGTTTTTATTTAATATATCTGCAACTTTGTTGAATTAAATAAAATACCTAGGCAACTCCAAAAATCACCAAACTACTCCTGGTCCATAGTTGGATTATTTCCAACATGAAACATTTTAGTTTGGAGATATTTGAGCATTTAAATATTTTATATTATTTTAAATGCCCAAATTCAAATATCTATGATTTAATTCAAAAACCCTAGGATGGCCTAGAAAAATGGGCACCACTTTTGGCAGAGGTTCTGAACCAAGGCAAAAATGATGGGCATTTTAGAAGGGCATTTCAGGTTCATTGAAAATTATTTTAGTAACCCTAGTTGGTTTCAGAGGGGACTGGGGGTTCTGTCATCCCCATTTCAAGTTTCTGATGAAAGAGTAAACATGATGCAACACTCTAATGCATGACTAGCTAGGGTGTGACAACTCACCCCCACTCAAAAGAATCTCGTCCCGAGATTTGGGTTCCTCCGAGAAGAAGGCGGGATACTCGAGTCGAAGACGATCCTCCCTTTCCCAAGTTGCTTCATCCTCAGAATGGTGCGACCATTGAACCTTGAGAAACTTGATATTATGACGTCGCGTGGTACGTTCGGCTTGATCGAGGATACGAATGGGGTACTCTCGATATGTAAGATTATCTTGGAGATCAAGCGTTTCGTGGTCCACTTCACGGATAGGATCCGAGAAGCAACGCCTGAGTTGAGAAACGTGGAAGACATCGTGAACTCTGGAGAGGTGCGGAGGTAGTTCCAATTGGTAGGCAACTTCTCCTCGTTTGGCAAGAATGCGAAAAGGTCCAATGTAACGAGGAGCCAATTTGCCTTTGATACCGAAACGATGGGTTCCCTTCAGAGGGGTGACCCGAAGATAAGCCTTCTCGTCAACCTCGAAAGTCATAGCCTTATGCTTTCGGTCATATTGACTCTTTTGACGGGATTGGGCTGTTTTCAACTTTTCACGAACGATACGAACTTGTTCTTCTGCTTCCTGAATCATATCCGGGCCAAAGAATTGTCTTTCCCCGGTCTCTGACCAGTTAAGGGGTGTTCGACATCGTCGTCCATAGAGAACTTCAAAAGGGGCTTTACCCAAGCTAGATTGATAGCTGTTGTTGTAAGCGAATTCGGCAAATGGAAGGCACTTCTCCCAGTCCATTCCGAACGAGATAACAGAGGCTCGAAGCATGTCTTCTAGAATTTGGTTGACGCGTTCCACTTGACCACTCGACTGAGGGTGGAAAGCGGTGCTAAAGGAGAGACGGGTTCCCATAGCATTTTGGAAACTTTCCCAAAATCGAGAGGTGAAAAGACTTCCTCGATCCGAGTTAATTTCCAAAGGAACACCATGGAGGGACACTATTCGGGAGATGTACAAATCTGCCAGCTGACTAGCGGTTATACTCTCACGAACAGGTAAGAAATGAGCTACTTTGGAAAGACGATCGACCACGACGAAAATAGCATTATTCCCTCTTTTGGTCCTGGGAAAACCGGTAATGAAATCCATACCAATTTTATCCCATTTCCATTCAGGAATAGCTAAGGGTTGAAGGGTGCCAGCAGGCCGTTGATGCTCTGCTTTTACACGACGACAAACGTCGCAATTTGCGATATACTGAGCAATTTCTCTCTTCATCCTAGTCCACCAGAACCTCTGGCGTAGGTCCTGATACATCTTAGTACTACCGGGATGAATGGTGAGAGGAGATTCATGAGCCTCCTTAAGGATCAACTGCCGTAGATGCTGGTTCTTGGGAACCACTAGACGGTTCTCAAAGTACACAACGCCATGATCATTTGTGGAGAAACAACTAGCACCTCCGCTAGCAATGTTCTCTTTGATTTTAGATATTCCCTTATCTCGCTTTTGGGCAGCGATGATTTGATCCGTAAGAGTAGGTTTTGCTACCAGGGTGGAGAGAAAACCTTGAGGTACAATGTGAAGGTTAAGCTTCCGAAATTCATCATGGAGAAGCGGTTGACTTTGTTGTAACATCAGATTGTTACAATAAGATTTACGACTTAACGCATCAGCCATGACGTTGGCCTTCCCTGGGGTGTAGGTTATTCCTAAGTCGAAGTCAGTGATCAATTCAACCCAACGTCTTTGCCTGAGATTCAGATCCGGTTGGGTGAAGATGTACTTCAGACTTTGGTGATCAGTGAATATTTCGCAACGATTACCGAGGAGGTAATGTCGCCAGGTCTTAAGTGCATAGACTACGGCTGCAAGCTCTAGATCATGAGTAGGATAATTCTCCTCATGTGGGTGCAATTGCCGTGAAGCGTAAGCAATTACGTGTCGATCTTGCATGAGAATGCAACCTAGTCCTTGTCGCGAGGCGTCGCAGTAGATAACAAAGTCCTTGGAGAAGTCTGGCGGTACCAGCACGGGAGCAGAGGTCAGGCGTCTTTTCAGTTCCTGAAAGCTGTGCTCACATTGTGGAGTCCATTCGAACTTTTTATCTTTCTTGAGGAGTTCGGTTAGAGGTTTAGCAACTTTGGAGAAGTTCTCGACAAAGCGACGGCAATAGCTCGCTAAGCCCAGAAAACTCCGAACTTGCTTGACCGATTCAGGTGGAGTCCAATCAAGGACGGCTTGAACTCGCTCAGGGTTAACAGCAATACCTTTACCAGATATTACATGACCCAGATAGGTCACTTCTGACAACCAGAATTCACATTTAGAAAATTTGGCATAAAGGCGATGCTCTCGAAGTTTCTTCAACACTAGCCTTAGATGTTCGGCATGTTCTTCCTCGTTCTTGGAGTAGATGAGTATATCATCGAGATAAACTACGACGAATTTATCCAAATACTCCATGAAGATTGAGTTCATTAACCGAGAAAAGGTGGCTGGAGCGTTGGTTAATCCGAAGGACATGACGGTGTACTCGTATTGGCCATAACGAGTAACAAAGGCCGTTTTAGGAATGTCCCCGTTTCTGATTTTGATTTGATGGTAGCCCAACCTCAAATCCATCTTGGAGAAGACTGAGGATCCAGCGAGCTGATCATACAGGTCGTTGATCCTGGGAAGCGGGTATTTGTTCTTGATTGTGACCAAATTGACAGGTCGGTAATCTACAACCATCCGGTCCGTACCATCCTTCTTCTTGACGAATAGGACGGGGCAAGCCCACGGAGATGAACTAGGGCGGATGAAACCCTTTTTCAAGGATTCATCGAGTTGTTTCTTAAGCTCGGCTAGTTCTAGGGGTGCCATCTTATAGGGTCTTCTAGCAATCGGAACGGTTCCGGGGATGAGGTCTATTACGAACTCAACATCCCTGTCAGGTGGAACACCTGGCAATTCCTCTGGAAAGACATCCGGGAAGTCACAGACTACCGGCACGTCCTCAAGGTCTGGCAAGGGGCTGGCGTTAAGAGAATATAATTGTCGCTTGGCTATTCGGGTCAAGACATTGACTATCTTTCCCGAAGGATGGGTGAGTTGAACAGTCCTAGAGAAGCAATCAATTTTGGCTTGATGAGCTGACATCCAGTCCATACCCAAAATGATATTAATATCTGAAGATTTAAGGGCTATCAAGGATGCAAGAAAAACAAGTCTGTCGACTTGGATTTCATTTCCATAACTTACCCTAGAGGTCTGCCATCTAGACCCAGGGGTAGAGATTTCCATAGTGGATGGCAAGTCACAGAATGCAACGTTATGCAAACGAGCATAATTTTCAGATATAAAGGAATGAGAGGCTCCTGTATCGAAAAGAACAGATGCCGGGTGGCAGTTAACAAGAAGCGTACCGAGAACGACGTTGGGGTCCTCTTGAGCTTCTTCGGCAGAGATACAGTTGACATGGCCACGTGAAGCGGTGACCGGTTTAGCATGAAACACTTTTCCTGTCGGCTTGCCACGGCCAACAGCTTTAGCAGATTGATTGGGGTTGGTCTGGGGACACTCACGCATATAATGACCAGATTCCCCACATTTGAAACAAGTCACGGAACTGGTACGTGGAGGAGCATTATTGGTTGGACCCCCATAGGGCTTGGCCGGTGCAGACTGTTGAACGGGCGAGGCGCCTGGAAGGATGGCCTCGGTGTGAACCTGGGTGGCAGGGCGGTGTTGGGTACCCACACGCGGCGCTTCTGAGGACCAGCACCGGATGAGGAACCCGTGTCACGTCCATGCTTGCGTGTTGCGTCATAATCAGTCTGACCAGTTTCAGCACTGATGGCTTTGTTGACAAGTTTCGAAAAAGATGTGCACTCATGCAGACGGAGGTCGCGGCGAAGCTCAGGACTAAGGCCCTTACGGAACCTTGCTTGCTTCTTGGCGTCCGTAGACACTTCCTCAGTTGCATATCGGGCGAGCTTACCAAACTCCCTGCTATAGGCATCCACAGAAAGTCGGCCTTGGGTGAAACTGCAAAATTCTTCACGTTTACGGTCCATGAGACCCTCCGGAATGTGATGTTCACGGAAAGCCTCGCTGAACTCAGCCCAAGTTGTGACATGGCCCGCTGGGCGCATAGCTCCATAATTCTCCCACCATAGACTGGCGGGGCCTTCGAGATGATACGCAGCAAAGGTGACCTTGTCAGCCTCCGCTACCAGCGCGGAACGCAGCTTATGAGAGATACTGCGAAGCCAGTCATCAGCGTCGAGAGGCTCGACAGAGTGGTGGAACGTGGGTGGATGCAATTTGATAAAATCACTAAGTGACACCACGTTAGCCCTCTGATGGTGTGCTGTATTCTGTTCAATACGCTCCAACAAACGGTTTGTCTCCCGCTTGTTTCTCTCAGCTTCCATCATCACCTCGGCTAGTGAAGGAGGATGAGGCAGATTTTCATTCCTGGCTTCACTGCCTTCGGCCTGCTCTTGAGAAGCAGGGTTGGCGCGCGTGTTGACCATCCTAGGTAAACAAGACAATGATTTAGTCAGAATGATAAAATTCCGACATAGGATACATAATGTAAGGAATAACTCGGAATGCAAGATGATCATCCGTATGACATGGTAGATACAGAAACTGCTTCTTTATTCCATCGTCATACACACCATACAAGGTTTAGTACAAGACCAAACAAAGTACTATTACGGTGAAAGGAGGATTACATCTCATCGGAGGCATTCCAAGCTCCTATACATTATTTTTCTACATCTCCGGAAGGAGTACAAACTAGGACATATCCCACGAGTCACGCGGGACGATAGACGACACAGCTAGTGCGAACTAGGGATACTACCACTAACTCAGACCGATCCGTAGTAGTCCTCGTAGAAGTCACCTCCATAGCCTGGAAGCTCAACATGTTCATCCGGAAACAGACGATCTCGCGGAGCTTGTGGACCATAAGGGCTAGGATGAGGTCGTGGACCAACAAACGGTGGCCTGCGGGGACCGCGAGGTGGGGTGATGCCTCCTACATCACGCCAAACCATCACGTCTGGCAGAGCAGATCTCACAGGATAGAGATCGCGCATATCTGAATATCCAGCTTGCACCGCCGGTGCGAACCGAGTCAAAGTGGCCCAGTGGTCAGCACGGGTATTGAAGAGCTCTAACCTTAAGGCCCGATTTTCACGGTCCTTATCCTCGAGCATCTCAGCAGTGGTGCGAGTCCGTGAATCCTCCTGAGTGGAGTCAGCATAGATAGCCTGGAGATACCCTTGTGCTCCCGGAAGTGATCCTGGCATATACCGGAAATCAGAGTCCCGAAATAAACCAGATCTGACTCGCATAATGGTCATCATGGAGTAGGCGGCATCCTGCACAGCCATCTCAATAGTAACCCCGAGTCCATAGGAGCAGTGAAGAGGCTCGGTGGATCCAGGATAAGATGGAAATATCCTGACAGTGCAGAGATACTGGCTTTGATTGAAATCTCGGAATTGCTCTTCGACCGTGTACTCAGGATACCAGCGGTATCCAGCCTCAGTCATTACCCTGACCAACTTAGCAGTATGGCCGGGTACATCTAGGCATCGAGTCAGGCGAACCACTTGATTGAGGTCGCGAGTGGCCATCTGAAAGCATGATCATAATGCAAAGGCATTAGAATTTCTAGCAAAATTTCGGCAGCATAACAGCTGTAAATGCTCAAAAAGGATATTGAGACATTTGACAAAGGATTTCGTACACACTCAACATCATCACATCAAAGTTCTGAACCATTCTGGCTACATAATGTGGTAGTAGAACTGAACTAGGCTTGTAACCATCAAACTTATAAGGTACTACTGATTAGTAACACGTGATCCTGATAGAGAGAACAGATCCTAATTCCTTAACCCCCGATGGAAGAATGGACTGACTCAGATCAGAAAGTCATAAGATATAAGGAGTAAAAAGAGCCTTACGTTCCAACCCACAAACAATTCCCCTACATATAACTAAAGAATTTCTAGACTCAACATCGACCAGTTTGGCTTGGAGAACCTACAGGCAGTCCGGCTCTGATGCCAACGCTGTCAGGACCCCGACTCGATGTCACATCGATCTAGCCGGTAACACTTCATATCACTTTGCGGCCTCACGCACGGTATTCCCACGGGTGTCGCCTTACCTTTGCCCGGGACCGTTTGCGCCTTTTGGCTCACGTATATGATAGTGTCGCTAGCATCCATATGATAAAGAGCCCGGGCTGACATGACTAGTCGTAAACCCAAAGTGGCACAGACTTACAGGGACAGGCATCCATGACCCAGCTTCGAACGTGTCGGTCATCAGCAAGTGGGTCCGGGCTGTAGCACTGGGCTAGCAGGACTCCGGTAAACCGGGCTGTAGCGGGCTAACAGGACTCCGGTACTCAAAGCGTGACATTTCCCCGAAGGGACAGACACAGGAACGAAGAAGGACACATGCCGGCCAGCCTAAGTGTTCCAGAGCAGTAGCAAGCTACCATGGCTCAGCGGTAACACTAGGAGACATTTCCCGGTAAGAGAGGCTACTAAAGATAAACAACTAGATAGTCAGATCCCACACATACCAAGCATTTCAATCATACACACAATATGCTCGATATGTGCAAATACAACGAAGCATCACAACATGACTCTATGACACAAGTACTTTATTTAAGGCTCAGGGAGCCATACATACATACACAAGGTACGGGTCTCACGACCCAACATACAAGTCATACAGTCATACAAGCCAACAGCGGAAGTACTTTGTCTGGGTACAGACAACTAGTAAAATAAAAGAGGCTTGGAAGCCTAACTATACTACGTGGTCCATCACAAGCTCAGGGTCACCACCTGGGTCTTTAGCCTACTCGTTGATGTCAACGTCTACATAGAACCCATCAGAAGGGGTTGCAGCGTCTTCTGTAAAAATGTAGATTATAGCAACATGAGTACAAAGGTACTCAGCAAGACTTACATCAGATCCTACATACATGCATAGTATCAAGAAGGGTTGGTGGAGTTATTGCAGCAAGCCAGCTTTGACTCTTGGCTAGGCTATCCTACGATACTCCAACTTGAAATAGTTTTGCGCACACGAGTCCACTACTCACCACTTCAATACACTACCGAGGATCCACCTCCGTCTTCCTACGGAAGAGCCATCCTCGGCACTCACACTTATCTTGAGGCTTTTAATAGTATCCATTTACTTGTCTATGAACTGTATAGGCAACCAAGTAGTCCTTTACCGCGGACGCGGCTATTCGAATAGATCATGTTAACCCTGCAGGGGTGTACTTCTTCATACATGTTTCCACCACTTAGCGTCTGCACACGACATGTGCTCGGCAGACTTCAAGCGAAAGCCGACGTGGGTGTAGACCACGACCTACCTAAACACTTAAGCCTCTAGTCCAGGTTTATCGCCTATTCAGGTTCCATCCGCAGGGAGTCCGGCCGAGGTTTCCCATACGGCCCCGAACGATGTGAACAGGGTTCCCGAGATACCTAACGGGTATTCGGTACACCCGGCCACGTACCTACCGCATCACAGCCCACCCCTACGGTCAGCGCTGTCCACGGCCTCCAGTAGGCTACAAACACCAGAAACTACTTGCAACTCCTGGACAGAGAGCTAGGGTGAATAAGAAGTCGAGCGGGGTCATATTTCAGGGCCCAATGTATGGTAGTAGCTGATTCTTAAATCACACATACAGATCTCAGTGCTTAAGGTCGGCTTCAATGAAACAACCCACCATGTACTCCTACATGGCCTCTCATCGATACCTTTACCAAATCGTGTTCACCACACCACTCTCATTACCGACGTAATCATTTCACTCTAGCCCATCACCCAGATGAACCAGACCTGACACGACTCTAAGCATAGCAGGCATAGCAAGGTAGGAACAACACATACATATGGCTCAATCAACTCCTACACATGCTAGTGGGTTTCATCTAGTTACTGTGGCAATGACAGGTCATGCAGAGGAAATGGGTTCAACTACCGTAGCACACAGCAGTTTGAATCGCGTTGTCTTAATGCAGTAAAAGAGAGCAGGAGCGAGAACATGGGATTGTATCGATATGATCAAATGGTTGGTTGCTTGCCTGATGGTTCGTTGCACGGATACGGTTCTTCGTTAGGGTAATCACGGTACTCCTCGGGAACAGATCCTGTCGCAAAGGACACCGATACACAAACATCACCAAACAATATGCAACAATATGATGCATGCATGAAACATGGCAATATGAGTGTGTTGGGCTAATGCAACTAAAACCAGATGTGTTTGAACAAATTTGAATCAAAGATTCAAATTTCAAATTCAAATATGGCCTTTTAAAGTGCTTTTCCTTGTTCTGCTTAAAACATCAATTTAACTTGTTTGATCATGCATGAAAATAGTACAGATGGATAGATTGGATTTTTCTGATCATTTTTCATATATAATTTGTCCAATTTGGAGTTACAGAATAAAAGTTATGAATTTTTGAAGTTTAAATAATATTCTGGAATTTCCTGATTTAATTTAAATCCAGAAATTCAATTACTGCGTCAGCCTGACGTCACAGTGGCATCAGCAGGTCAACAGGGCTGGCTCGGGTCAAACCTGACGTGTGGGGTCCACACGTCAGTGACACAGGGGCTAATCCCGCGTTGACCCGGGCTGGTTAGCTTTGACTAGGCCCTGGGGCCCACTTGTCAGCGTCAGTAGGTGGGGGGGTTAGTGACTAATTAACTAAGCCACGTCAGCCCGCCGGAGTTCTGGCCGGCGGCGACCATTAGCGCGGCGGCGAGAGTGGTTTTGGTCGTTTCGGCCACCAAATGGACCGCGGAGGGCATCTACGTGTTGCTGAGGTGAACCCGCAGTCTATTGGTGGTGGTCCGTTGGGGTCGGGGTGGCCGGAGTTGACGGCGGCGAGCTCGGCTGCGGCGGCCGGAGTTCGGGTGCGGTCGGGATCAGTGTTGCAGGGGGTTTGGGGAGGCGTTGGTGCGTTCTACGTGCTCCTGGTGATGTGTGGAGCACGATGGTGTGTTCGGTTGGGCGCTACGGCGACCGTGGCCATGACGGCGACATCGCCGGCGGCGTGGAGCTCTCGGTCGAGGTGGAGCTAGGGCCTAGAGGTCGGGAGAGACCAGGGAAGAAGGGGGAAACGCTCCGGGGGCTCACCGCGGTTGCAGTGGGCGTCGAAGCGGGCTCGGGGACGCGCCGGAGACGACGAATTTGACGGCGACGGTGGTCGGAGCCCGAAGAGGGGAACGGCGACGTGGCGGCGATGCAGGGCTTCCGGAGACCCGTGGAGCGGTGGGGAGGAAGAGGGAGTTGAGGCGGAGCTCCTGAGCTAGTCGGGGGAGCGAGGGGTGGTCGGAGACGGTGGCTATGGCGAACGGCGGCGACGGTGGTGTTCGGTCGGCGGGAGAGAGAGCGAGGGAGAGCCGGGGGAGAGTGAATGGGGTGTCGGCGAGGTCGGGGCGACGACCAGAAGACGATCCACGCGGCGCAACGGCGACCAGGGCGATGCAGAGAGGCTGGGTGGTGCGTGGCGAGCTCGGGCGCGCCATGCTCACCTCCCTGCCTGCTCTGGCAAGGGGAAGCAGCTGGCTGGCACGGGCCAGCACAGTGCTGGGCCGGCTGGGCTGGGCAGGTAGGTCCAGGTAAGTCTACTCCCTTTATTTATTTTCTGTTTTCTGTTTTTATTTAATATATCTGCAACTTTGTTGAATTAAATAAAATACCTAGGCAACTCCAAAAATCACCAAACTACTCCTGGTCCATAGTTGGATTATTTCCAACATGAAACATTTTAGTTTGGAGATATTTGAGCATTTAAATATTTTATATTATTTTAAATGCCCAAATTCAAATATCTATGATTTAATTCAAAAACCCTAAGATGGCCTAGAAAAATGGGCACCACTTTTGGCAGAGGTTCTGAACCAAGGCAAAAATGATGGGCATTTTAGAAGGGCATTTCAGGTTCATTGAAAAATTATTTTAGTAACCCTAGTTGGTTTCAGAGGGGACTGGGGGTTCTGTCATCCCCATTTCAAGTTTCTGATGAAAGAGTAAACATGATGCAACACTCTAATGCATGACTAGCTAGGGTGTGACAAACGCGCCCGGAGTAACCTACAACAAGACCACCTGGCATGTTCCGAGAACGCGTAGCAATGCGGCCCCAACCCCAGCCCTTGCAAAATTGCAAGACTGGTCCTTCACGTACATCATTATGCTCTGGAGATACCATGGGCATAGGGGGACGGGTACGACCACGACAGGCCCAGAATGCGGCTTAACCACACCAGGGGCTCCCAAGTGTGTCACCTTTTTTTTCTTTTCCTTTTTTCCTTTTACCCACAGGACCCCATTCACCGGAGGCCCTGTCCGGCAGTAGACCTGCCGAACTCATGATGCAACAGCCAGGGAAGGAGAAAGGCTACGACGAGTATCCAGGTGGTCTCCATTACAAGCATTAAATCTGTTTTATACACCATTCCGCAGCCTACCCCTGGAGGGGGAAATGTTTAATAGTCCCATCCCTTGCCTACCGCACTATTTGTATCATTTTGCGTTCATGGCAGTATTTCTTGAATAAACAATGCATCGCTTTTTTGCTTATAATTGCATTCCTTTCTTATACATATGTCCATTTATGACATGTTGCATCCGTACACTTTGGTACGGCCAAATACACTAGGGGCTTAAGTTCCCCACGTTATGGTGTGGTAAGTCCGAACACTTTCACAAGTGCGGCACCCCGAACTTATAGCATTATATGCATCGGCTCCGAATCATATCTTGGGTCAATAGTTGGGTTTGCCCGGGACCCATGTTTTGGTACCTTACGTTCCGTTGTATAGGCTAAGGTAGCATTGGGAGAACAACTGCGATTGCGCCCCAGTTGTGCTGGGCGAGCGCCTCAGTGGAGAAAGCTAAAACTGACTGTCATGATGAGGCGAGAGCCAGTCGCTGTTCGAGAGGTTTTTCTTCGAGTCGCTAAAGACTTATGCCGCTTAGAGCGAGGAACCAGCTTTGTCCGGCAAAGGCGTGGATAGCGCCCCGAATTCGGCCTTCCGAACACTAGGGGCTTCGCCAAAATTTAAAATTATAGAATTCTACGGCTAAGTGAGAGTGTTCAAGCATTATAAGTCTGGTTGCCTCGTTCGTTCTATTGAGCGCCTCCCTAGATGGACCCAAAAATGGGAACAAGAGTGCTCAAGTTTATCACGAACACCCCAGCACTCGTGGCATGGGGGCTGAAGCCGACGACTTGCCATCTCTCAGATTTGATAAACAGCCGCACAGAAGGTAATATTTTAAATGAACAAGCGTTGCTTAGCGCACATGAACAAAGTTTTCAGCGCACAGGATAACAAAATGCGAGTCTACTCAAATATTACATCTTTGGAGCACTCACCCGCAATCATGCAGGCACCCTTCAGGACACCCTTATAATACATCTCGGGCGTGCGGTACTCCTTGCCCGTCGGTGGCGCGTTCATCACAAGCTTCTCAGCGTCCATCCTACCCCAGTGCACCTTTGCACGGGCAAGGGCCCGACGGGCACCTTCAATGCAGGCGGAGTGCTTGATGACTTCAACCCACAAACAAGCATCCACCAGCCGCCGCACCAGGCCGAAGTAGCTCCCAGGCATGGCCTCCTTGGGCCACAGCCGAACTATGAGGCCCTTCATGGCCTGTTCGGCCACCTTGTGGAGCTCGACCAGCTGCTTCAGCTGGTCGCTAAGGGGCACCTGATGTCTGGCCTCAGCATACTGAGACCAGAAGACCTTCTCCGTCGAGCTCCCTTCCTCGGCCCTGTAGAAAGCGGAAGCATCGGACACGCTGCAGGGCAGATCTGCGAATGCTCCTGGGGAGCTACGAATTCGGGTAAGTGATAGGTAATTCACATTCACATGCTTGCTTTGCATGAAAATACCTTACCCGCTGCTATTTTCTTCAACGCCTCGATTTCCTGGAGGGCCTTGTGGGCTTCGGCCTTAGTGGCTTTGGCACTCTCAAGAGCCAATGCAAGCTCGGACTCTCGAGTCTTCGAGTCGCGCTCCAAACTCTCATGTTTTTCCATGAGAGCCTGGAGCTCTTGCTATACCTCCGCCACCCGCGCCTCCTGCTTCTCTCGCCCAGCATGCTCCGCGGCCGCATTACATTCGGCCGCAGACACTGCCTCCTTCAGGGTTGCCACCTCGTTCGTGGCCCCTGGAGTACCCACGTTATCCCTGTCATTCCTCTTGCAACCAAATCCTTTTCTGTAAGGTACAACTTTAATAAGGTGTTACTCACCTTCCTTGTCCTCGAGCTGCTTCTTGTTACAGACGAGCTCATTCTCGGACCGCTCGAGGCTTTGCTTCAAAGCATTGACCTCCGCAGTCAGTGCGGCAGAGGTCAGCAGCGCAGCCTGCAATCCCATATTGACATAGTTTTTAAGACTCCTGCGTATATCTTTTTAGATCCTTAGTCCGGCTTTTCTTTCCGAACACCGAACCGAGCATCAGGGGCTACTGTCTATGCGGTACTATTTTACAAATATTAAAATTCTTACCTCAAAGCCTGTTAGAAGGCTGCTGCAGGCCTCGGTCAGCCCGCTTTTGGCGAGCTAAACCTTTTGAATCACCGCACTCATGACAGTGTGGTGTTCCTCTTTGATGGAAGCGCCGTTGAGCGCCTCCAGCAAAGTATCTGACGCCTCCGGTTGGACGGAGGCCGCCGGCGTCACAGTCTTGCCCTTCTTACGAAGGGGCCGCCCGCCGGACTCCGGAACCACTGCAGGTTCCAGTGCCGAGTCCGGCACAAACTCCGGGAGGTTGCCTTGTGGCACCTTCGGGGCCTCCTCCTCCTGGCGGGTCTCTTCCTGGGATCCCACATCGGCGTCGTCGGCATCACGAGGGGTTGAGGCCGTCGGAAGTGAAGTACTATCCACATCCGACGGGCCCAAGGACCCGCTCGTCGAAGTGGGAAGATCATCCTTGGGAGGACTGCGGGGTTGTATGCGGTATTAGAAAGACACCATGCGACAAAAAGAAAAATTATGAGGGGGTCCAGACACTTACGATCTCGCCAGGGGCTTGGCCCTTGAGGGCCACTCCTCGTCGCCGTCGCCGATGTTGGCAGAACAGTCCGGGTGAAGGGTCCTTCCTTTCTTGGACCCTTCAGCCTCCCTTGTTGGGGAGGCCTTCCTCTTCCTCTCTCCCCCGCTCGGGGAGAGGCCTCTTTCTTCTCCTCCTCGTCCTCGTGGGAGGAGTCCGCCTCGGAGTCATCGGACGATGAGTCCGATACCACCTGACGCCGGGAACTCCTTCGGGTTCCCGCGGCCTTCTTCTTGGCCTTCTTCTCCGGCACTACATAAAGTGCCGGGACCAGCAGCCCTATCAAACGGGCATCCACTGGGTCTTCTGGAAGGGGAGCCGGACAGTTAACCTGTCCGGACGTCGCCTGCCAGGCCTGTTAAAGGTATTGGGAGTATAGATCCCGCATAAAGTCAAAATATGAAAAGCAAGTGTCCCATAAAGGATAACATGGCTTACCTCGCCAGCCGGACGCTGCGAGCTGAATCCGCGATCTTCGGTAGCGGATGCGGGAGCTTCAGCGCCCTTGAACAACACCCTCCAGGCATCTTCGTACGTAGTGTCGAAGAGCCCGCTCAAGGTCCGGTGTTGTGCCGGATCAAACTCCCACAAATTGAAGTCCCGTTGTTAGCAGGGGAGAATCCGGCGGACGAGCATGACCTGGATTACGTTGACAAGCTTGAGCTTCCTGTTCACCAGGGTTTGGAGACAGGACTGGAGTCCGGTCAGCTCTTCCGAACTACCCCATAGCAGGCCCTTCTCTTTCCAGGAGGTGAGCCACATGGGGATGCCAGATCTGAATTCGGGGGCCGCTGCCCATTTAGGGTCACGCGGCTCGGTGATGTAGAACCACCCCAATTGCCACCCTTTGATGGTTTCCACGAAGGCGCCCTCGAGCCAAGTGACGTTGGGCATTTTGCCCACCATGGCGCCTCTGCACTCCGCTTGGCTGCCCTTCACAACCTTCGGCTTGACATTGAAGGTCTTTAGCCACAAGCCGAAGTGGGGCTGGATGCAGAGGAAGGCCTCGCACACGACGATAAACGCCGAGATATTGAGGATCAAATTCGGGGCTAGATCGTGGAAATCTAGGCCGTAGTAGAACATGAGCCCCCGGACAAAGGGGTGGAGTGGGAAGCCTAGTCCGCGGAGGAAATGGGGAAGGAATACCACCCTCTCTTGGGGCCCGGGGGTGGGGATGAGCTACCCCTCGTCGGGGAGCCGGTGCGCGATGTCGCTGGACAGATATCCGGCACCGCGCAGCTTCTTGATGTGCCCCTCCGTAATGGAGGAGGCCATCCACTTGCCTCCCGCTCCGGACATGGCTGGAGAAGGTCGAGGTGAGATGTGTGGACTTGGACGCTGGAGCTCGAGTGCGCGGAGATGGATAAGCAAAGGAGGAAGAAGGCGTAGGTAAAAAAGGTGGATCCTTATCCCCTTATATATGGGCGGACGAAACTATGCGTCCCCACCGGCCTGGTAAAACTCGCTTATCTCCCAAACGCCGCAATCAATGGCGCGGTTGGGTTACCCACGTCCGTATTGATGGGAATCCCGGAATAAGGGGAACACGATCTCTGCTTCGACAAGACGTGCCAAGGAAACCGCTATGATAAATGCGCTGAGGTGGTATAATAAAAACGATTCGAGTAAAGGCCTAGTTGTGGTGTGACGTCACGCCACAAAATACCTTAGCAGATTCAACTTGTGTAAATATTATTCTCTCTACGGTGGTATGTGGAATTTAATTTACAGAGCCGGACACTGTCCTGGGGTTCACAATCTTCTATAAATTATTCGGAGGAGGAACCCGCCTTGCAATGCCGAAGAATATATGCTTCGGACTCGTCGTCATTGAAGCCTGGTTCAGGGGCTACTGAGGGAGTCCCGGACTAGGGGGTGTCCGGATAGCCGAACTATCATCATCGGCCAGACTCCAAGACTATGAAGATACAAGATTGAAGACTTCGTCTCGTGTCCGGATGGGACTTTCCTTGGCGTGGAAGGCAAGCTTGGCGATACAGTTATGTAGATCTCCTACCATTGTAAACGACTCTGTGTAACCCTAGCCCTCTCCGGTGTCTATATAAATCAGAGGCTTTTAGTCCATAGGACACAACAACAAACATACCATAGGCTAGCTTCTAGGGTTTAGCCTCCTTGATCTCGTGGTAGATCCACTCTTGTACTACCCATATCATCAATATCAATCAAGCAGGAGTAGGGTTTTACCTCCGTCGAGAGGGCCCGAACCTGGGTAAAAACATCGTGTCCCTTGTCTCCTGTTACCATCCGCCTAGACGCACAGTTCGGGACCTCCTACCCGAGATCCACCGGTTTTGACACCGACAGCTATGGTGCAGCAGCAGGTTTATTCATACAGCCGAGACAGGATCCATTCGACCCCCTGTCCGAGCAAAAGTTATAGCAGGCACATAGATGAACTGGAGGTGTCCAGCAATGCACGGCGCCGCGATGCCCCTCAAGGACCCAATCCGGCGCGTGGTGAGGTAAATGCTCAGGACATGGTGGATAATGGCAGAGCACGAAGGGAGGCCGCTTTAGCAGCATAGTATGCGGGTCATCATGAACCCGCCCCGGTTCAGCTAGCAGCGTGAGTAGACCGAGGCACCGGGCTTGCCTTTAGCTCTTGGGGAGTGCCGTGTCTCATTCCGGCTCTCTGTAATGTGCGACTGCCCATGGATTTCAAGGGTCCACGTAAAGTGCCTAATTACACCGACGATCAACCACCCATGGCGTGGGTTGAAAGTTATGAGATGGCAATGGAGATGCTGGATGTGGATCAAATGGCATGTGCAAAGTACTTCATGATGATATTGGAAGGGACTGCCCGTACTTCGTTGAAGAACCTGCCAGCTAACTCCATCGAGTCATGAGACCAATTGAAGGCCCAGTTTATAGAAAATTTCAAGGATACATGCAAATAGCCTATGTCCATTGTGTATCTGGATGCTAGTGTTCAAGGAGAGAACGAGTCAACAACTCAATGGGTGCGCCGGGTTTCAGAAGTCTTGCACTCGTCGGACCGCATTAACGCTGGCCAAGCAATCATAACTTTGGAGCGTAATTGCCGGTTTAAGTCACTAAAGACGAAGTTGGGACGGCTCAAGCGCCACTGCAATGATATGGGGACACTTATGGCAGCATTGGTTAAATATGCCGATTCTGACAGTAGCAAGGATTTCGATCCTGATGAGGAGAAACCGGAGAAGGGAAAGAAGAACGGTGGTGCAAAGGTACAGCATCACAACTAGGGAGGCCATGGGAATAATGGTAAGCGCAAGGCAGATAATTCAGATTTTGTGGCTAACACTAATATGCAGCGTCGTAAGGGTAAACCGCCCCAGCGCGGTGGTGGTATGAATCTAGAGCGTCTGTTAAACCAACCCTGCCCAAAGCACGGGACCAAGGAGGTTCCAGCAACACATCTATGGAAGGATTGTTTCATTATGAAGGAGTTCAAAAACTCTGATCTCTTCCGGTATGATCAGGGTCCGCCGGGCGGTTCAGGTCCAGGTTTTCATGGTGGCGGCGGTTCAAACTCTAGATTTCAGAATAATCAGGGAAAACAGAGCCATCAAGGTGGTAACAACCAACAGAACAATCAGGGGAATCATCAGCAATCAGGTTTTCAAAGTCACCCAAAGCAGTTGAATGGTGGGCAGTATCATGTGTTCACTACTAGTTTGTGCAAACGTGATCAGAAGCTTCACAAGAGGGCAGTTAATGTTGTTGAACCGGCAGTACCACGTTACTTGCGGTGGTCCGAGCAGCCCATTGTCTGGAGCAGAGAGGATCATCCGCCCTGGGTTGACAATCCGGGTCATCTGGCTTTAGTGGTGGCACCTCAGGCGGGAGGCTATAAATTCACCAAAGTACTCATGGACGGAGGGAGCAGCATCAACATCCTGTACTATGAAACCTTTCGTCGTATGGGATTGACTGACAAGAATCTTAAACCATCAAACGCTGTCTTTCACGGAGTAGTGCCAGGTAAATCGGCGTATCCTGTTGGCAAGATAGCTTTGGCGGTTGTGTTTGGTGATGAGCATGATTCCAGAACAGAGACATTGACCTTTGAAGTGGTGAAAATCCAGAGCCCGTATCATGCCCTGTTTGGACGGCCGGTTTACGCAAAGTTCATGGCAAGGCCCTTCTATGTCTATCTACAGCTCAAAATGCCGGGTCATAAGGGGACCATCACAGTACATGGAAGTCGAAAGATCGCTTTGGATTGCGAGGAAGGTGATGCGGCTTATGCTGAGTCGGTTTGTGCCACAGAGGAATTCAAGTTCTACAAAGCCAATGTTGATCCGGCAGACATGACCCCTCTGAAGAAACCCACCACTGAGCATGACCCGACCCTGAAGTTCAAATCGGCTGATGAGACTAAACTTGTTGATTTTGTTCCTGGCGATTCATCCAAACAGTTTTGCATCAGCACCAATCTGGATCCGAAATAGGAAAGCGCGCTCATCGGGTTCATCCATGAGAACCGGGACATTTTTGCATGGAAGCCTTCTAACATGCCAGGTGTACCGAGGGAACTCGCTGAGCACACTCTCAATATTGATCCCAAGTTTAAACCGGTCAAGCAGTTTCTTTGCAGCTTTAACGAGGAAAGACGCAAGGCCATTTGTCAGGAGGTTGCCCGGCTGTTGGCTGCTGGGTTTATCATCGAAGTGTTTCACCCTGAGTGGTTAGCTAATCCGGTGCTGGTTCTTAAGAAAAACGGTACTTGGCGCATGTGTGTGGACTATACAGATTTGAACAAAGCTAGTCCGGTAGATCCTTTTGCTCTCCCGCGTATTGATTAGATCATTGATGCGACGGCGGGTTGTGAGCGTTTGAGTTTCTTGGATGCTTATTCTGGTTATCATCAGATCAAAATGGCAGTTAAGGACCAGGAGAAGACAACCTTCATCACTCCCTTTGGATCCTTATGCTATGTTTCTATGCCCTTTGGGCTCAAGAGTGCCGAGGCGACTTATCAGCGTTGTGTGCATAACTGTCTTCATACTCAGATTGGGAGCAATGTTCATGCATATGTGGATGATATTGTGGTAAAACCCAGGAAGAAGGAAACATTTATAGATGATCTCAAGGAGACCTTTGACAATCTTCGGGTTTATAAGATGATGCTCAATCCGGACAAGTGTGTTTTCGGTGTTCCGGCAGGCAAGCTTTTAGGTTTTCTGGTGTCCAACAGAGGCATTGAAGCTAATCCGGAAAAGATCAACGCGATTACATCTTTGGCTAAACTGGCGTGTATTAATGATGTTCAACGTCTGGTGGGTCGAATTGCAGCCCTAAGCCGGTTCATCAGCCGCTTGGGCGAGAAAGCGATCCCTCTATATCAGATGTTGAAGAAAACACACACTTTTGTCTGGATTGATGCCGGCTGATGTGGCGTTTGAAGATTTGAAGCGGCAGTTGGCTGAACCGCCGGTCCTTGCTGCTCCGGTTGACAAGGAGCCCTTGTTATTGTACGTGGCTGCTAATGCCCGTGCTGTCAGTGTGGCAATTGTGGTTGAGCGCAAGGAGGCGGGGAAGGAATATCCGGTTCAACGGCCGGTTTACTATATCAGTGAGGTGCTCATCGAGTCAAAGCAACGATATCAGCATTGGCAGAAGCTAGTATATGGGGTTTTTATGGTGAGTCGGAAGCTCAAGCAATATTTTCAAGGCCATCCCATTACAGTGGTCAGTTCAGCTCCTTTGGCGATATAATTCAAAACAGGGACGCAACTGGCCGGGTTGCAAAGTGGGCAATTGAGCTTGGTCCACATGGGTTGAAGTATATGCCTCAGACATCTATCAAGTCACAGGCACTTGTTGACCTCATCAATGATTGGACTAAGTTACAGGCACCAGAGGACAAACCGGATAACACATACTGGACTATTCACTTTGATGGATCCAGATAATTGGAGGGCTCGGGGGCTGGAGTTGTCCTTACTTCCCCTCGAGGTGATAAAATTCGTTATGTTCTCCATTTAATGTTTCCTTGTACTAACAATGCAGCTGAGTACGAGGATTTACTCCATGGTCTCTGTGTGGCTAAGGAAATGAATTTAAGTCGGGTGTGATGCTTTGGAGACTCTGATCTAGTAGCCCAGCAAGTTTCTGGCACTTGGGATTCTAAGGATCCACTCATGGAGGCTTACAGACGCGAGGTGGACACTGTGGCGGGTCACTTCAAAGGTTATCAAGTTGATCACATTGATCGGCGCAAAAACAAAGCAGCAGATGCTTTAAGCCGGGTGGGATCTCAGTGTAAACCGGTACCACCCAATGCCTTTTTGGATATTTTGCATAACCCGTCTGTTAAGTTGCCTACAGAGGAGGATTTAGCTGTTCCTGATCCAGAGACCCAATTGGTAGCCGCTTTACATGTCATTCAAGATTGGACGGTAACATATTTGGCGTATATGAACCGGGGCAAGTTACCAGACGATGAAGTTCTAGCCCGACAGATAATCCAGCGATCCAAGTCCATGGTTATTCACAATGGCGAGTTACACCACTGCAGCGTTTCAGGCGTATTCCAGCATTGTGTTTCTCCTGAAGAAGGCCAGGAGATTTTACGTGAGATCCATGAAGGGGATTGTGGTCACCATGCCGGTTCAAAGTCCCTGGTGGCTAAAGCTTTTCGTCATGGGTTCTATTGGTTGACAGCTCATGCTGATAATGAGGATCTGGTAAAGCGGTGTGACGCCTCTCAGAAGTTTTCACGCCGAGCTCATGTGCGGCTCAAGAGCTATGGATGATTCCCATCACTTGGCCGTTTGCTACTTGGGGGCTTGATATGGTGGGACCTTTTAAGCGATCCAAGGATAAGAAGACCCACCTGTTGGTGGCAGTTGACAAGTTCACTAAATGGGTCGAAGCAGAGCCCATAAGCAAGTGTGACGCAGCTACAGTGGTTCAATTTCTCATGAGGATCATCTTCCGTTTTGGGTTTCCACATAGCATCATCACGGATAATGGCACAAACCTTTCTAAAGGTGAGATGGAAGACTTCTGCCAAAGATAGCACATCCGGCTTGATATAGCATCTGTGTCTCACCCCCAATCTAATGGTCAAGCTGAGAGAGCTAATCAAGAAATCTTGAAGGGTATCAAGCCCCGGCTTATGGTTCCTTTGAAGCGGACGCCGGGCTGCTGGGTGGAAGAATTACGATCTGTGTTATGGAGCATCAACACCACCCCCAATAGATCAACGGGTTATACACCTTTTTTCATGGTTTATGGAGCAGAGGCGGTCCTCCCAAGTGATATTGGTCATGATTCGCCCCGGGTTGCTAATTATGTTGAAGCGGACAATGAGCAAGCACGCCAGGAGGCGCTGGACCTGTAAGATGAGAAGCGGGACATGGCTTTGGCTCGTTCGGCGGTTTATCAGCAAGACATGCGATGTTATCATAGCCGCCGGGTTAAAACAAGAACCTTTCAGGAAGGTGACTTGGTGCTTCGGCTCATCCAGGATCATACCGATATACACAAGCTATCCCCACCTTGGGAAGGACCCTTTGTGGTCAGCAAGAATCTGCACAATGGATCATACTACCTCATTGATTTTCGAGAGCACACAGACTCACGCAAAACTAAGGAGGAGACCCGGTGGCCTTGGAACATAGCTCTCCTTCGGTCTTACTACACCTAAGCCATAGGCTTCTTTTGTGTACACATTTTGACAATGTATATATTATGATCAATATAATAAACCGGCATCCTAGCTATAAGCAGCGCCTCTGCCATTGTCTTCAAATATCTTTTGGTTACATTGGGGCTTCACCTGACAAAGCGGAGTTCTGCTTGTTAAACCGGCTATCAGGCCACAATACAGCTTGGGAGCTTCACACCCAAGGGGCCAAAGAGAGTCTGGATGCTATGCACAGCTCAAACATAGGCACCCATTGAGCACAGCGCATAACATTACTTGGGGGCTCTTTGTGCACTGCAACAAAGAGTTTGAAAGGACCCTTGTAATATGCCATCAAGCACAGCTTAGAAGCCTGGTGTATTCACCTAAAACCCCGGGTTAACCTGCCTTCATCAAGTAAGCCACTCCTATCCAGGTAATCCCGGCACGACCCGCCGAACGTTTGACAATTCAATCTTAAGCAGACCCTGAACTTGTCAAAGTTAAAATGACGATTGGTTAGTTGGAGGCTCATCTTAAAAAGCTTTGCAAAATGGTTTAACTCGGCGGCCTGGTAGCCCATGAAATGCCTCGAATTTGGGCCTGGCAGCCCTTGAAAAGCCTCGACTACATGATTTTTATTTGCTTTTGCCAAGTTTTAAACCTTTGATAAAGTCTATGTTAAACCGGTGTTTATTAACCCAGCAGGGCTTTCAGTCATCCTCATAACCTGGTGTTTAACAACCCGGGCTGGCTTTGACTACATGTCACCAGTATGATCCTCCGATGTTTATCACAACCCGGTATGGTTTATCATATACACCAGCATTGCATGGTGAAAGTTATCAATACTCAAGATTTGGGTTCTTACCTTTACTATAATGACAGTTGGTAAACCAACTAAAGTTATTTAATATCACAGGTATGATTTATTTCATATTTTGATTCAGCTTTGGTCATTAACCGGGCTTTGTATTGGGCATTATGACCCGTCCGGCGGTAAACCGCCAGGACAGATTCTTTTTATGCAGACACAAGGATCGCGTGAAATTATCAAATATAAGCAAGCTCAGCAAATATCATGGTGGATCACACAACCATATATCAGTGCAGCAGATAAAAGTATTTCAACTAGCCTATTACAAGGCGCTTTGAGGCCGAAAATAATGATTGTTCTTCACACAAAACATAGTCTGTGAACATTAAGGCAATTGCCGGATTAAGACTCGTCACCAGGTTGACGTGAGGTTGATGGATCTTCCGGCGTCGGTTCAACGTCCTCCTCACCACCAAGTGGCTGGAAGTCAATGGTGGTCCAGTCAATCCGGGTTAAAGCTTCAAAGACAGCCTCTTCACTTATAAGATTGGATGGTTCAACGTCAGGGGCATAAGTGTGCTTACGAATTGGCGGAATAAGGTTATGTACTTATTTCATAGTAGTGTCAACTCGATGGCTGTCGGCATCATAGAAGGACCGATCAGTACTCAAGTTCACCCCTTCAGCCAACCGACAGGCCAGTGGACGCATCTCCCTGGTCAGGGCTTTAAGGCCTTCATTATCAAATGTTGATCCGTCTGCCTGTCCACCAGGATAACCCTTTGCAATATCAACCGGATCAAGGTCAGCTATCCAAGCTTTAGCATGAGTTAGCGCTGATAACCCGCCCGCCCTAGCAGCAGATCGCTTCACCTCCTCTATTTGAGTGGGAGTCATTGATAGCCTGGACAGAGTGTCCTTGATTAAAATTGGTGCCGGTTTGTTATAAGAAGCCGCGCAGATAACTCGTTGAGCGCCAGTATACAGTTGCTCAATCAATGTATAGGGTGCCTTCAACTTCATTCACATATATGCGCCCAAATGAGCAATACAGCTACCTACAATGTTTCAAGAATTTAAGGTTAAACCGACAGCTTCAAAGATGGATATGAAAACTCTTTACACGAGGTGCTTACCAAATATTGCAGAAGTCATAGTATTCACTTGATGCTTCAGCCCGGTTAACTCTTCTGCCACCGGTTTAAGAGCTGCTTCGGTGTCTTCTGCCCGCTTCACCAAAGCGGCCTTCTTAGTTTCCCAGTTGGCACGTTCACTTTTGAAGCCATCCTTCAATTGTTCCATGGCTGTTAAAGCGCCCTTTAGCTCCTTTTTAGCTTTAGAGGTCTCTTCCTGCTGGGATTTTATATTTTCTTGAAGATCGGCGATTTGGGAATTTTTGGTGTTTATATCGGCCTGAAACAGTCAAATAATAAAGCTGATAATATGTCTGTCAAAAGTCCCAAGCACATAACAGGCACTTGGAACTTAGGGGCTAATGCGGATTGCTTCTTAAACCGGATATTTTAAAGTCCCAAGGCTCAATACAAGTATTAAGCTTGGCAGTTGGGGGCTAATGCCTAATTGATCAGTCAAATCAAAGGTGGAGTCAGTTAATAAGGACAAAATGTTTAAACATAAAGTCCCAGTTCATCTTGATAAGGTAAACCCGCCCTTGGGGGCTACTTTGTTGAAGTAATTCTTGATCTTACAAGTCCCGGATTATCTTCAAGAGATAAACCGGCCCTTGGGGGCTACAATGGAGTTGATATATAGAACAAGACAGTTTAACAAAGTTTGAAGATTACCTCATAGCGCTCCTTCATCAAGTTCACCAAACCGGCTTCATAATGCCGGCTTGTGTATAGGCGGTTTAAGAATCCAGAGTGGAGCTCCTCGGCACTAAGATTAACAAAGCTGGACAAATCTGTCTTCCCTTTCCCATTGCCCATAGAAGCAAATTCCTCCTTGGCAGTATGTTTTGATAAGACAACTGGATTGCCAGGGATGGTGTAACCAGATCCGGTGATAACAACATCATCGTCAACACTTTTTGATGGGTTTGGCGGATTGGCTGTATTCCTGAACGGGCTTGAAAGGTCTATGTCTTTGGCTGGGCTGGGCGGATCAGCATGAGGGCTAGCCGGGTTAACTTCTGGCGGATCAGCATGAGGACTAGCCGGGTTAGCTTCCGGCGGATCAGCATAAGTATCTTGATCTTGAGGTGCAGGATCATCCATGGCAGTGTGAGTGTTCCCACCAGCGCCTTCTGGGATCCTTTCCGGTTCAACATCTTCTGCAGAAGCATCTGTCCTTGCTTTTTTGTTGAGCCGGCCTTTGGCACTGCAAAATAACAAGTAAATATTAGTATCATATATCAGGTGCGAGAAGGATAACTAAACCTTCAACATACTTACCCAGGGACGGTTTTAAGGGGAGGCATTTGGGTGGTTGATGAATCACCGGAAGAAGAGTTGGAAGTCACCTAGTAATTCAAATCAGACAGATTAAGTGGATATCGGAAACAACCCGCCAAAGGATAAGATTTTTTGGAAGAACAAGGAACCTCTGGACGACGCTTCCGGGTTGGTGTATCCGATAAACCAGAGGAAGTGACATGTTGGCTGCTATGACGGGTTGTGCGACGACCTTCATGTTGTTGTGTCTTCAAAGAAAATTGTGGATCCAAATGAGGAAGAGGGTGAGAGTGTTTTACTTTCCGAACTGCACGACGAAGTTTTTGAACCGGCACATGTTCTGAATCAGAGGAAAGGGAGATTACCTCAACATGGTCCGCACGACTGGCTTCCGCATCATCCTGGTAATAGTCATTGTCAATAAGGTATACCAAAAATGAGCCAAGGGAGTCAAGTTCTACCTCGTTTTCTGATTCATCGACATCTTCAGGCGGATCAGAAGACTCGGCGGTTTTTTCTTCGCTGCTTTCTTTATGACTTTGATTTTTGCACGAGGAATCCTCACCGGTTTGTCCGAAGCTTTCCTATTCCAGAAAGAATCTTAGGCCTGTCAACTCAAACAAAGGGTTATCAGAACAATGTTAAAGCGGAGATGGATCAAAAAAAGGCAGAAACGGTAAACTTCTTACTGCTGGTGTCGGTGTTCTGGAAATGGGGGTCCCCAGACTTGCCTGCCTGCGGCCTGCGGCGTGGCTCAAGCAGTGGCCTAGTGGGGCCCATCTTCGTCAACTCAAGATTAAGACCCTCATGAGGGGCCAGGCCTCGCAGGGCGGATGATAGGAAGCTTCCTCGGGAGTATCCTCGTCAGGGTGGCTCGCGAGGAGGCAGAGAGATCAATGCAGGGGTACCTCATGAGGTGCCCGTGACGCAAGCCATGACGATCGAGGCCAGGCGGGCGCCGGCCTGCGCAGGGTCCTTGTTTCCCCTTTGGTGCAAAGGAAGCAAGCACAGGCCAAGGTATCAGGCAAAGGCTACCATTTCGGTGCAACAAGACCAAGACTAGCAGAACGACACGATGGAGGTCACCGTGGAGCCCAGGACGGCGTCATCGTCAGAGTCTTTGGCAGGCGAGGACCAACTTTAGTCAGGATAAGTGTACTAGATGTTCCTCTTCAAAATGGCCAATTGTTGGCGCCCTTCCCGCTCAATATTGGGAAGAGGACCAGGGCCTCTTACTCTATATATATGACTAGCCACCATAGTATAGAGGCATCTGGACTCGACCCCTCCAAAGGGACAACACCACCATAAGAACATCCCTCGTGAGGCTGTTCTTCCCTTGTACTATTCATCATCAGCCCCAGAGGCAATCCACCACACCACAAACAAGAGTAGGGTATTACACCACAACGGTGGCCCGAACTAGTAAAAACCTTGCGTCCCTTGTGTTGTTCATCGTGTAGGCTAGATCCTTTGCGAGGCGACGAGACGCGAGTTGGTAGAGGAGAGATCTTGACGCGCACCCCAGAGTTCGAACCTCAAGGGTCTGCCGGAACCCGCAATCCGACATTTAGCACAACAGGTAGGGGTGCGCTGGAGCTCTCCCCATCAGCAGCCGCTCTCCATCAACCTTGCACTTCGCCCTCATGGCTGTGAGGACCCCGACTCGATGTCACATCGATCTAGCCGGTAACACTTCATATCACTTTGCGGCCTCACGCACGGTATTCCCACGGGTGTCGCCTTACCTTTGCCCGGGACCGTTTGCGCCTTTTGGCTCACGTATATGATAGTGTCGCTAGCATCCATATGATAAAGAGCCCGGGCTGACATGACTAGTCGTAAACCCAAAGTGGCATAGACTTACAGGGACAGGCATCCATGACCCAGCTTCGAACGTGTCGGTCATCAGCAAGTGGGTCCGGGCTGTAGCACTGGGCTAGCAGGACACCGGTAAACCGGGCTGTAGCGGGCTAACAGGACTCCTGTACTCAAAGCGTGACATTTCCCCGAAGGGACAGACACAGGAACAAAGAAGGACACATGCCGGCCAGCCTAAGTGTTCCAGAGCAGTAGCAAGCTACCATGGCTCAGCGGTAACACTAGGAGACATTTCCCGGTAAGAGAGGCTACTAAAGATAAACAACTAGATAGTCAGATCCCACACATACCAAGCATTTCAATAGCATACACACAATATGCTCGATATGTGCAGATACAACATGGCATCACAACATGACTCTACGACTCAAGTAATTTATTCAATAGGCTCCGAGGAGCGAGACATTACAAACATGGGTCTCATGACCCAACAATCAAGCATACAAGTCAAAGCACAAGCGGAAGCTATCATGTCTGAGTACAGACATCTATAAATGAAAAAGGCTGAGAAGCCTGACTATCTATCAGATCCTGCCGAGGGCACAAGATCGTAGCTGAGGTATCAAACTAAACGTCGAAGTCCACGTGGAACTACTAGTGAGACTGAAGTCTCTCTGCAAAAACATAAAATAGGCAAACGTGAGTACAAATGTACCCAGCAAGACTTACATCAGAACTAACTACATATGCATCATTATCAACAAAGGGGATGGTGGGGTTTAACTGCAGCAAGCCAGCTTTGACTCGGTGGCTATCCTAAACTACGACTGCAAGCGACTCTTTTGAGGTGGCGCACACGAGTCCACATATTCACCATATCAATACACCACTATGGATCCGCTCCCGTCTCCCTACGAGAACGCCATCCATAGCACTCACGCTTATCTTGCGTATTTTAGGGTATCCACTTTCACTTGTCTATGAACTGATATAAGCAATCCAGAAGTCCTTTACCGCGGACACGGCTATTCGAATAGATGATGATAACCCTGCAGGGGTGTACTTCTTCATACATGTTTCCACCACTTAGCGTCTGCACACGACATGTGCTCGGCAGACTTCAAGCGAAAGCCGACGTGGGTGTAGACCACGACCTACCTAAACACTCAAGTCTCTAGTCCAGGTTTATCGCCTATTCGGGTTCCATCCATGAGGAGATCCGGCCGGAGTTTCGCTCACAGCCCCAAACGATGTGAACAGGGTTCCGTGACACCAAACGGGCGCCCGGTATACCCGGCCACGTGCCTACCGCATCACAGCCCACCCCTACGGTCAGCGCTGTCCACGGCCTCCAGCATACTACAAACACCAGAAACTACTTGCAACTCCTGGACAGAGGACAAGGGTGAATAAGAAGTCGAGCGGGGTCATATTTCAGGGCCCAATGTATGGTAGTAACTGAATCATGGATCACAAACACAGAACTCAGTTCCTGAGGACGGCTACAATGAGACAACCCACCATGTACTCCTACATGGCCTCTCACCGCTACCTTTACCAAATCGTGTTCACACACTTAGCTCACACACAATAGGACATGTTCACACACCTCTGATTCATCCCGGATGAATCAGACCTGACTCAACTCTAAGCAGTAGCAGGCATGACAAACAAACATGAATGAGTAGGCACAACAGGGCTCAAACAACTCCTACTCATGCTAGTGGGTTTCATCTAATTACTGTGGAATGACAGGTCATGCAGAGGATAAAGGGGTTCAACTACCGCAGCAAGTAACAGATGAATCGATGTTGTCCTAATGCAGTAAAAGAGAGCAGGAGCGAGAGAGTAGGATTGTATCGGAATGAACAAGGGGGTTTTGCTTGCCTGGCACTTCTGAAGATAACATTGAGTCTTCATCAGTGTCAACGATCACATCATCGGTACACGTCTATCGAGAGGGGACAAATACCGGCAAACACAGAAAAGACACGATCAATGCAATGCACAATATGATGCATGCTATGACATGGCAATATGAATGTGTTTTGGGCTAATGCACCTAAAACCAGATTAAATGAAGTTGGTTTGAATACAAGATTCAAATTCAAACTCCGTATGTGGTTATTCAAATGTCATTCACTTCATTTGCCCTAAACAGTAGTGATAAGTTGTTCTAACATGCATGAAAATGGTACAGATGGATTCCTTGAATTTTTCTGATAATTTTTCATATATAATTTATTTAATTTGGAGCTACGGTTAATTTTCTATGATTTATTGAAGTTTTAGACATTTTCTGGAATTTTCTGATTATTTAGAATTAAAACAATTCCAGGAAATTAATTATGACATCAGCACTGCGTCATGCTTGCGTCAGCAAGTCAACAGGGCTGCCCCGGGTCAAACCTGACCAGTGGGGTCCACTGGTCAGTGACACAGGGACTAATCCCGCGTTGACCCGGGCTGGTTAGCTCTGACTAAGCCCTGGGGCCCACTGTCAGTGGCCTAGGGGGTTGGTTAGCGGGGGTAGTTAGGCCCTAATGACTGGCCACGTCGGCTCCTGCCGGAGTTTCGCCGGCGGCGACCATTAGCGCGGCGGCGAGAGTGGTTTTGGCCACTCCGGCGACCAAATGGGCCGCGGAGGGCATCTAGGAGGAGCTGGGGACGAGCCGAAGCTCCTGGTGGAGTCAGTTGCACTCGGGGCGGCCGGAATCGGTGCCGACGGCGAGCGAGGCGGCGGCCGGAGCTCGGGTGAGCTCGGAGTCGGCGTTAGGGAGCACGGCAGGAGGGGCTGGGGCGTGCTACGGACTCCTGGGAGTGCTCTGAGTACGCCTGCGTGCTCGGTTTGAACGGAGGTGAACCAAAACGACGACGGCGACAAGTCCGGCGCCGGTGAGGTCTCGGTCTCGACGGAACTATGGCCTAGGGCTCGCAAACACGAGGGGAGAGAGAGGGGGTCTGCACAGAGGCTCACCGCGGAGCTGTAGGGAGGGTCAGTGGGCTCGGGGGCGCGCCGGAGTGGCCGAATTCGACGGAGAACGGCGCCGGGCCGAAGCTTGGGAATGATGACGATGGCGGCTGCTCGGGGCCCTTCCGGTCACGTGGCTCGGTGAGGGGGTTGGCGACGAGGTGCAGGAGCTCGGGAGCACGTCGGAGAGGGGAGGGGGTGGCCGCGGTCATGGCTACGGCGAGCGGCGCTCCCAGGTGCGTTCGGGGATCACAGGAAGAGAGGGAAAGAGAGAGCCAGGGGAGGGGGAGCGGTCCAGAGGGAGTGAGAAGGGCCAGGGGTTGCGTGGCGTTGCGGACGGAGTCCAGGGCGACGAGAGGAAGCAGGAGGTGGCCGAGGCAGCGTCGGCGCTCGCCACCGAGCTGCTTCGGTGCGAGGGGAGGAAGAAGACAAGGGGAGGAGGTGGGCCGGGCCTGCGCAGGTGGGCTGCACAGTGTTGGGCTGTGGGTGGCTGCTAGGTAAGGTCCAGGTAATTTCTGTGTTATATTTTTCTGTTCTGTTTTGTTTTTATTTAATTCTTTTGCCACTGTTTTCAAATTTAAACAAATTCAAAACAGTGCCAAATATCCTCTGAATAATTTATGTTGCTAGATGGACTTTTCCAAAAAGCTCATAAAATATTTCAGGGGTATTTGAAATTATATTCTAATTATATGAATATAACTCAAATTCAAATAGCTAAAGATTTAAATTCAAAGTCCCAAGAATAAATCCTTAAAAATGTTCAATATTTTGGTTGGGACCAGAACCCTTACCAAAAATTATCAAACATTTAAGAAGAGCACTTTTGGAGCAATGAATGAGATTTCTAGGGTTTTTGCCCCTCTTTTATTTAGGGTTTTGAGGCTTCCAATATTCCTCAATTCAAGTTTCAAAAATATAGACATGATGCACACATGAAGCTAACCTAGAGCAATGCCAGAAGCTAGGGATGTGACAACTCACCCCCACTAAACAAGAATCTCGTCTCGAGATTCAGGCGTAGGGTAGGCTGAAGGGGAAACGCAAACTAGTATAATCTTCACGATCCAGGGTGCACTTCAGTTGAACGTTGATTCATTCACCATCATTGTCTTGAAGTCTTGCCTTGAAAAATCCTGTCAACATGACATGGAGGGAAGAAGGAGACTCTAGAAGGGTCGATCTTCTCGAAGATCGAACAACTCACGAAATGAGACATAGGACCATCTCTCGGGTTGAGACACGAGATACACATCAAGAGGGGTGGAAGAAACGGATGACGAAGGTTCACTAGGTAGACAACGATTCCACACCTAAGAAGGTGGTAAACGATTGTCAAGGTGGCGAGGAGTTGGATTGCCATGATACCATAACGATACATCTTAGGGAAGGTGACTCGTAGAGATATCCCCTTAAGTGGCAAAAAGAATTACCTTTGATATAGAGATCATTGAGACTCTCTATATCAGCCTAAGGCAAATCACAGCAATCGATTGGCGGGGTCGGTAGAATGGCATACTCGGACTTGGATGATGTGGATTACCTTGTTGAAGACAACGTAATGGATGAATTTGCTTATCACCGGAAATGGAAGAGACCCATGGTAGAATGGCACATTGGCGGTGCAAGCTAGGAACAGAATGCAAATGCTAGGAATGATTCTGGTAACTGGGGAAGAACCCATCAATAGAGAGTGAATTCACTGTTTGAGTAGGTCATAGCATGTCGAGGAAACGGAGAGGATCCCCAGTTAATGCCGAAGATAACACCTAGCGCTTGAGCGTGCTCTCAAGAACTTGAGCATTTCCATATTCATCAAGGTTTTACCAACATCCGTGTCAAGGATCCTGGCAACACAACTTGCTACCATGATGAATGATGATGGATGATGCAGATGCAAAGGAAGATAACACCTTCTCAAATTTCACCCCTGGCGGGGCCAAGGAGATAAAATCTGGATGATCGACCCAGAGACATTTAGCACTCCGCTTCTAATGTTCTCCTTGATGTGCTAGGGTAACCCATTCATAGATATGGTTTGATATCTAGAACATCAAGTAAAGGTCGGACTTCGGGAGCAATAGAATCCATAAGAAACAGTTACGGAGGTAAATCCTACGAAATCCTTATGGGGAGGTGGCCAATTTCATCAATCAAGATATTATAATAACAGGTCTTCCGGCTGGGTGTGTTGGCCACGACATCCACTTTACCGATTATCGCGCGACTAATATTATAATTCTTTGGAAATATTCCAACCATCATATCTGCCTGAGATTCAGATCTGGTTGGTGTCAGGATATTCCAGACTCATCGAGTCTAGGAAGAAAAACGGAAGTTTGCAACACAAATCGACGAGATGACGTTGCGGGATTCTCGGGTGATGAACTACGATAGCAAGCTCCAAAACATGAGCTGGTTCTGCTACAAACATGTGAACACGTTGTCCAAGACAAGCATGCCCACATGGTAGTCTTACAATAAAACACTACCGAGTTCTGGTTGGGAACCATCAGCGAGGATATCGAAGTTCTTTCATAAGTCCGGATTAGCTCTTATGAAGATACTCCTTCTCCTTGAACAAATCAGTCAGTGGCTTGGTGTGCTAGGAATACATATAGATTGAAGGTTGCAATTCTTCAAATCACAGCATTCTTCGCACGTGTGCATGACTGATTTGGAATGATTCCAAAGAAAGCAACATTGACTTTCTCGAATCCACGGCGGCAACTTGCATCAGATGCACATGAACTGGAGGAAGTCACTTCTTACATCCGAACATATGCTTCATGAACTAGCATGAACAAATGCTTTCAAAAGTTTCCAACACTAGCTTAATGTTCAACAAAATCATGGAGGAGATAAGGATGTTGTCAATGGGCTCAACAACAATTCATCCGGGTTTCCTTTTAAAAGGAATTCCATAGTTAAGTGAACACGGTGATAGCATTGGTCAGACCCAAAGGATATAATGGTGTATGCTCGAGGGATCAACCACGAGTAAGACAACATTACGAACATCGTTGGTTCCGACTTGATTTGACGATAGCCCACACTCAAATCAAAGGATTAATAAGACAATAGGTCCAGCAATTGATCACAAGGACCAATCGATGAAGATATCATCTTTCTTCAACACACACTACACAAGAATATCCCTTTGGAACGAACTAAGTCAGGCAAGCTTTTATCTTCCAACTCTCCAAGTTGTTGTCCAGCTTAACCAACTAGCTCAGGGATATCTAACACCGATTCTTGGAAAGAAGGTGGTTCATAAGAAACCAACTTGATCACGGGCTCAACATAGCGGTCAGGTGATAACCCGGTAACACCTCCAAGAAGATATTTGGAAAGTCACGAACCACCAGTATGTTACTAAGCTCGAGAACAATCTTGCTTTTGAGGGCAAGACGATATGATCAAATGAGTGAGGACTTGACAAGATCCTAACTCATCAATCGAAGGGTGCACCGAAATAAGGACTAGGTAGCACGATCAGTCTTAGAAGGATGATTCGAAAACCAACATACTAAGAATGAAATTATTATCCTTTAACTACCAAGCAACAGAGTTGCTAGCAGTATTGATTTCACACATCACAATTCATTTGTCGGTATTCCGGTTGCATCAACACGAGGGCCGAGGAATGACTAATGATGGCAAGAAGTATCACTATGTCAAGAATTCACAAAATGTGGTGCAATTCTCATGAAATTCCTGTCATAAAGAAGGTAATACTTCAGGGTAGAGCAGACCAGAAGCTAGATTGGCATTTTGATCTGCGGAGCACAACTTCTTTGACCCAATCCTGGATATGGAAGAGGTACTGGAGTTTGTTTCTCCTAGTCATTCTGCGATAGAATGGCTTGACGGACCACAAGGGTAATAGGCATCGATAGACGAGCGCACGCATACTCTTGACAATCAATTGATAGACGAGGGTCAGAATGCAACTAAGAGAGACAACTCAAAGGAACATATAACTTTCTGAGTTGTGGATGCATAAATTAGTATGTCGAACCAAGTTCAACATAATTCTTCCGGATAATCCATGCAGAAAGGTAGAACTGGCAGAGTCACAATATAGCATGGAGAACTCATAGAGGGCCTGTTGTGATCTTTTGATCCAACAAACTTCTGCCATAATGGTTCATGGTATTTGGAAGAACGATATACCACGGACCTCGAGGACTATCGCAAAGGTTACTGATATACTAAAGGAACTAGCAACACTATCAACATGATGTAAGTAGGGTGAATATCGGGTTTAAGAACCCAGGAATAGAATACCTACTACTAAGTGGCATCACGGGATGCTTTCGAGAATAAAGCCAGAATCATCACACTGGGGATCACAAAACATTGCTAGATTACTAGGTGACTCCCTAAACACCTAGGGCCATAATAGTATCTCCAACATATATGTCAAGGTAACGGAGTACCTCAACTCACTGATTAGTGTGGTTAATCTGGCCCATGGGAACATTGAAACAGGAAGAAAGGTTTTGCAATTGCATCAGACTACTTAGAAACCTGGGATGACTCGGACAGCATAACGGCTGTAAATGCTCAGAAAAGATTTGAGACATTCACAAAAATGGTGGCATAACCACTCAGAAGCACAATATCAAGGTTTCGAGATCAACAATTAACATACAGAAGTAGTAGGAACTGAACTGAGGCTTAAATCCAACAATCTTATAAGTCTACGGATTAGTAACACGTGATCCTGATAGAAAGAAGAGATAGCCTAGTTCTTAATCCCCGCAGGAAAGATAAGATGACTCAGATCAGAAGGCATAAGGTATAAGGAGTAAAAAGAGCCTTACGTTCCATCCCACAATCAATTCCCTTATATAACTAAAGAATTTCTAGACTCAACTTCGACCAGTTTGGCTTGGTAATCCTACAGGCAGTCAAGCTCTGATACCAACGCTGTCAGGACCCCGACTCGATGTCACATCGATCTAGCCGGTAACACTTCATATCACTTTGCGGCCTCACGCACGGTATTCCCACGGGTGTCGCCTTACCTTTGCCCGGGACCGTTTGCGCCTTTTGGCTCACGTATATGATAGTGTCGCTAGCATCCATATGATAAAGAGCCCGGGCTGACATGACTAGTCGTAAACCCAAAGTGGCACAGACTTACAGGGACAGGCATCCATGACCCAGCTTCGAACGTGTCGGTCATCAGCAAGTGGGTCCGGGCTGTAGCACTGGGCTAGCAGGACTCCGGTAAACCGGGCTGTAGCGGGCTAACAGGACTCCGGTACTCAAAGCGTGACATTTCCCCGAAGGGACAGACACAGGAACGAAGAAGGACACATGCCGGCCAGCCTAAGTGTTCCAGAGCAGTAGCAAGCTACCATGGCTCAGCGGTAACACTAGGAGACATTTCCCGGTAAGAGAGGCTACTAAAGATAAACAACTAGATAGTCAGATCCCACACATACCAAGCATTTCAATAGCATACACACAATATGCTCGATATGTGCAGATACAACATGGCATCACAACATGACTCTACGACTCAAGTAATTTATTCAATAGGCTCCGAGGAGCGAGACATTACAAACATGGGTCTCATGACCCAACAATCAAGCATACAAGTCAAAGCACAAGCGGAAGCTATCATGTCTGAGTACAGACATCTATAAATGAAAAAGGCTGAGAAGCCTGACTATCTATCAGATCCTGCCGAGGGCACAAGATCGTAGCTGAGGTATCAAACTAAACGTCGAAGTCCACGTGGAACTACTAGTGAGACTGAAGTCTCTCTGCAAAAACATAAAATAGGCAAACGTGAGTACAAATGTACCCAGCAAGACTTACATCAGAACTAACTACATATGCATCATTATCAACAAAGGGGATGGTGGGGTTTAACTGCAGCAAGCCAGCTTTGACTCGGTGGCTATCCTAAACTACGACTGCAAGCGACTCTTTTGAGGTGGCGCACACGAGTCCACATATTCACCATATCAATACACCACTATGGATCCGCTCCCGTCTCCCTACGAGAACGCCATCCATAGCACTCACGCTTATCTTGCGTATTTTAGGGTATCCACTTTCACTTGTCTATGAACTGATATAAGCAATCCAGAAGTCCTTTACCGCGGACACGGCTATTCGAATAGATGATGATAACCCTGCAGGGGTGTACTTCTTCATACATGTTTCCACCACTTAGCGTCTGCACACGACATGTGCTCGGCAGACTTCAAGCGAAAGCCGACGTGGGTGTAGACCACGACCTACCTAAACACTCAAGTCTCTAGTCCAGGTTTATCGCCTATTCGGGTTCCATCCATGAGGAGATCCGGCCGGAGTTTCGCTCACAGCCCCAAACGATGTGAACAGGGTTCCGTGACACCAAACGGGCGCCCGGTATACCCGGCCACGTGCCTACCGCATCACAGCCCACCCCTACGGTCAGCGCTGTCCACGGCCTCCAGCATACTACAAACACCAGAAACTACTTGCAACTCCTGGACAGAGGACAAGGGTGATTAAGAAGTCGAGCGGGGTCATATTTCAGGGCCCAATGTATGGTAGTAACTGAATCATGGATCACAAACACAGAACTCAGTTCCTGAGGACGGCTACAATGAGACAACCCACCATGTACTCCTACATGGCCTCTCACCGCTACCTTTACCAAATCGTGTTCACACACTTAGCTCACACACAATAGGACATGTTCACACACCTCTGATTCATCCCGGATGAATCAGACCTGACTCAACTCTAAGCAGTAGCAGGCATGACAAACAAACATGAATGAGTAGGCACAACAGGGCTCAAACAACTCCTACTCATGCTAGTGGGTTTCATCTAATTACTGTGGAATGACAGGTCATGCAGAGGATAAAGGGGTTCAACTACCGCAGCAAGTAACAGATGAATCGATGTTGTCCTAATGCAGTAAAAGAGAGCAGGAGCGAGAGAGTAGGATTGTATCGGAATGAACAAGGGGGTTTTGCTTGCCTGGCACTTCTGAAGATAACATTGAGTCTTCATCAGTGTCAACGATCACATCATCGGTACACGTCTATCGAGAGGGGACAAATACCGGCAAACACAGAAAAGACACGATCAATGCAATGCACAATATGATGCATGCTATGACATGGCAATATGAATGTGTTTTGGGCTAATGCACCTAAAACCAGATTAAATGAAGTTGGTTTGAATACAAGATTCAAATTCAAACTCCGTATGTGGTTATTCAAATGTCATTCACTTCATTTGCCCTAAACAGTAGTGATAAGTTGTTCTAACATGCATGAAAATGGTACAGATGGATTCCTTGAATTTTTCTGATAATTTTTCATATATAATTTATTTAATTTGGAGCTACGGTTAATTTTCTATGATTTATTGAAGTTTTAGACATTTTCTGGAATTTTCTGATTATTTAGAATTAAAACAATTCCAGGAAATTAATTATGACATCAGCACTGCGTCATGCTTGCGTCAGCAAGTCAACAGGGCTGCCCCGGGTCAAACCTGACCAGTGGGGTCCACTGGTCAGTGACACAGGGACTAATCCCGCGTTGACCCGGGCTGGTTAGCTCTGACTAAGCCCTGGGGCCCACTGTCAGTGGCCTAGGGGGTTGGTTAGCGGGGGTAGTTAGGCCCTAATGACTGGCCACGTCGGCTCCTGCCGGAGTTTCGCCGGCGGCGACCATTAGCGCGGCGGCGAGAGTGGTTTTGGCCACTCCGGCGACCAAATGGGCCGCGGAGGGCATCTAGGAGGAGCTGGGGACGAGCCGAAGCTCCTGGTGGAGTCAGTTGCACTCGGGGCGGCCGGAATCGGTGCCGACGGCGAGCGAGGCGGCGGCCGGAGCTCGGGTGAGCTCGGAGTCGGCGTTAGGGAGCACGGCAGGAGGGGCTGGGGCGTGCTACGGACTCCTGGGAGTGCTCTGAGTACGCCTGCGTGCTCGGTTTGAACGGAGGTGAACCAAAACGACGACGGCGACAAGTCCGGCGCCGGTGAGGTCTCGGTCTCGACGGAACTATGGCCTAGGGCTCGCAAACACGAGGGGAGAGAGAGGGGGTCTGCACAGAGGCTCACCGCGGAGCTGTAGGGAGGGTCAGTGGGCTCGGGGGCGCGCCGGAGTGGCCGAATTCGACGGAGAACGGCGCCGGGCCGAAGCTTGGGAATGATGACGATGGCGGCTGCTCGGGGCCCTTCCGGTCACGTGGCTCGGTGAGGGGGTTGGCGACGAGGTGCAGGAGCTCGGGAGCACGTCGGAGAGGGGAGGGGGTGGCCGCGGTCATGGCTACGGCGAGCGGCGCTCCCAGGTGCGTTCGGGGATCACAGGAAGAGAGGGAAAGAGAGAGCCAGGGGAGGGGGAGCGGTCCAGAGGGAGTGAGAAGGGCCAGGGGTTGCGTGGCGTTGCGGACGGAGTCCAGGGCGACGAGAGGAAGCAGGAGGTGGCCGAGGCAGCGTCGGCGCTCGCCACCGAGCTGCTTCGGTGCGAGGGGAGGAAGAAGACAAGGGGAGGAGGTGGGCCGGGCCTGCGCAGGTGGGCTGCACAGTGTTGGGCTGTGGGTGGCTGCTAGGTAAGGTCCAGGTAATTTCTGTGTTATATTTTTCTGTTCTGTTTTGTTTTTATTTAATTCTTTTGCCACTGTTTTCAAATTTAAACAAATTCAAAACAGTGCCAAATATCCTCTGAATAATTTATGTTGCTAGATGGACTTTTCCAAAAAGCTCATAAAATATTTCAGGGGTATTTGAAATTATATTCTAATTATATGAATATAACTCAAATTCAAATAGCTAAAGATTTAAATTCAAAGTCCCAAAAATAAATCCTTAAAAATGTTCAATATTTTGGTTGGGACCAGAACCCTTACCAAAAATTATCAAACATTTAAGAAGAGCCTTTTGGAGCAATGAATGAGATTTCTAGGGTTTTTGCCCCTCTTTTATTTAGGGTTTTGAGGCTTCCAATATTCCTCAATTCAAGTTTTCAAAAATATAGACATGAATCACACATGAAGTTAACCTAGAGCAAATCCTGAAGCTAGGGATGTGACAATGGCCGGCGACGCAACGTCCGCTCTGGCTGCGAAGGCTGGCCTGGGGCCCCGGGGGCTCCGGGCTCTGACCCCCGCCTTGCGACGGGTGCAGTGGCCAAACAAGTTCAAGCCGGAGGTGCCGCCGCGCTACGACGGCATGACAGATCCGCTAGCCTTCTTACTGGCATATGAGGAGGCCGTCCTCAAGGCCGGAGGCGACGGTCGGGTCATGGCCAACTGGCTGCCCATGGCGCTCGCCGGTGTCCCATGCATGTGGTTGCTCCATCTGCCAGCATCTTCAATGGGCTCTTGGGAGGAACTGCACGGCCTCTTCCTCGCCCAACACGCGGCCACGGCGCTCCCAATCGTCGCAGATCTCCTAGGGGGTTTGCAAGTACCACCCACGCGCCGCCACGTCAAGCCATTCGTCCGCCAGGTTGGCGCTGCCCAGACTCGCTGCCCAGGTCCTCCAGGATGGGCGTCACCCAAGGCTGACTTGACCTTCGGCTTGGATGATCACCCCGCCAACACTGCTTGCTCAGGAGCACTCCCGATGTTGTGTACTCCTACTATCTGCCAGGTGGCCGCCACCAGGACCCTCATCGACGGCGGGGCCGGCCTCAATGTGCTCTCGATCGAGGCCCTCAGCCTCCTCCACGTGCCGCTGGAGCGACTTCGACCCACCCAGCCCTTTTCGGGCGTCGGGGGCATCCCCTCCGGCTCCCTGGGGCAGATACGCCTCACGGTGACGTTCGGCACCCAAGCCAACTTCCGCACGGAGCTGGTCGACTTTGACGTTGCCCGCATTAGCCTCCCATACAACGCCATCCTCGGCTACCCGACTTTGGCCAGCTTCATGGCGGCAACCCACCCGGCTTACAATCTGATGAAAATGCCCGAGAGCAGTGGTGTTCTCACCATAGCCGAAGATGCAAAGGATGCTCTGCATGCGCTCAAGGTCACCTTCAAGACTGCCACAGCGGCGCAGCCCGCCGGTGCCGACCCCCTCAAGGCTAAGGGGGCTGCGCCCACCAAGAAGAAGCAACTGTTCACCCAAGACAAGGCAGAAACCAAGCAAATACCAGTTGACAAGGACGGGTCCTCTGAAGCCACCTTCACCATAGGCGCCAATCAGGATCGCGAACAAGAGGAGACCCTGGTGATGTTCCTGTGCGCGAACAAGGAGGTATTCGCGTGGGAGCCTAAGCAACTAGTGGGGGTCCCAAGACAGGTGATCGAGCACCACCTGAACGTATGTCCCAACGTATGCCTAGTAAAGCAAAAGGCGAGGTGGCAATCCACCGAGAAGCAAGCTTTCATCATCCAGGAAACCCGCAAGTTGGAGGCCGCGGGAGTCATTCGCGAGGTCCGATACCCGGAGTGGCTGGTGAGCCCAGTCGTTGTGCCAAAGAAAGGGGGGAAGGAGCGCATGTGTGTCGACTTTACCAACCTCAAAAAGGCCTGCCCACAGGATCCATTCCCACTCCCCCGCATCGACCAGATCATCGACTCTACTACTGAGTGCGACCTGTTGTGCTTCTTGGATGCCTTCTCAGGCTATGATCAAATCAAAATGGCGGTCGAAGACGGCTTTCCTGTCCCCGTGCAGGGTGTACTGCTACACCTGCATGCCGTTCGGATTGCGCAACACGGGCGCAACCTTCCGGCGGCTGGTGCACATCGCGTTAGGCCGGCAGCTCGGGAGGAACACTGAGGCGTATGTCGATGACATAGTAGTAAAGTCTCGGGAGGTGAAGACCCTGATACAAGACCTGGAAGAAACCATCGCGAGCCTGCGTGAAGTGGACTTGCGGCTCAACCCAGAGAAGTGCGTATTTGGTGTACCCTCTAGCAAGCTCCTAGGTTTCCTCGTATCACATAGAGGGATCGAGGCTAACCCAGAGAAGGTCAAGGAAATTGAAGACATGAGTCCGTCGCAAACTCTTAGGGAAATGCAGAAGCTTGCGGGGCGGGTAACTGCGCTAGGGCACTTCATCTCCAAGCTAGGGGAACGCGCTCTGCCCTTCTTCGAGCTGATGAAGAAGAAGGGCCCGTTTGAATGGAGTAAGGAGGCCGACGAAGCGTTCCAAGACCTCAAGAGGTACCTGACCAGCCCCCCGGTGATGATAGCACCGCGCTCACAGGAGCCCATGATACTCCGCCAGCGCCGCTCTGGTGGCCATACGGGAGGAGCACTGGACCAAGGCTGCACCAGCTGCAGCAACCCCAGGGAAGTAAGGCCCCTCGGGAGTCACGCCTGCAGCAGATACAAGTCGGCCTCAGCGAGGAGGCATCCTCTAGGCTGAGAAGGCTCCGTAGGTTTGTCAAGGGCCGGGGGCTCTCGCGCCCCAGGATTGCTCGACTCCCTAGAGGATGCTGACTCCGTCATCGAGCACCCCATGTATTTCGTCAGCACGGTGCTGAGGGACGCCAGGGCACGGTACCCCATGCCTCAGAACCTCTTGCTCGCGCTGTTAGTGGCCTCACGGAAGCTGCAACACTACTTTCAGGGTCATCCGATCAAGGTCGTCTCAGCATACCCATTGGAAAGGGTGCTCAGGAGTCCCAACTCGACAGGAAGGGTCGCCGAATGGAACATCGAGCTACAAGCGTTTCAGCTAGAGTTCAGCACGACTAGGGTCGTTAAGGGAGCTGCACTTGCAGATTTTGTAGCAGAATGGACAGAGGCGCCAGGGCTCGGGGCAGGTGAGGATCGTTCACTTTCCCCAGGAAGTGAGGCGCCGGACGGCTGGGTTATGTACTTCGATGGAGCTTTCTCGCGGCATGGTGCGGGAGCCGGTGCAGTGCTCATATCCACCACTCAGGACAAGCTCTACTACACCGTGCAACTCTGTTTCCAGCATGGGGAAAAGGTGTCCAACAATATAGCAGAATATGAGGGGCTGATAGCAGGCCTAAAAGCTGTTGTGGCCCTGGGGGTAAAGCGCCTCGTCATCAAGGGCGATTCTCAACTCCTCCTCAACTTCTCCAACAAGGTGTACGAGCCGAGAGATGAGCACATGGAGGCTTATCTAGAAGAGGTTCGCAAAATTGAGAAACTATTTTGGTGTTCGGAATTGCAGCATGTGCCGCGTGGCACCAACCAGGAAGCTGACAACATCGCGAAAAGGGTGTCTAGATGGCTACCTCAGGAGCCCGGAGTCTTCGAAGATAGGCTCTTTAAGCCCTCGGTAACGCCACCACAGTCGGGTGGAGCGCAACCTCAAGCGAAGCTCCCCCATGCGCCTGCCTCGGGAGCCCCGGCCTGTGGACCGATCTCGGGAGCACGCTTGCTCCTGGCGTTGGAGCCTCACGAGGGGTGTTGGATCCTGGAGCTCAAGAGCTACTTGACGGAAGGGACCCTGCCAGAGAAGGAGGAAGTGGCGGAACGCGTGGTGCGGCAAGCCACGGAATACTGCGTTCAAGATGGGGAGCTTTACCGAAAGAGGCCGAACAACGTGTCCCTACATTGCATTTCCAGGGAGCAGGGGAAGGAGCTGTTGGCAGACATACACGGTGGAGACTGTGGCACCACTCATCATCACGAACCCTCGTCGGCAAGGTGTTCCGCAGCGGGTTCTAATGGCCTACAGCACTCAACGACGCCGTCGAGCTGGTAAAGGCCTGCGAAGCCTGCCAATTCCACGCCAAGCAAATCCATCAGCCGGCTCAGGGCCTGCAGACCATACCCCTCTTGTGGCCATTCACGGTTTGGGGGCTGGACATTCTGGGCCCATTTCCTCGGGCGCTAGGGGGCTATCGCTACCTCTACGTCGCCATCGACAAGTTCACCAAATGGGTTGAGGTGGAAGCCATCCGTACCATCCCAGCAGGCCCCGCAGTCAAGTTCATCAAGGGCCTCGTGAGCCGATTCGGGGTGCCTAACCACATTATCACCGACAACGGTCCCCAGTTCACCAGCAATCTCTTTAAAACATACTGTGCTAATCTTGGAACGCAGATATGCTACGCTTCAGTGGCGCATCCTCGAAGCAACGGCCAGGCTGAGCGAGCCAACGCGGAGGTAATGAAAGGCCTCAAGACTAGGACCTTCAAGAAGAAGCTAGAGGCCTGCACCAGGGGCTGGTATGATGAGCTCCAGTCTGTGCTATGGTATATCCGCACGACCGCAACCAAGTCAACTGGAGAAACTCCATTCTTCCTCGTCTACGGAGCTGAAGCCGTCCTCCCTCACGAGGTCAAGCATCGCTTCACGCGGGTCCTGGCATTCGACGAATCACAACAGGACGCCATGCTAGGGACGGATCTCGTGCTAGGGGAGGAACGTCGTCGGGAGGCCACGCTGCGAGCGGCAAGATATCAACAGGCGTTGCGACGGTAGCATTGCCGCAACATCCTCCCCAGGACCCTTGAGGTAGGAGACCTCGTGCTCAGACGGGTCCTCTCCAGGGAAGGGCTGCACAAGCTCTCTCCCATGTGGGAGGGCCCGTTCAAGGTTGTTCATGTTTCCAGGCCCGGCACCGCGCGCTTGGAGACCTAGGAGGAGGTGCCCATCCCGAACGCATGGAACATTCAGCACCTCTGGAGGTTCTACCCTTGAGCGAGGCCCAGAGCCTATGAGAAGGCCCGGTGCCTGTGAACAAGCCAATGCCTGTGATGCTAGCCGCTCTGGAAAAGGCCCGGTGCCTGTGAAGAAGGCCAATGCCTGTGAAGCTAGCCGCTCTGGAAAAGGCCTGGTGTCTGTGAACAAGGCCAATGCCTATGAAGCTAGCCGCTCTGGAAAAGGCGCGGTGCTTGTGAAGAAGGCCAATGCCTGTGAAGCTCGCCGCCAGTGACACTCTCACGTAATAATGAGTGGGGCTGTATACGCCCCGGAGTCTCCGGAATGCCGCCCGTGGGCCTCGGGGGCTCCCGCCCACGCCCAGTGGCAACACTTAGCTCTCTGCTGTTGAGAAGACGTCGAAGACTAGATTAGGTGCCGGACGCGGCTTTTCATTTGCTTTCTGCAGTTGATTAGTTCATCTTTGTTTGAAGCTTTAGTTGAAGTTGCTTTCAGTGTTGTGCGGCGCCCAGCCGGTGTTTCCCGTCTTTGATCTTCGCTTGGACTTGTTTTCCTTTCGCAACCCTCGCGAGGGAGGCTGCGTAGGCACCCTCGCGAGCGTCACTCGGTTTAATGTCGAGAGGTCCGCCGGCCTAAGTTCGCTGCGGGAGCACCCCTCCCCCTCAATGTCTCACGGCCATCACAACGCAAGCAATAGGCCCGAGCTGGTCGCCCCAGCGGCGGAGGACTGAAACTTAATCCCCCGACAGGTTTCTTTTTGCAGGACCCAAGACCCGTTGCTACAAGTCCCCCAACTGAGCCAGGTTATTCCTACGCATGAGCACGCGGCGACATTGCACAACACAGGAGTAGCGGGAACAACATGGTAATTAAAGGCGATAGTGTAGCACGCCCCCGCGGGGCTCCATACATCTTTTTTCATGCAGATAAAGCAAAATAAGCGTGGCTCGACCAGCGATGACCCGAAGGTGAATATCTGCACCGCCCTCTGAGGCTCAGGCGGTCTCCTCTTCATGCTTCACCTGGGCGCGGTGGTGAGACAACCCCCCTCCCCCCTCGAAGCGAGCACGGCAGCGCGGTGGCCGGTCACGGCCGCCACTGGAGGAGCTGCCATCAGAAGGGGCCGCTGAAGCTTGGCGAGCTGCGGGCACCGCAGGGCGCGTGCCTATTATCGTCCTCGCCGCTTCCGTTGCCAAGGCTGAGCAGCCGTCCATCGTCATCACCTTCGGGGCAGCACCCAACACGGCGGCCGTCTCCCCCGAACACCCTCACGAAGAGGGTGGCTTCACCGTCGAACTTGAAGTGGAGGGAGCATCGCTGGCTGAGGCCACGCGCGCGGGCAAACGTCTGCCAGCCGCGAGTCAACGCCATGTTCCCAGCAGCGGAAACTTCCACTGCCACCCAAGAGGCCCTGCTACAGCAGCCATCCGCTGGAAGCCATAGCCCGCTCGTGGGACCAGCCGGCAGCTCGCCGGCAAAGAAACATGGGAGCTGCAGCCAGGTCCTGGCCAGATCCTCTGACAAGACGACGAACTCAGGTAGCACCTCCGTAGAGTGGAATCGAGGGCGGGGAGGCTGAGCAACCACGGTGCGTTCTCCCTCTCTAATCGAGTGACTTCCACCGAGGCCCCGAGTAGCCTTAGCGGGGCTCGCGGGATGCTTGCGAGGGCGGCCCCGGCCGCGCTTGGCTGGAGGAGAGTCAGGCCCCTCCCGGCGGGCCTTCCCCTTCTCCGCGGCCGAAAACCTGTTTGTGGGCGCCATGGGACGCGACGAACCAAGTTGGAGGAGGAGTGAAGAAGGAGGGGTGGAGCAAGGGAAAGATGGACTGGAAGGGCTCGCACCACTCCATACTTATAGCCGGAGAAGGCCAACCGTCGGCCTCCGCGATCACAGGTAATCATGACCCGATTTAGCATGTAGGGACTTGTCTTGTCGAAAGGTTGCCGAGGCATCATGGGGAAGCGGAGACGCCCACGTCCAATCACCCGCCACCCGGCGCCCAAGGCCGCAGGCTGTTGGGGCCCACGGGGCTTCGCACTTGCCCCTTCGCTTCTCTGCTAAGCCAAGTCCGGGCGCGCCTTGGGCTCGGGGGCTAGTGTCGGCGTTCTGGGAATGGAGGTCCCCAGACTTGCCTGCCTGCGGCCTACGGCGTGGCTCAAGCAATGGCCCAGTGCGGCCGATCTTCATCAACTCAAGCTCAAGACCCTCGCGAGGGGCCAGGCCTCGCGGGGCGGACGACAGGAAGCTTCCTCAGGAGTAGCCTCGTCAGGCTGGCTCGCGAGAAGGTGGAGAGAACAAGGCAGGGGTACCTCAAGCCATGACGATCGAGGCCAGGCCGGCGCCAGGAGGGTGCCGGCCTGTGCAGAGTCCTTGTTTCCCCTTCGGTGCAAAGGGAACAAGCACATGCCAAGGCATCAGGCAAAGGCTACCATTTCAGTGCAACGAGACCAAGACCAGCAGAACGGCAGGATGGAGGTCACCATGGAGCCCAGGACGGCGTCATCGTCAAAGTCGTTGGCAGGCGAGGACCAACTTTTGTCAGGATAAGTGTACTAGATGTTCCCCTTCAAAATGGCCAATTGTTGGTGCCCTTCCCGCTCAATATTTGGGAAGAGGACCAGGGCCTCTTACTCTATATATAGGACTAGCCACCATAGTATAGAGGCATCTGGAATCGAGCCCTCCAAAGGGACAACACCACCACAAGAACATCCCTCGCGAGGCTGTTTTTCCTTGTACTATTCATCATCAGCGCTAGAGGCAATCCACCACACCACAAACTAGAGTAGCGATTACACCACAACGGTGGCCCGAACTAGTATAAACCTTGCGTCCCTTGTGTTGTTCATCGTGTAGCCTAGATCCTTTGCGAGGCAACGAGACGCGAGTTTGTAGAGGAGAGATCTTCGCGCGCACCCCAGAGTTCGAACCTCAAGGGTCTGCCGAAACCCGCAATCCGACAGCTGGCGGTTTGTTGGAGGTATAAAAGGGGGCCAATCCGGTCTTGCTGCATTCAGCGACCGGTTCATCCAGCATTTTCTTCACGAACTCAGTGACTTCCTCATCAGTCATTTCTATTTCATGATACTGTTGAGGGTCTTTGATGTTCCCAGTATGCTCATGCATCAAACCGGTGCGGCGGCTTAAGGGCATGATACCCCAGGAAACCCAGCAGCGGACGAGATCAATACAAGTTAAACCGTTTGCTAGGAGGGCCAGGAGCTTAATAATTTGATGTGCATAAACTTGTCATTCTTTAGAAGTGAGCCATTGAGGCAGCGAATGGCCATTACTAAGCCGGTGAGCACAGTAACCCGGCAAAGGGTTTCCATCAACAGGCGCGGTGTTTTGACAGTAGAACCATGTTTGATTCCAGTCTTCCGGATGGATGTGATGTTTATCATGAGGAAATTTACTTCCTTCCTCTTATGAATCGACACTCTGCCAAGTTCAGTATTGGGGCCGTCAGATAATTCGGTTCAGCGGTTTAAGTGGAAATAATCTCGGAAGAGCTCAACAGTTGGTTCCTCTTGAAGGTAAACTTCGCAGAACACTTGAAAATTGCATATGTTGGACACAGAGTTTGGTCCAATATCCTGAGGATGGAGTTGGAAGCTAGCAAGCACGTCCCAGAAAAACTTTGAACCGGGAGGGCTAAAACCCCGGTCAAGATGCTGCATGAATACAATCACTTCCCCATCTTGAGGTTCTGGAGGGCACTCAGGGCTAGGAACTCGCCAATGAAGGACATATTTTTTGGCCAAAGCGCAAGTTAAAACATACCCATTGAGCTATGTTTCTGTGATCCGGGAGGGAACCCAGTTGCAAGCGGCGAATTGCTTGGTCATTGTGGAAGAAAAACTGAAAAGGAAGTGCGAAGGCCGGTTTATGATTTAAGATTGATGTGCACAAACCAGTGTTAAACCATGGAATTTGATCAAGGTATATATACATGTTAAACTGGCTATTTTTGCTCAAGTCAGGTTGGCGGTTTAAGTGAGGGCCAATGGTACCAGGCGTATTATGATTTTCTATGAAATTAAACCGCCTATAGTGGAAGCAGCAGAGCTGAAATTCACTTAGTGTTGCGCAAACAGGTTTCACAAAATGCTGATATAATTTTGGATCTACCGTGGTTCAGTAAAGAAAATTTTCTGAGTCCTACAATGGCGTTAAGCAGAACAGAGAAGGGCCAGATGGGATTTATCCAGGAGCGGCAAGATGCGGTAGTATGGCAGATTAAAGCCATGGATCTAGCGGCAAAAGGAGGTTATAAGGCCTAGCTAGATTCAGAAAGATGCTAAGGGAAAAACAGATGAGTACTAATGAATATCGATGAACACGGATAAGCACCAAGCTCTAATGGAGATCTAGGGTTAAAGGAAGAAAGCTTACGGGATTCTCAGAAGCAACAGAGGAGTTTTCTAGAGTGTTCAGGTTGATGCAGCGGCCTGAGACGACGCAGAACTTCGAAGTTGACGGCGGCGGCGATGATGAGTTCTTCGGGTCGCAAGGAGGAAGACGAGGCGAAGAGGCAAGGGGAGAAAATGGAAGGCCCCCTTGGTCTCATTTATAAAGGTCAAGGACATAAGAAACAGGTGCAAGAATCGAGGAGCCCGAAGCGGCAACGGGCACGGCTGTCACCTTGATTTTCGGATGTTAATTAAATGAAGGGAATCTTTTTATCTTTTTACATAGAGATGATGTCATGATGATTCACCACAATATTCGGAAGATGACGTCATGGAGGTTTAACAAAGTTTACAGGAGAAGACATCATGGCGGTTGACGAGAATCATAAAAAGATGTTCATAGAATTTTTCTAAGTATTGAAGATTGACATGAACAGGTTCAAATCAACCTGGGGCCTAATGTCGGGGCTATAACTACTGAGTATAAACCGCCCAGGAGGGGCCGGTTCACCCTCAACTATATTGAAGCCCATGAAGACCAAGAAGATGGTGCTTTACTGATGAAGCTTAGAGGCCCAGAGCCCAAAGGCGGATTAGGGCCTGTAGTTGTAAACCGCCATAGTTGTATAAACTTGGATTGTAAGTTAGGAAGGCAGAGACCGAGCCGGACGCTTGTATGAGCCTGCCCCGGGACTCTGTAAACCGGCCGGGCGTCAACCTTGTGTATTTATAAGGACAACTCGGTGGCGGTTCAGGGACAAGAAACAACATCTCGAGAGCCAGGCATAGCGTGTTTACTCCCTGGACATCGAGACCCCAATAATCCCATCACAACTAGACGTAGGCTTTTACCTTCATCATAAGGGCCGAACTAGTATAAAACTCTCGTGTCCTTTGTCTGGTTTAACCCCTCTAAGCTAACCCTTCGCGATGGCTCCACGACTAAGTCCTTTCATGAGGACATCTAACGTGTTAATTCCATGACAGCGACCGGATTCCAGATAGACTAATCCCATGTTGAGCAAGGCAATGAGCTTGTAATCCATGTAGTCTTCTGATGGTGTGGGCACTTTGCAGATTACAACTTTCAGCAAACAGAGGTTGAGCCAAAAGCTTGATGTGTGTCGTGCGTAGTAGGCACGAGTGTCCGGCAGGCCGTGAGGATCAATGGCGGCGGTATCCAATGATGGAAGGGTGATCTCTCGCTGGGTATAGATATCCACGAGACGCCACAGACTACTGGATTGGTGGATGAGGACGATCCAGTTGGCCTTCATGGCTGCCCAGTAGTGGCCGCGCATGAAGGACAGGTGGACGGGTAGTGGTAGCATGTCGAGGGGCACCACGGCAACCTCCGTAGGATCGTCAAGTCGGTGTCTGGGCCACCTGCTAGGATCGGACATCAGCAAGCAGGGTATCTTGAAAATAGCCGGCTGGTTGCAGACGAGTAGACGGTACAAAGACACCGAGCATGCGGCCAGACGGACGGTGCTGAGTAGGTCCATACGATTACAGATCTGCTCCAAGAGAACATCGGGGAGGGAATTCCAATCACGGCTCTGCATGTCAGTCGGTTCTGCCATTGGGGTTTTCGGTGCCTGCGAGCCAGCGGGAAAGTGGAGTCGAGCGGGCGAGCGAAGAAGCTTCTCCTTGCGTGGCCGAGCAGTGAGTGGGGAGATATGGTACGCGCGAGCTACCAAGGAAGATGGCGCGGGCAGATGAGCAGTGAGTGGGGGTAAATGGTGTGCGGCCAACGATGGGGAAGAGTGGAGGAAGAAGAAGAGAGGAGGAAGAAGAGTGGAAGACGGGGAAGAAAGTGCATTAAATCTCAATTCTACTAGTACTACTACCAGGATATACCGTCCTTCGGAGTGTAAATAGTTACACCGATGACATGTGGGTCTACCACAAGAGGGCCCATATGTCAGTTAATGGAGGACAGAGGTGCGTAGTCCTATTTGCGGAAGCGTGCTCTACTGGCAAACATGATGGCAGTACTGGCTAAGGCTGATTTAGTAACACCAACACGCTGGTTCAACTTATTAATTACGTGTCCCATCTGCTGTAGCGTGTATTGTCACTTCACTGTGAAGACTAGTTGAATAGTTCTCTCTGAACGAGATGGGGAATAATGGATCGGGAGGACTTCCTTTCTATAGTATCCCTATGTACATGCTGGATAGCAGTCGATGTGTGGAGTAATAGTAGTAGATGCAGGTAGGAGTCGGTCTACTTGTCACGGACGTGATGCCTATATACATGGTCATGCCTAGATAATCTCATAATTATTCGCTTTTCTATCAATTGCTCGACAGTAATTTGTTCACCCACCGTAATACTTATGCTATCTTGAGAGAAGCCACTAGTGAAACCTATGCCCCCCGGGTCAATATTTTATCATATAAGCTTTCTATATACTTTTATTTGCATCTTTACTTTTCCTATCTATATTATAAAATACCGAAAATATATTTATCTTATCATATTATCTCTATCAGATCTCACTTTTGCAAGTGGCCGTGAAGGTATTGACAACCCCTTTATTGCGTTGGTTGCGAGTTCTTGTTTGTTTGTGTAGGTGCGTGGGAATTTTGAGGAGCCTCCTACAGGATTGATAGCTTGGTTCTCAAAAACTGACGGAAATACTTACGCTACTATTGCTGCATCACCCTTTCCTCTTCAAGGAAAACCAACGCAAGCTCAAGACGTAGCAAGAAGGATTTCTGGCACAGTTGCCGGGGAGGTCTTCGCTCAAGTCAAGACATACCAAGTACCCATCACAAACTCATCTCCCTCGCATTTACATTATTTGCCATTTGCCTCTCGTTTTCCTCTCCCCCACTTCACCCTTGCCGTTTTTATTCACCCTCTCTTTCCCAATCTCCTCTCTCTTTCGCTTGCCTTTTTGTTTGCTTGTGTGTTGGATTACTTGTCGCGATGGCGCAAGATAAAACAAAATTGTGTGATTTCTCCAATACCAATAATAATGATTTCCTTAGTACTCCGATTGCTCCTCTTAATGATGTTGATTCTTGTGAAATCAATGCTGCTTTGCTGAATCTTGTTATGAAAGATCAATTCTCCGGCCTTCCTAGTGAAGATGCCTCTACCCATCTAAACAACTTTGTTGATTTGTGTGAGATGCAAAAGAAGAAAGATATGGATAATGATATTGTTAAATTGAAGTTATTTCCGTTTTCACTTAGAGATCGTGCCAAAGTTTGGTTTTCGTCTTTGCCTAAGATTAGTATCAATTCATGGAATAAGTGCAAAGATGCTTTTATCTCTATGCATTTTCCTCCCACTAAGATTATCTCTCTTAGGAAAGATATTATGAATTTTAAACAACTTGATCATGAGCATGTTGCCCAATCTTGGGAAAGATTGAAACTGATGATTTTCAATTGCCCTACTCATGGTTTGAATTTATGGATGATCATACAAAAATTTTATGTCGGATTGAATTTTGCTTCTAGAAATCTTTTAGATTCGGTCGCGGGAGGCACATTTATGGAAATCACCTTAGGAGAAGCTACAAACTCCTTGATAATATTATGGATAATTATTCTCAATGGCACATCGAAAGATCTACTAGTAAAAAAGTGCATGCTATAGAATAAATTAATGTTTTAAGTGGAAAGATGGATGAACTTATGAAATTGTTTGCTACTAAGAGTGCTTCTATTGATCCCAATGATATGCCTTTGTCTACTTTGATTGAGAATAATAATGAATCTATGGATGTGAATTTTGTTGGTAGGAATAATTTTGGTAACAATGCCTATAGAGGAAACTTTAATCCTAGACCATTCCCTAGTGATTCCTCTAATAATTATGGAAATTCCTACAATAATTAGTATGGATATTTTAATAAGATGCCCTCTGATTTTGAGAATAGTGTAAAAGAATTTATAATCTCTCAAAAGAATTTTAATGCCATGCTTGAAGAAAAATTGCTTAAAGTTGATGATTTGGCTAGGAACGTTGATGGACTTTCGCTTCATGTTGATTCTTTGAAACTTAGATCTACTCCTCCTAAGCATGATATCAATGAGTCTCTCAAAGCTATGAGAATTTCCATTGATGAGTGCAAAGAAAGAACCGCTAGATTGTGCACTAAGAAAGATTACTTTGTAAAGGCGTGTTCTTCTAGTTTCCATGAAAATAATGATGAAGATCTTAAAGATATTGATGTGTCCCCTATTAAATCTTTGTTTTGCAATATGAATTATAATAATGATGGGACTTGAGATGAGTCAACTTGAGTTAAAAGGCGTCCCAATGATTCGGTGTTTTTAGATCTTGATGCTAAATTTGGTAAAAGTGGGATTGGAGAGGTCAAGACTTTAAATAGCATTGAACCCACTATCTTGGATTTCAAGGAATTTATTATGATAATTGTTATTTAGAAGGTTGTATTTCCTTGTTGCAATATTTTGTGAATTCTCCCCATGCTTATAGTCAAAATAAAGCTTTTACCAAACATATTGTTGATGCCTGGATGCAATCTTATGATGAAAATCTTAATTTGGAAGTTTCTATACTTAGAAAACTTTACGATGAGTGGGAACCTACTATAAAGATTAAAATTGAAGATCATGAGTGTTATGCTTTGTGTGATTTGGGTGCTAGTGTTTCCATGATTCCGAAAACTTTATGTGATATTCTAGGTTTCCATGATCTTGATGATTGCTCTTTAAATTTGCACCTTGAGGATTCCACCATTGAAAAGCCTATGGGAAGTATCAATTATGTTCTCATTATTGAAAATAGGAATTTGGTGCCCATAGATTGTATTGTTCTTGATATAGATTGCAATCTTTCTTGTCCTATTATTCTTGGTAGACCTTTCCTTAGAATGATTGGTGCCATTATTGATATGAAGGAAGGGAATATTAGATTCCAATTTCCATTAAGGAAAGGCATGGAACACTTTGCAAGAAAGGAAGTTAAATTACCTTATGAATCTATCATGCGAGCTACTTATAAATTGAGTGCCAAAGATGGCACTACTTAGATCTATCCTCGCTTTTATGCCTAGCTAGGGGCGTTAAACAATGGCGCTAGTTGGGAGGCAACCCAATTTTATTTTAATTTCTTTGTTTTTGTTTCTGTTTAGTAATAAATTTATCATCTACCTTCTGCTTAGATGTGTTTTTATGTTTTAATTAGTGTTTGTGCCAAGTAGAACTTATAGGATAACCTATGGTGATAGTTAATTTGATTCTGCTGAAAAACAGAAACTTTGCGCGCACCAAAATAATTTTAGTAATTCACAGAAACGTGCTTTTGCGTTTATTCTTTTTTATGTAGATCAATAGACAAATTTCCCAGGACTTCCTATTTTGGTAGGAGTTTTAGAGTTCCAGAATTATTGGATAGTTACATATTTCTACAGACTGTTCTGTTTTTGACAGATTCTGTTTTTTGTGTGTTGTTTGCTTATTTTGATGCATCTATGGCTAGTATGTAAGGGTATGAACCATAAAGAACTTGGAATACAGTAGGTTTAACACCAATATAAATAAAGAATGATTTCATTACAGTACCTTATGTGGTGGTTTTTCTTACTTGCACTAACGGAGCTTATGAGATTTCCTATTGAGTTTCGTGTTGTGAAGTTTTCAAGTTTTGGGTAAAGATATGATGGACTGTGGAATAAGGAGTAGCAAGAGCCTAAGATTGGGGATACCCATGGCGCCCCAAGATATTCAATAATAGCCAAAAGCCTAATCTTGGGGATGCCCCCGGAAGGCATTCCCTCTTTCGTCTTCATTTATTGGTAACTTTACTTGGAGCTATATTTTTATTCGCCACATGATATGTGTTTTACTTGGAGTGTCTTGAATGATATAAGTCTTTGCTTTTTAGTTTACCACAATCATACTTTCTGTACACACCTTTTGGGAGAAACCCACTTGATTGGAATTTATTAGAATACTCTATGTGCTTCACTTATATCTTTTGAGCTAGATAATTTTTACTCTATATGCTTCACTTATATCTTTTGAGCTAGATAGTTTTTGCTCTAGTGCTTCACTTATATCTTTTAGAGCACGGTGCTGGTTTAATTTTGAAGAAATTGTTAGTCTCTCATGCTTCACTTATATCATTTTGAGAGTGTCTTAGAACCAGCATGGTATTTGCTATGCTTATAAAATTGGTTCTAGAATGATGGGCATCCAAGTTGGGTATAATAAAAACTATCATAGGAAGTGAATTGGATGCTATGATCAATTTGATACTTGATTATTGCTTTGAGATATGGAGGTGGTGATATTAGAGTCGTGCTAGTTGGGTGATTATGAATTTAGATAATGGTTGTGATGAAGTTAGCAAGTCCCTTAGCATGCATGTATGGTGAAAGTTGTGTAACAAATTTGAAACATGAGGTGTTCTTAGATTGTGCATCCTTATGAGTGGCGGTCGGGGATGAGCGATGGTCTTTTCCTACCAATCTATCCCCCTAGGAGCATGCGTGTAGTGCTTGGTTTTTGATGACTTATAGATTTTTGCAATAAGTATATGAGTTCTTTTTTGACTAATGTTGAGTCCATGGATTATATGCACTCTCACCTTTCCATCATTGCTAGCCTCTTCGGTACCGTGCATTGCCCTTTCTCACCTTGAGAGTTGGTGCAAACTTCGCCGGTGCATCCAAACCCCGTGATACGCTACGCTCTATCACACAAAAACCTCCTTTTATCTTCCTCAAAACAGCCACCACACCTACCTATTATGGCATTTGCATAGCCATTCCGAGATATATTGCCATGCAACTTTCCACCGTTCTGTTTATCATCATGACATGCATCATTATTGTCATATTGCATAGCATGATCATGTAGTTGACATCGCATTTGTGGCAAAGCCATCAGGCATAATTTTTCATACATGTCACTCTTGATTCATTGCCCATCCCGGTACACCACCGGAGGCATTCATATAGAGTCATATCTTGTTCTAGTTTTGGGTTGTAATTCATGAGTTTTAAATAAATAAAAGTGTGATGATCATCATTATTAGAGCATTGTCCCCAAATAAAAAAAGAAAGGCCAAAATGAAAAAAAGAAAGGCCAAAAAAAGGCCCAAAGAAAAAAAAAGAAAAAAAAAAGAAAATAAAAAGGGGGCAATGTTACTGTCCTTTTCCACACTTGTGCTTCAAAGTAGCACCATGTTCTTCACGTCGCGAGTCTCATATGTTGTCACCTTCATATACTACTTGGAATTTTTCATTATAGAACTTGGCTTGTATATTCCTACGATGGGCTTCCTCAAAATGCCCTAGGTCTTCGTGAGCAAGCAAGTTGGATGCACGCCCACGTAGTTTCTTTGTTGAGCTTTCGTACATTTATAGCTCCAATGCATCCGTTGCAAGGCAATCCCTACTACTCATGTTGACATCAATTGATGGGCATCTCCATAGCGCGTTGATTATCCTCGTCAATGTGAGGCTTTCTCGTTTTTTGTCTTCTCCACGCAATCCCCATCATCATATTTTATTCCACCCATAGTGCTATATCCATGGCTCACGCTCATGTATTGCGTGAAAGTTGAAAAAGTTTGAGATTATTTAAGTACGAAACAATTTCTTGGCTTGTTATCGGGGGTGTATAAGATGGGAGCATTTTTGTGTGATGAAAATGAAGCATAGCCTAACTATATGATTTTGTAGGGATGAACTTTCTTTAGCCATGTTATTTTGAGAAGACATGATTGCTTTGATTAGTATGCTTGAAGTATTACTATTTCTTATGTCAATACGAACTTTTATTTTGAATCATTTGGATCTAAACATTCATGCCACAATAAAGAAAATTACATTGAGAATTATGCTAGGTAGCATTCCACATCAAAAATTCTGTTTTTATCATATACCTACTCGAGGACGAGCAGGAATTAAGCTTGGGGATGCTTTATACATCTCAAACGTATCTATAATTTTTGATTGTTCCATGCTATTATATTACCCGTTTTGGATGTTTATGGGCTTTACTTTACACATTTATATCATTTTTGGGACTAACCTACTAACCGGTGGCCCAGCCCGTATTGCTGGTTTTTGCCTATTTCAGTGTTTCGAAGAAAAGGAATACCAAATGGAGTCCCAACGGAATGAAACCTTCGGGAGAGTGATTTTTGGAATGAACGTGATACAGAGGATTTGGAGTGGAAGTCAAGCAACGGCCGAGGCGGACACGATGGTGGAGGGCGCCCCCCTACTGGGCGCGCCCCCTATCTCGTGGGCCCCTCGGGCATCCAACCACCTACTTCTTCCTCCTATATATACCCATGTACCCCGAAAACATCAGAAGCGACCACGAAAACCAAGTTCCACCACCGTAACCTTCTGTATCCGCGAGATCCCATCTTGGAGACTTCGCTGGCACTCCGCCGGAGGGGGAATCGATCACGGAGGGCCTCTACATCGTCTCCAAGGCCTCTCTGATGAGTTGTGAGTAGTTTACCACAGACCTTCGGGTCCATAGTTATTAGCTAGATGGCTTCTACTCTATCTTTGAATCTCAATACCATGTTCTCCTCGATCTTCTTGGAGATCTATTCGATGTAACTCTTTTTGTGGTGTGTTTGTCGAGATCCGATGAATTGTGTGTTTATGATCAAGTTTATCTATGAGAAATATTTGAATCTCCTCTGAATTCTTTTATGTGTGATTAAGTTATCTTTGCAAGTCTCTAAGAATTATCAGTTGGTTTGGCCTACCAGATTGATCTTTCTTGCAATGGGAGAAGTGCTTAGCTTTGGGTTCAATCTTGCGGTGTCCTTTCCCAGTGACAGCAGGGGCAGCAAGGCATGTATTGTATTGTTGCCATCGAGGATAAAAAGATGGGGTTTATACCATATTGCATGAGTTTATCCCTCTACATCATGTCATCTTTCTTAATGCGTTACTCTGTTCTTTATGAACTTAATACTCTAGATGCATGTTGTATAGCGGTCGATGTGTGGAGTAATAGTAGTAGATGTAGGCAGGAGTCGGTCTACTTGTCACAGACGTGATGCCTATATACATTATCATGCCTAGATAATCTCAAAATTATTCACTTTTCTATCAATTGCTCGACAGTAATTTGTTCACCCACCATAATACTTATGCTATCTTGAGAGAATCCACTAGTGAAACCTATGGCCCCCAGGTCTATCTTTTATCATATAAGCTTTCAATCTACTTTTATTTGCATCTTTACTTTTCCAATCTATATCATAAAATACCAAAAATATATTTATATTATCATATTATCTCTATCAGATCTCACTTTATTGGCCGTGAGGGGATTGACAACCCCTTTATTGTGTTGCTTGCGAGTTCTTTGTTTGTTTGTGTAGGTGTGTGGGACTTTTGAGGAGCCTCCTACTGGATTGATACCTTGGTTCTCAAAAACTGAGGGAAATACTTACGCTACTATTGCTGCATCACCCTTTCCTCTTCAAGGAAAACCAACGCGAGCTTAAGACGTAGCAGCGGGGCGGGTGACAGGCGCGTGGAATATGGGAAGACGCGTGCGTGGGTCGATACCCACGCGCCTTCAATTGGGTGAGGAGGGCGGTCGACGGCCTCGCCTGCTGCCATCTTAATGAGCTGGATTGGCTAAGAGGGGCGACCGGGCCCCGATCCCGCACCTTTATAAGGTGGGGAGGGAGAGGGACGGCACCCCTCAATCTTTCACCATTCGCTTCCTTTCATCTTGGCTTTTTCCTCCCTTCTGTTGTGGCGAGAGGGCGCACTGATGCTTGAACGGTGGCAGTGAGGGTCTTTGCTCGACAACACGTCCCTCCTCCCCAAGAGTTCGTGGCAGCGGAGATGGTCGCGAGGGGAAGGGGGAGGGGATGAGGCCGAGGTAGCCGTGGCACTCGGGGCATAGGAGGACGGGGTGGCGCATCGGCCTCGCCTCCGCCGGCAGTCCCTCCCCCAATGGAGGGCCACGTCGGTGACCGGCCTTGCGAATTCTTCATGAGGCTGCGCCAGCCGATGCGTCATCATCTCCGTCTCCCTACTCCATTTGCTCGGGAGATGGAGCTCGACCCGCCGCAGGCTCTGAGACTGCATATGAGGGGCTGCGGGAATAGAGGCACAAGGGCCGGCGTTGATTTCCCAGCCCCTCATGTCATGTATCTTCGTCGCAGCTGGAAGACCTTCGCTCGCATCCACAACCTGACGGCGAGGCTTGTTCTCTATTTCAAACTAGTGGAGAACAGCCTGATCTCCGTCAAGGTCTTTGGAGACTTTGGGACTCGCCTAAAGTGTTGCGTGGAGAGCTCCTCTGATGACGAAGACTCTTCCTCGAGCGAGAGTGACGAGGAGGACAGCGACAGCAACGACGAGGGTAGTAGGCGGGAGGATGACAGCTCTGACTAGGCATCGAACCCGCCGTCCCCGGGCGGTGCCGGAAGCAGCAGCATATGCACCGGGCCCCTTCTCCCGATGGGGACGGCTCCTTGAACTCCTCGGGGCGACTCCTTCGGCGGCTAGCGTGGGAAGGCCGGAGAAGGCGAAGAAGGCGGGTGGCGGAACATCAAGTCAGAGTACGATGGCACCGACGCCTTCGTAGCGTATTGATGAATCGCTGCCTCATCTTCCAGCCCTTCTCCCGGCACCATCATCACTAGCTCTCCCCTAGGCGGCCGCCGACATGTTCTCCTGGTTCCTTCTGCTACTCGTACCTCGCCTTGGCGCTTCTTCTACCCCTTGCCTTCTTGTTCCATTTCCCTAGGAGAGGGACAAGAAAGGGATTACGGGTACCTTATCTCTTTTTAGTTTGTAAGCCTACGGGACTTAGTTAAATTTAAAACTTGTAATCCCCTTGCTCATATTTACATTCCGTATGAACTGTACCTGTATGGGGTGTATTAATGAAAAAGGGTGCTTGCCGGGTCCTTTATGTGTGAGTGAAGCCGATACCAAGGAACGAATCCTTGTTATTTTCAACATAAACATCGTCACCCGGCAACGGGCCTTGCCGCTCCCTTACTTCATTCGACCACACTCACGCTCTCGGCGGAGGTAGGGGTGAAGTAGGGTTAGGCCGTACGCTTGTTTCCTTGCCGCTGCGACTACAACTGAATTCCGAACCAAGAAAATCTTCTCGGGTAGCAGGAAAAAGGGAGCACGGCAGCCTTGGAATAAAAAGAGGCTTCATACGTCCCAATCCTATACGTAAATACATAACCGGGGGTAAGAGACTTATCTAAATCTGCAGCCCCCGGCGACTTTGGCTTGCCATTGGTGGACCCTTGTGTCTTCAGCCACGGGCAACCTTTGCTTGCCGGGGCCGGAGCGCCAGCTCATTCTCTTCCTTTCATATAGCTCGGCAGAAACATTCATCTACAATGCGAACCAAAGTGGACAGAAAGGAACAGAGAGACGCAGACTCGACCTCTATGCTAGGGGTTAGTCGCCGCTGAGCACTATCAACCCTAACCGAGGGAGAGACTCAACCTAGCATGCATGCTATGACTTAGGGCGCCAGCGCTTCATTTATTTATGCTCAGGGTCTGCACCTGGGTTTGTACAGAGGGTTACATGCCTTGCCGACAAGGCTTGTACAAAAGGTGGCTTGCCGGGAGGCCGGGCAACCACGCCCTATGGGTAAAACTTGCGAAGATGCTCGATGTTCCAGGAGTTGCTCACTAGGATGGCATCTTCGGTCTCCAGGCGGACTGCGCCGGGCCTGGTGACTCGTATAACCCGATAAGGGCCTTCCCACTTCGGCACCAACTTGTTGGAATTCTTGGCGGACTGAACTCGCCGAAGAACAAGGTCGCCTTGCGGCTATGGTAGCGGCGCAAGGCTTGCTGGTAGCGCGCTGCTCTCACAGCTGCCCCGAAGACGATCTTCCTCGAGGAGCGTCACATCATCTTGCCGCAATTTCTCTTCACTACCAAAAAAGACACATCCGTGACATTTTGGGCCGGATGAAAAAAATTCTGTCATACATATGACACTTCTGTGACGATAATTGTGACAAAACCCGGTATCATCATAGATGTGGTGGGCTCCTACTTCTGTGACAAAAAATCATGACAGAAAATGGGCTTTTCGTCCTGGGCGGGCCAGAGACGCAGCTGCATGACATTCTTTGGGTCATCCATGACGGAAAAAACCATGGTAGAAGCAAGGGGGAGGAAAATTTCGGGGAGTTGCCTGTTACGGTGGGGAGGTCGGGGGCCAAGCGATGCGCGTTTCTCTCATACGTACGCGCGTGTGTGCGAGGCGTTGGCTCTAACAGAAACCGAGCAAGGCGTTGGGCTCTAACTGAACCCGAGCGATTGCACTGCAAGCTACGTGTTACTGAACCCGAGCGATCGATCGATGGCTGTTAACTGAACCCGATGGAGCGATTCCTTCGCTACTGCTGCTAACTGAAGCCGATCGATGCTTCCTCTGGGATGAGCAGTGAGTGTCGCAGGGGGGTTTGGATGAACAGTGAGCAGTCGTGTTTTTCTGGATGAACAGGAACCCGTGGTGTGGAGGGCTGGATGAAAACTAGACGGTGGAGGGGTGGCCGTGGAGGGGTGGTTGAACAGGACCCCGTGGTGTGGAGGGCTGGATGAACAGTAGATGGTGGAGGGGTGCCCGTGGAGGAGTGGTTGAACAGTAGCCGGTGGAGTAGCGCGTGGTGGAGGCTGGATGAACAGGAGCCCGTGGAGGCTGGAGGAGGTCGATGGTAGCCCGTGGAGGCTGGAGGAGGTCGACGGTGGAGATGAACGGTATCCCGTGGAGTCCCGTTTTGCGGTACGCCACACCCCTCCCGATGAACAAGACCCCTGTTTCAACCGTAGGAGGTCCGTTTCAGCCGTTTTGCAGTACGCCACACCCCTCCCGATCAATAGGACCCCCGTTTCGACCGTAGGAGGTCCGTTTCGTCCATTCTGCGGTACGCCACACCCCTCCCGATCAACAGGAGCACCGTTTCGACCGTAGGAGGTCCGTTTCCTCCGTTTTGCAGTACGCCAGGCCCCTCCCGATCAACAGGACCCCGTATCGAACGTGGTCGGTCGAACACAAGGCCGTTTCCTCCGTTTTGCGGTATGCCAGGCCTCGTTTCCATCGCCTGTTCCGTCCAAGCCCTCCCGATGAAAACGACCATGCATTCCGTTCCGACCCAGCCGGTTGGCTCCCCGTGAACACGACGATGATGCTGTTTCTCCGTTCCGACCTAGCCATGTACGTATGCGCGAGTAGGCGTTCGAGACCCTGCCCGTATGTACGTACGTGGCTGTATTTTCTTTCTTGCACCCTCACCGCTGTACGTACGTGTACGTGCGCGCCTCTACTACGACCAGTATGTATGTACATGTTCGCGACCAGAATGACAACGCAACGTATGCTTCGACCAGGTGGGTCCCGACTGTTAGGCACTTCCTTGCCTGCAAAGATGTAGCTGGTGGGTCCCAGCAGTCAGGGGGGCGAATCATTTTTTTTGCCCGGACACACTTCCTTGCGTGTGAAGATGTAGCTGGTGGGTCCTAGCAGTCAGGGGGCAAATCGGTTTTTTTCCCGGACGCACTTCCTTGCGTGTGAAGATGTAGCTGGTGGGTCCTAGCAGTCAGGGGAAACGTTTTTTTTTTCGCGAAATACGCTGTCCCGTCCGGTGGGTCCCTGTTGTCAGGTGGAGGAAAAATTATTTTGCGCGTAATAAGGAGGCACTTCCTTGCGGCCGCCGTGGACCCAGCTGTCAGCTTCTCCACGCACAATACTCTTCCGATGGAAGTCGGTCGCTGACCACATTGACCATGCTGCGCTGAGAGAACCACAGCAGTGGAGGACGGCGAGGCCTAGGAAGGGGACGACGCGGATCCGGGGAAGACACAACAGTGGATGCCCACGCGAAGAGGAGTACGAGGGTGAGGTTCCCGTCGCCGCAGAATAACAGGGGGTGTGGGTGAGTAGAGGGATGGCCTAGCTAGCGGTGGGAGTAGTAGGGGGCGGTGAGGCCTCCGCGGCATCACAGCCGGCCATGGGAGGCAGGAGCACGCGGCACGATGGACGCTACTTTGGGCGGCTGGAGCACGAAGACCAGAGGTTCAAGAAGCACTACGGCCGTTGGATGGACATCGTATGGTCACTAGAGCTAGAGTCGTTCATATTGATTAAATTGACAAAGCCCTCCGCCCCGTAAACTTAGTAGGCCCACAAGTCAGCCTCCCACTAAGGTGAGTCCCAGCTAGCAGGGGGAGTATTCATTTTTTTTTGCGTAATAAGGAGGCATTTCTAGTGGGTCCGAGTTGACAGCGGGGGGAACCTTTTTTCGCGAAATACAAAGACCCTTCTGGTGGGTCCCAGCTATCAGGTGGAGGAATCATTATTTTGCGCGTAATAAGGAGGCATTTTCCTGTGTGGGCCCCTACTGTCAGCCTCTTCCGATGGCTGTTGTTTGTTGACCGTGTTGACCTCGCCGCGCCGAGAGCACAAACGCGGTGGACGAGGGCGGGGCCCAGGAAGAGAACCACCCGGAGCCGACGAAGCCACCGCAGCGGATGCCCATGCTGAGGGGAGAACGAGGACTGACTGGTCGGCTGCGGGGTGAGGCTGACGTCGCCGGAAAATAACAGGATGTGTGGGTGGTTAGAGGGATGGCCTGGCAGCAGCACAGCCAGTCACGAGAGGAGGGAGCAGACAGTCCCACCGGCGCTGGTTTGGGCGGCTGGAGCAGGAAGATCAGAGATTGAAGAAGCACGGCGGCCATTGGATGAACATCCAACATCCAACAGTCACTGTTTTGTGTTGACTAAGTTGACAAAGCCTTGCGTACGCGTCAAAAAAAATTTAGGACAGCGTCATCGTCAACCTAGTCAGCCTCCAAATCTGTGGAAAACAGCATTCAGCCCATTAGCCATTATTTTCAATAATTTACATCCCATTTGCTAATTCTTAAGGATATTTGAAGCTCATATTCTTTTTATTAGCATTATAGACCATATATTTTGAGCACTGCTAAAAAATTCAATGAAATTTTGCATATTTCAGTGGGGCCCGAACTCTTTTAATCATGAAATTTTGAGTCACGTTAAAAATAGTTTTCAAAAAATTATATTAAAATAAAATTCAAAAAACAATTCTCCGCAAAAAAAATGAATGCAATTTACAATCTTAACTAGCAAGATGCCCGTTCGTTGCACGGAACATGAAGATGCATTTGTATGAGTAGTTTATCTTGTGGGTGAAAAGATGATATTTTAATGTGATTGCCAGTTGGCTTTGGTTTTTATAAGAGTAGAGAGTAGTGAAATCCTGAAAAAAATGATATTTTAATGCAATTGCCGGTTGGCTTTGGTTTAAAAATGTACAGCCCATTTCTTACAACTTATAGCCCGTTTTCTGGGGAAGCCCATTTCATATCCCTCCTCGTCTTGAAAGACTTGCAGCCCAGCAGGGCTGATAAAAGCAAGTAGGCCTCGTTTTTGGTATTTTCCAAAAAAAAGAACTGGGCTAGCCAATTTCAGAAAGAAAAAATATCAACTGGGCTCGACATGTGCTTAATAAAAGCGTAAGCATGGGCTAGACGGGCCACAGCCCCGGCACAGCGCGCAATTGAGCTCCGACTCTGAAACTGAAAAAGAACTGGGCGAGCTGCTGGGTCCCTGGTGTTATCCGCTCGTTGTGTAATTTTCTCGTTTATTGACTACATTGACAATGGCGTGGAACCTAGTTGTCAAACAATTAGGAGGAAGTATTGTTTTGGTTTGTAATAACGAGGCACCTGCTTGCGAAATGCAATGACCCTGGTGGGTCCCTACTGTGAGCCTCTCCACATACAGTCATCTCCTGATTCCTCTTGGTTGTTGACCATGTTGACAACACCAGACGGCGGCGAGCACGGCGAGCTAACCAAGGCGGAGAACAACGGCAAGGCCTCGGACGGGAATGAACAACAGCCATGGAAGATGCTGCAGTGTAGTGGCAGGTCGAGGGGAGTACGAGGGCAACAACATGCAAGTGAAGCATACAAATGGTACAAAAAGCCCAAGGATTAATTGTTCATCAAATTTTTAGACAAAACCCAGATTGAACATGACAGTAACATCTAACCCAACCACTCTTTTTTGCAGTCACAAACAAATGGATCGGTCTGATCCATAAAATCAACATCCTGTGCAAAAAAAATATTTTAGGATGTCTACAACTTGTTGTAAATAGAAGCCGAGCACGTTTAGAAGCCCATTTATCCACCTGAAACTTCTTTTTTTGCTGTTCCACATGTTCATCCTTGAGAAATCTCTTGCTGTAAAAATTAAGCCTCATGGACAATAGTAACCGCGCACTCAACAGGAAGAATGTGACAAAGCTTTTGTTTGCCTGGTTGGATGCATATCGTCCCATCGTTATTGTCCTCAAACGAATGTCATGAGAACTGAGAAAATCCTTGTGCTTATTACACCAACGATTGGTTATATGTTTTTGTCCATGTGGTTCTGCCTAAGTAGACATGAAGATTGAAAACAGTTAAGGTCTAAAAAAAGAGTATGTCGAAAGAACGACAGCTGAACAGTTAATTCTAGTACAATATATACGGGCTTTCAATGTGCATGAAATCATCACCTCTATGTATAAATTCTCTAGAGATCGAAAGCATCACAGCAAGCCAATAATTATGTCCAGATCAAAACTACACATTCTGATATATATGATCTTGACAGAATCCAGCAGCATTGATAGGCTATCAGTGGATGAACTCTTCATTGAGCATATAACATAATATTAGTACCCAAAGTGTACACCAAGATGATATAAAACTTATGCACATAAATGAAAAATGTAGCATATGATTACAAATGTGTAGATGATAATATACGGTACCTGAAATGGTGAGGAGACAAACACCAACTCCTTGTGATTATTAAACGGGTCACGAATTACACCCAAGGTATCCAGTTTGGGTGCAGAGACGACAGTTATTTCTGAAGGTGTATAACAATTATGAAGGAGCAACCTTTCAAGTGAAGGGGCATCTTCGATGATGAGCTATTGTCCTTCAAAACAAATTCCAATGCTTTTAAGGTGAGGCGACTTTATTTGGAGACAACTGATACCGATTTCTATTCCCAAAACAATCAGCAAGCGCTCCAGGGCAGGGCAACTAGAGTGGATGATGCTGTGCAGTGAGGCCTCCGACAGATAAACCACCACAAGCGAAAGTTTTTTTAGCAGTGGGAGTCGAAGCATTTGTACCAGATCGTGTGGTAGATGGCACCGGGCGAAGGTGGCGGTGTGGAGAGAGGAGGAAAACCGCGAGATGGACAACGGTGGTGTGGCACGAATTCTTGGTATGTTTGTGGTATGAAACTTTCGTGGTAATGGTAGAACTCAAACTGCTGGAGTTTTTCGAATTTAGGGGATGTGCAAAGCGTCCACCTTGCCGGGTATGGACAGCAGGTAGCTTGTCGGGATGCAGAGGCGTTGAACGGGGCCCTGCTGGTGAGAAGAGACGATGGCTCTGATGAGATCAAATTCAGGAAGGACAGATATCTGATGACAGTCGAGATTGAGAGGCGCGGTGCACCATAGAGGGCGCCGCCGAGTTGACACGACTTGTGTGCAGCAGCAATCCTTGGTGGGGATAAGCGAGATGATCTCCTCAAGGATGACGTCCGGGAGATCGCTGATGCGGTCCACCGGAGATTCTACCGGTTCCTCAGATCCGGGTGGGGGGGGGGGCTCGCCGCTTCTCCCCGCGCTACCAGGTGCGGGATCTACAACCGGCGTCGCCGCTAGTGGGAGCCTCATCTTCTTGGCACTGGGGCCAGCCGACTCCATTTTCCTTGTGGGTGTCGCGCCGAGCTCACGGGTTTGAGTAGAGTAGCCAGAGACGAGCCTAGTGCCAGTGCGAGTGGGGAAGAAGGAGGGCTGGGGATTTCTGTAGGAGTGGAAGAAGAGGAGCAGGCGTTTTCTGTACGAGTGAGGAAGAAGGTGAGCGGGGTTTTTTGGACGAGTGAGGAAGATTGGGGAGCGGGGGGAATTGGGTGGAGAGACGGAAGCAGGAGAGGGAGCTATTCGTGTTTATAAGGCACGCTGCACTAACTACTCGCTTTTTCCCAAGAACCGCTCTCTTCTTTTGCGTTGTCGCATGACTGGCCATGCATGCAGGATGCATGTGCCCGTCGGCCACTGCATGCGCCTGGTTTGTTACTAGGCCTATTTAATAGGGTGGTTATGGAGTAAATTAAGGAGATTTATTTTCTCTGTGTGCATCCACCAAATTAGAGGATGCGGTACTGGATGCAGACACTCACATTAAACTAACATTCAGAAGAACAAAAGTTCAGCATGTCTATGCATCTCAATGATTCACCATACTATAACCAATATACAAAGCTGTGAGAAGGTGTGGAAATAAAGAAAATCGGTCAATGCTTCTCTGAGCAAAGGGCCTCCCTGCGCACGCATTAATTTCCTGGGCATGCTTGTTTCTTCTCAATGTCGCGAGCACTTTGAGCATGTTGGCAACTCCACAACTATCTAGCTGCCTCATCTTGCAATTGATGCTGACACATTTGCAGCAAACACATGAGGCAATAGAGATGACTGAACATGGGTCCATATTGTGCAGTTCCCCTAATATCCTATTCATTGTCCTGAATCTGAAAAGATAGGAAAATAGTAGCTATACTTAAACGGTGTTGCAAAACAGTAGCACATATCAATAGCTCGGCATGACAAAACACGATCATCTGGACAAAGGGGATACTGACCTGCCTGAGAAAGATTACATATAATTTCATAAGTCCTTGGTTGATTTCCACCTTCGGCTGCACTGCTTGTTTGCTCCTCCAGACATGACATGATCGTTCCGCACTACATTCAGCAAGTCAACGTACGAATAAGCTAATTTCATCTTGGGGTGGTCATTGTACCTAGTTACGAATGTAGGAATACCTGGAGCACCATGAGGTTAGCTGACAGCAAGTAGATGCAGCCATATAAATTTTGTGCGGTGCTACCAAAATTGAGGTTTGTATCCCTTCCCGTTATGAGAATTCTTCTTGAAGTTGGTAGAATGTGATGGCTTGTTCTTTGCATCAAAAATTGCCTTTCCCCTGAGATTTGTTCTTGTTGTTTTGGGGCTTGTTGGGCTGGAAGTTCTTCTCGTGTACCATGTGGCCACTAGAAGCTCCCTCGGCGACCCGAGCACGTGTGTCTTTTGCTCTCTCCTTCTCCTCAAAATCACGAGTGCTAATGAGATCCAAAACAGAAAACTCATGTCTCTTGTTTTTCAGAGAAGTAGCAAAATCGTTCCACAAAGGTGGAAGCTTGGCAATGATGGTCCCAGCAACAAATTTGGCCGGCAACACACACTTAAATTACTCAAGTTCCCTAGAGAGTGACTGTATCTCATGAGTCTTCCGAACAACAGAGCGCTCATCAGTCATCTTGTAGTCATAGAATTGCTCCATGACATACAACTCGTTGCCAGCGCCCGAGGGCCCAAACGTGGCCTCGAGCGCAGCCCACATGTCTTTGCCGCTGTCAAACAACATATAGGAATCCACAATGGAATCGTCAAGAACACTCAGCAGGGCGACTTTGAAGAGGGTATCCATGTTCTGAAAAGCTTCCTGCTATGTAGGATTAAGATCACCCTCAGGCTTACCCTTAGTGGCGTCATAGCAGCACATGATCTGAAACCAACATACTGCTCTTGGGCGCCACCTTTTATATTGCACCACCTTAAAAGTAGGCGGCTTCAAAAGCGCAGCAAAACAACTCGGAGTAAATTGCCTGTGATCAGGTTTTTGAATTGGATTGTTGAATATATGAGCAATTTAGTATGAGATTTAATCCGAATCAGCAGTAAATAGATCATGACGACAATTGCAAACATCAAAGTAATGATGCGGACTAAACCAGGAGGATAGAATCACATACTGTATAGCGGGAGCAGAACCGATGTGGTTGATGTTGTCACTCATGTCGTTGATGAAGAGGTTACCGAGGTCGGGGAAGAAGGCTGTCGTTGAGGAAGTCGTTGCTGGCAGCAGTCACAGGAGTGTGCTCCCCAAAAACCTGATCGCCCCTCTCCCGTACAGGATCACGAAAGGCGGGGTTCGGAGGACTGCTGTCCCTTCTTGCGGTGCACGCCGGAAGGAGGGCTGGAGTAGAATTGCGTGGTGGCGCTAAGATCTGGAACGGTGCGAAACCATATGATACAGCGGCGGCTAGGGTAGAGCATGTCAGGTCGGAGTATAATAGTAGGCCTTTGGCCCCCAAACCCCACGTCCAAGTCAATAATAGCTCAAAACAAAGTCAATAATAGCCCCAGCAAGGTTTGTCTCAAAAAAAATTGGAGTAATTAAGGCGTTTGTTAGTCTGTTTAGTATAAATACAATATCACTAATAATGGCCCCACCTTTTTTCTCACAAAGTAGAGTATGTTGGAGTACAACCGGCCACACGTTTAAAATCCGCTTCTCTTCTCTCTCCTCTTCTCTCTCCTTCAACTAAGCACAAATACTATATTTAAATCCTTATAGCCTGCTTATGTCATCTAATTATAGTAGTACTTGCTCTAAAAGTTACTATCCACTATGTAGTCTGAAATGCCGGGCGAGTAGCGGGCGGTGCCCTTGGTCGGCGACTGGGGATGCACCACCACCACGTCGTGGGCACTCCGTATGTGCTCGTGTGCGTGCACCGTGCGTGTTTTTCCATCGGTGCTAGCTCTAAGGCCAAGGCTGCGGTCGTCTTCGTCTCTGACTAGTGGTTGAGCAACGACGGCAAAGAGGTGCTACAAGAGATGCGTATGCGCCATTGTGTGCGAGCTTCGCCATAGCACGACGAACCGGACGTCGCCGCGGATGGCGCACGCCTCCATGCAGCCGAGTGTGTGCTCATGCATGTGTTATTCACATGCATTCTACGGCCGAGTGTGTGTGCATGCACGTCTTGTGTACGTGCGTTGTGTGCTCCATGCTGTGCGCGTATGTGCATGAGTTGGATCGGATGGAGTTAGTGCGTTCGCTTGTGTACATATTTTAGAGTGTAGATTCACTAATTTTGTTTCGTATGTAGTCCCTTACTGAAATATCTAAAAAGACTTATATTTGGGAACGGAGGGAGTATAAAACATCTTCAACTTAGCATCCTGATGTACCGTTTCTAGTGGTTAGCGAAAAGTTCATGTTCTTTTAGTTGTTTATAGGTTGGCAGGCGGCAAAAAATAGGGGAAAACGCGCAAGGTTCCTTGCAGACGCTCCACCACGAGGTTCCTTGCTCCTCCTCGGTCGTCGGGAATCTATGCTCTTCAACTCTTTTCTTTTACGTGAGCTTTGTTCATCCTTTTCCCAACACGCAAGACATCTAGCATCAAGGTGCACGTGTCATGCAAGAAAATGGAGATAATCAGATAAGCAGTGCGTAAGTGAATCGTGCGGGGGGGGGGGGGGGAAGCGGGGGGAAACCCTTTTCCGTAAGTGAGTTGTGCACTTCGATGGCACCTACGCAATATTTTTCTCCTCGATGGCACGTGAATGGCACATGAATAGTGCACGTCCTCAACGACGGAGCACGGGATGGTAGCAATGACATGATCAGCCCTTTTTTGGAGAGAGTACGTACTACTAGTAAATAACTTTGATGTGTCCCGTCAACTCGCAGAATGACGAGAAGCTTGATTACGCCTTCTCCCTCGCCAACGCGAGCGCGGTGGCTCGCAGCACGAGGAGAAACTTTTGCTTACAAGCGGTGGACGTGCAGCAGTTCATTTGGTGTCAGATTGCCAAAAGCACTACTGTAGAACCATGGACTTCTGGAAGAGGCGAAGAGCCAAGCGCAAGGTCACCTACTAACCTTAGGCTAGGCATAGTGGGAGTAACATAAGTAGAGGTAACTCCTTTTTTTTATTCTAGAAACAACCACACGCGAATATCAAGGTGCTGGTTACGTAGAACAAATTTCCTGCAGTCCGTGCTCAGCACTCCTCTATCTCTCTTCTCAGCCAGCAAGCGGACGCTCAGAGCCCATCGTTTGTTTGCTCACATGCGGCCCCACATGTCAGTGAAAACGCAAGAGGACCCACTGAACCTGCACATCTTTCACCTCGATGTGCTGGTGATGAAAAACAAATCCAAGAAAGATCTTCGATGGCCGCTTTTGGAGTTACTCAAGAGTAGTAAGATTCTATTTACAGTTTAACCCAAGATGCACATCTCGTGGCTTCAACTTATCAACTATCACTCTATTTTCTTTCATGACACGACCTAGATGCTGGATGTCCCACGTGTCGGCAAAAGGAGGAAGAACCCGACCAAATCTTTGGTTGTGCTCTCGGATTAGACTAGTTGTGCTAACTTAAAAAATTTATTGTGTACTCCCTCCGTTCCAAAATACTTGACTTACATTTGTCCAAAAATGGATGTGCCTATATACTAAAACATGTCTAGATACATATATATTTTGACAAATACTACCTCCGTCCGGGTTTATTGGTCCCCATTATATTTCGTGCCAAATTTTGACCATAGATTAAACTAACAAAATGTTTACGCATGTCACCAAACATTATATTTTTGAAAACTATGTTCAAATACGAATCCAATGAGATAATTTTTCTTGACATGCATTAACATTTTGTTAGGTAAATCTTTAGTCAAATTTTGACACAAACTACAAAGGGGACCTATAAAGCAGGACGGAGGTAGTAGAACTAAGGAAGTAGAATGGATGCAAGTTTTTGTATTGGGAAGAAGAGTACATCCATATATTGATAGAGCGTTGGAGTTGGCCTTACAAGTGGGATCACAGTTGAGGAAACCGACTATTGGCAAACCCCCACCTCGCCCGCCGCACGATGGCTTAGTTAGAGAAACGATGAGGTTGAAGAGATTGCTCTAGCATGGACTCCAAGAAATATGGTGTGAAATGGAAGTCGTGCTGGTGGCGTGTGCCATACTCCTGGACGTGAATGCTTGTTCTGGCCCATGCCACCCTACTACTCCTACTACTAGTATCGAGGATTCAGGTGCTGGTTGCGTAGTACAATATGGCTACAGTAAAAACACCCGCACGATGCACGAAGCATGTGAAGCTAGTACAAATAGTGTGCTACTATTGTTGATGATTGGCCTCATCCAATAACCTATTGCAACGCACGTACAATTATGTATTCGGAAAATATTTTTTTGCCTCGTTGCACCACTAACTCACAGAAGCAACTCGAAAGCCATTCATAAATTTAGTAAGTTTTTCACAGGCGTATCTTTTTATTACATACAACAGGTCATCAACCCACATCGACAACGAGGATACATTATAAATACTAAATTTTTTACCACACAACAAATAACAAGCAATGAAATAAATTCAACTCAACCATTCCTCGGCATTGGGAACGCTTGCTTTGAACCACAAGTGATTCTCTGGGACGGGGCATCTATTGTCAATCTTGAGACCAACACAGGACTGATCATCCAGGCTGAAGCGGCCTAGTATATCAGTACTAGGGTAGACATAGTTGCTTCTCATAAATGGTGCTAGTAACGTTGTGTCAACAGCAGTTGGATCGCCTTTCACCATCATCGGATAGTTTTGTCCAAGGAAGAGCAAGTTTTCTCCAAGACTATCAATTCTGTACTAGGGAGAAGGTGTTGGTGCTAGCACACCAGTATCCATCCTGAATACCATGCAACGGGTGTTGGAATAGGTCCGGAGAGTGCGACCATGGGAGACTACACCTGCTTCCTTAGCAGTAACATCATCAGTGGGCTGTATACACACGAGAAGAGGTGATCCATCGGAATTAGTTGCCAGGCGCCAACGAGTATATGGGCGCTGCTCGTCCTCATGCTCGTGATCATCACCATCGTCATCTCCCCCTTGGTTATAAAAATTTTCAACTATAGGTGGTGGAATTTTCACAGGACCTTGGAAACACAAGAAGAAGGTTAATTAGTAAAGGGAAACTTGCTAACCCGCATGCATGTGGATGAAACAATTATAATTACGGTGGAAGACAAACGTACCGAAATCATAACGATTCCATGCAAAAACAGTGCCACGAGTGGTGGCAGCAAACACAAGGCCCTCGTATTCAATTGCATCACAATACTCATCCGGTGTACAGAAACTGATTTTTGAGCAATGTCCATCGAGTCAAACCAGCAATGACGGCAACAAGCTTGTCGAAGATAGCAACAACTTCATAGTTGTTGTAATTCCAAGAGCGGGTGGGAACTCGAGAAATTGGTATCTTCCGTAGAAGACAGTCACCATGATTGTATTTGAACGTACGTACAATACCGGTGTGCTCAACCTCTGGGCAGTCTGCTGAGATTTTTGGAAGTGGAACCCGGTCACGAGTGTACACATTCAAAATTTCCCACTCGCAGTTGGACCCAATGTAAACAACCCAATCTCCATTTGCGCCTGCCCAGGCCTTGCCCTCAAGCGATGGCATCTTAACATCATACGTATCATTATCAAGCGGCATCAACTTGCACAGGGCGAGGCCTCCATCGTGACGGCGCCGGTCATCAGGGTCACGGCGAAGAAGATAGGGGAGATCAAACCGTTCCTTGACTCTTGGGTTCCTTGTAATGATGTTATTAGTTGAGTCAAGAATGGGCTTGAACGAACCTGCCATGCTAGCTGAGGTGATGATGTCGCACCGATCAATGAGTTCCTCCACCACGTCATCTTTCAGATCGGGGCAAGAATAATGGGGTCGTTTCTGTCTTGTTCCCTCCATGGAGAAGATGATCGAACAATGGCAGAAGAAAGCGTGAAGGGCTGAAGGAAAATTCAGGAGGGAGAGGAAGAGCGTGCGACATCATTTCCAAATCGAGAGGGAAAGGCGAAGCGTCGGTGGACGGTTGCCAGTTTGCCACGGTTCACGAATGGGCGCCCCGGCCTACACGTTGGTTCGGAAATACTCCTACTACTCGCCATCGTATCACTGATATGTTGGAACGGGACCACATGTCAATGAAACATGGTGTGTAATTTCTCGTCCAAAATGCGATCTGGCCGTGTTGGCCCGAGGTTCCGCATTCGTTTTTTTGAAAGTTTGCCGCATTAGTTATCAACCTTTATTTTTTTAACATGCAATCTGAATGGATAGCTCCTGTGGTCATCACACGCGAGCAGATATAGTGATGGTTGAGTCGCCCGAGCAACTTTACTGTGGGAATATGGGAGTACCAGTGGATTCAAGGAACAGAGAAATGATGGTTGCTTCGTCTGAGCAACTTACTGTGGCGAAGGTGGGGCTCTGTGATTTGACTACTCACAAGTCATTACTACTGTGGCGCAACGACCGGGGTGAATCTTTCCCTGAAGTTGTGTTGTGCACTCAATATTGTTGCATGGCAGGTGGAGCCGGATGAAGGATGTCCGACATGTCGGTGAAACGAAGTTGAATTGTTTCTGGCATTGCTATCAATCCTTCAGGATTTGTTTATATGTATGCATAATTTTGATGAAATTGTACTGTGATGCTATGAAGGTTTCAACTCTGGTTCCCGCAGGAAAAAAAGGTTTCAACTTAGGATTCATGTGTCTTGCCTCGAAATTATCTCGTTACAACATTACATTAAATACAAATGAAACTACCATGGCTAATGCATCTCAATGGTTCGCAGAGCAGCGCCAATATGCACATCACAACTGAAGACAAAGTTGTGAGAAGGTGTACAAATAAAGAAAAAAATATAATTGATCGATGCTGTTCGTAGGCATGGCTCCATTTCCTTGGCACAGTGTTCATTGCTTGGCAGCTAGTTTCACCCGGCTCTATAGCCAAAAAAGAGGTGTATGAAGGACACCACAATCCGATCATTTTGTGAAGCTCCACTAAAATCGGGCGGACCATCCCTATTTGCAAAGATATCCAGTCAGTGTGATTACAATAATAGTGGAACTAGATGATGAAACATAACACACATAAATAGAAGCAGATCACCTCTACGATCTCTCTTTATGACTAACTTCTTGTCGGAGAAGATTAGGGACGGAGTTGGATGAGGAGGATAGCAAAACCAATCTCCCTTTCCGTAGTCCCACAAAAATGTAAAAACGTTGTCCGTGTGACATTTTGGTGGAACTGCACAAAACACTCATCAGAAAAGTGATTTGTGCAGTTCACCAAAAGGTCGCAATAGCAATGAGGTGAAAATGGATAGCCCTGTTTGCAAAAGGAGGTCGAAAGGAAACAATTACTGCCCAATAACACGAGTTGAAGACACATACGCCGACAAAAAGAAGCATGCTCCATGTAAAAAGGGAAAGATAGCACATGGTGGTTTATCAAAAATGGTTTGAGGACGAGATTGCAAGATGGAAAGTACCACTACAAGAAATATGCTAATTTATGACCTTCTCGTAGTGACTGTGGGTGAATTAGTCATAAATCTATGACCATTTCAGACCAATTGGTCAAAAGCTGTTCGGGGGGCTCCAAACGCTGAACAATAACGATCATTTTGGTTAGAAAGGTCATAATTTCCTTACACGAAATGGTCATAAACCAGATAACACTGGTCTGCTGCCTTATTTCTAGCTGATCATGACCAATAGAGATGGTCATAACCTTGTAAATTATGGTGGGTTGCTATGACTAGGCGCCACCTCATCAGTTTTGCCTATGTGTCATGTCCATGTGTCAATTTTTGCCCTAGGTTGTGAAGCAACCTATATTTCTGTCATTCCCAAAATTCCCAAAAAAAACTCATAAATTCTTTGGGTCATATCTTCGTCAAATATGTAAAAAAAACTTCCTTGCCTAGTTCAAAAATAATTCAACAATATTCATTTTTCTATTCTGTTCAGAACAACACTTTGTGAAGGAAATGCTATTTATATATTCTTGATTGCCCTCAAAATTTTTGGGCACTATTTCCTATCCAAATCATTGCCTCATGACAAATTCTGCTCCATTTGCCCAGTAAATCTTCCTTCGCAAATTTCCAAAGTTTTTTTCCACCTAGAACCTTTGTGAAAGAACTACTAGCTATGCATATCCTAATGAGTTGAATTTTTGCCACATATTCTATATGCCTATGTAACTTACCTACACCAAATTTGAGTTCAGTTCATTTAGCCAAATTCTCTCACTAATTTTCCGAAGATTTTGTCCAGAGAAGAGCATTGTGAAGGAAGTGCTATTTATATATTCTTGGTTGCCCTCAAAATTTTTGGGCACTCTTTCCTATCCAAATCATTGCCTCATGACAAAATTCAGCTCCATTTACCCAGTAAATCTTCCTCCACAAATTTCCAAAGTTTTTGTCCACTTAGAACCTTTGTGAAAGAAGTACTAGCTATGCATATCCTAATGAGTTGGATTTTTTCCAAATATTCTATATGCCTATGTAACTTACCTACACCATATTTGAGCTCATTTCATTTAGCCAATTTCTCTCGCTAATTTTCCGAAGTTTCTGTCTAGAGAAGAGAATTGTGAAGGAAGTACCACCTTGGCATGTCCAAATGGTATCAATTTTCTACAGTGCTTTCCTATGCCCAAATAACCATCCTCCACCAAATTTCAGCTCAATCCATTCATTATTCTTAGCCCAGCTTCAACATTCGTATTTATGTTCAGTGTGGTACTTTGCAAAGCAAGTACCACCTAGGCTCCTCCTTTTGAGCTGAAAATTTGTGAAGACAGTCTTCTTAGTAACTAATCATCCTGAGCCAAACTCACGCCCATTAGACATGTGCATTTTTCGTACCGTTAATCAAACACTTGGCTGCTAATTCATGTTTGAGCATAGATCGGTCTCCTCGTGAGAATCTTATGTTGTAATTTTCTTCCTAGCACCTACCTTGGGAGTGCCCAACCCACTAGACATGACTAGGCCGCCCAGAACGCATGGCACCACCACGGTCGCGCGGTGACCACACGGCGGGCATGCGAGTTTACGCGCTCTAGAGTTGGGGCCCTCAGCCACCGTCCAAACCTCGATGTATCACCACAAAACCATGTATTTTTGATTAAATAGGTACTTATGTAACTAGAAATGATTTTTGGAAAAAATAAATAGCAAACGATAAGGCAGCTGCAGTTCAAATTTGACCCGCTTCCAGTTGAATCGACAGAAATTTGTCTTTTTCACGAGAGGTGGATCAAAACTTTTGACACCCACCCATTTTGTCAATTGTGCATTAAATATGTCCTAGTATTTTAGAAAATTGATTTGGTCCAATTTTGCAACAAATATATGGTAGGTCCTTCACAAAAAAAATCATTTTGGGCACTCAAAAAATGGAAAATGAATTTTTCGTCCAAAGAAAATGAAAACTTCCTTAGGCCAACATTATTTGCCATTCTAATATGCACCCTTGCGCACAATATGAGATCATTTGAATAAACTATGCCATGAATGGGGCCATAAGATTGATCATTTGAGTTGAAAGCCATGAATCTTCACACATGATAGCTTATTTCTGAGAACATTTTTTTAAAATAATTGCCGTATTACAAGTTTATTATTTTTCCTGGTAACTTGGCCACATATAATGACACAATGCGAAGGTTTTCTAATTTTCTGATTTTCTTTTGAATTTTTCATGCCCGTTTCAAAATGCGGTCAAAACGGCGGGCATGACCGTTCATAGCTAGTGGTTGAGTCTTGGAAAACTTTTGGTGTTTCTCTGATGAAATAGATACTTTTGTACCTACAAATGATTTTTGGAAAAATAAATAGCAAACTATGAGGCAGTTGCAGTTCAAATTTGATCCCGCTTCCAGCTGAATCGGCAGAAATTTGTCCTTTTGACGAGAGGTGGATCAAACCTTTTGACACCCAACCATTTGGTCAATTGTGCATTAAATATGTCCTAGTATTTTAGAAAATTGATTTGGTCCACTTTTTTAATAAATATATGGTAGGTCCTTCACCAAAAACCTCATTTCGGGCACTCGAAAAATGGAAAATGGTTTTTTCGTCCAAAGAAAATGAAAACTTCCTTAGGCAACATTGTTTGCCATTCCAATATGCACCCTTGTGCACAATATGAGATCATTTGAACAAACTATGCCATGAATGTGGCCATAAGATTGATCATTTGGTTTGAACGCCATTGATCTCCACACATGATAGCTCGTTTCTGAGACCACCTTTTTAAAATAATTGCAGTATTACAAGTTTATTATTTTTCCTGGTAACTTGGCCACATATAATGACACAATGCGAAGGTTTTCTAATTTTTTGAATTTTTTTGAATTTTTCATGTCCGTTTCAAAATGCGGTCAAAACGGCGGGCATGACTGTTCATAGCTAGTGGTTGAGTCTTGGAAAACTTCAGTGTTTCTCTGATGAAATAGATAATTTGGTACCTACAAATGATTTTTTGGAAAAATAAAGAGCAAACTATGAGGCAGCTGCAGTTCAAATTTGACCCGCTTCCACCTACATCGACAGAAATTTGTATTTTTCATGAGAGGTGGGTCAAAACTTTTGAAACCGAACCATTTTGTCTATTGTGCATTAAATATGTCATAATATTTTAGAAAAATGGTTTGGTCCAATTTTGCAACAACTATTTGCTAGGTCCTTCACAAAAAACCGGATTATTGGGACTCCGAAAATTAAAAAACGATTTTTTGTGCAAAGAAATAAAACTCCCATCCCAATATACACACATGTACACAATATTGGATCATTTTCACAAAATATGATCCAATTTTCCATCAAAGATTTCATATGTTCTTAAAAAACCATTTTTACAAACAGAAAATAAAATTAAATTTTCATTGGTGGAAATGTGTGTGCCATGGATCGATGACATGGCACACATCCATCCATCCATCCATCCATCCACATCCATCCATCCATCCCACACCATCCCTCCCTCCGCTCCTTCCTCCCAAACCCTAACTCCCACTCCCCTGATTCAGATCGAATCGATGGCAACGCCGCACTCCCTTTCGCCGCCGTCACTCCGCTCTCGATCCAGATCCCCTTTGCAGCCGCACCTCTCCCTCTCTGCCACACCTCTCCCCTCGCTGCCACCTCCCTCTCAGCCACCCACCTCTCCCCTCGCCGCCGGTCTGCCACATCCGGCAACGTCGAGGCCAGTGGGCGCTGGATCCGACACCGGCGTGGCCCCTCCATCAGCAACTCGATCAGGTGGGCGGCGGCGCCATGGCTTCCCCAACCCCATGACGTGGGCCTGAGCCACCCGCTGGCTTCGGCTGGGTCCCGAACGAGCAGCCGCGTGGGATGATGCTGATGGTGCTGCATCCGAGGCCCCCGGCCATCCCGCCGGCGCTGCGGCCCGCGGAGGTGGCTGCCCGTGAGGTCCTGCTGCGACTACACCCAACGGAGGAGGCAGAGCGGTGCCGACACAGGGTCCAGATCAAGGCGGGGTCCTTCCTTCCTCCGTCTGCTTCCGCTCGGACGCCATGGGAGTGCTAGAGACGTCACGACACAACTTCTCCCACCAAGTTCCAAAAGAGCTTCTGCATCAAGAACAATCAGTATATAAGTATAAGTTAGTTAGTAAATGGCTTGGCTTTTTATACTTCATCACGCTCAACTAGATTTTGGCACTATCTAGCACCTGATGATGATGATGATGGTGAATGAATGTGCAGGGAATTTCGTTGTTGTTGATGCTAGTGGGAGGGACGAGGCTCTCGAATCTGGAAGCAAGATGGCCTATGTCGTGTTGCGCATCCTCTTTCACGACCAGGTTCGTGCGCGCGAGAAATATGGCGAATGGTGAGTCCCTTGCTGTCTCACAATTGTTCCTGATACTGACAAAGGAAGAATTGGAATTAGGGGTACTATTATACAAGCTTTACTGTAATGTTGCTCTGTGGACTAATGACCAGTAGGCCCAGGCTTTTCTTACATCACACCACACATGCTACTGTATGTTGCAACATGATTACTATTAGGTTGCCACAAATTGTGACACAAGGAAGAAGAGTCCATTAGTTTTCAGTGTTATATACCACTTGTAGACAACTCAAGGCTTCCCTTCCCTTTAGTTGCTAGGAGATTGGTAAAAATACACCCTCCCTTGCAATATACTACATACATATAGATTTTCTTGTGATTTCACTTTTATTCAAGTTGTAGTATATGCTTCTTTCTAGTGTGATTTATCTCACCCATCTTCTCCCCATCCCTTCCATTCCCTTCGCTGATGCGTTTGGTTTCCAAGGGAGTAGCTCGGGCGCTGGGGCATGTGTTGAGTTGTGGCTCATGCGCAGTTGTGACACGTTTGGTTTCCACGGCTCGTGCACTGGGGCACGTGGATGCATGCCTTTTTGTCGTTTGTAATTTTGATGACTGCCTGTAAGCTCATGCCGTGGCCTTGATCTGTAGGTTTTAACTTTTTCTGTTACCGATTCGGTCTCGCAAGATGTTCCTGAATCATGTCCGTGCTTTGTTGCATGTGTTGTTGGATGGATTCGTGTAGTACTTTTGGTTCTGTAGGATCTATGAGTTCTCAATGAGAGTTGACAGCATGAACTTCATCATGTACTTATATGGTGAATTGATTAGATTTGTATGTTGTTAGCGTAATTACTGCAGTAATTCGTAGATCTAACAAGTACCTGCAGTCTTCTACGGATGGTGCGCCCCTTCCCATGCCTTCTCTCCTTTCCTTGGATGGATGGATGGATCTCTGGTTTCTTGGTTCGTCTGACCAGTTCGGATCTCATTGGTTGGCAGGGCGCAGGTGCTGTACTACGCGGTGACGGCGCTGCTGGGGGGCGGCCATGAGGGCGTCTATGCCGCCGTCGAGCGCCCGCTGCAGCTCGCGCAGACCGCTGCCGTCATAGAGGTCGGCTTCTCTTCTCTTCTCTTCTTCCCCCCCTCTCCCACCTCTTCGACTCTTAGCTTCAGAATTCTACTTGCTGAAAACATAAATTTTGGTCAAACTATGTAGTCATATTTAGCTTCTTTTTAAAGTGGGGGTTGGACATATTGATCAAGTAGGATTACTGTTGTGAACTGAGTTAAGGAAGACACAAAATGGAGTTGAAGCTAAACACAGTCTGAATGTAGAACCGCAAACCAACAGAGTACCGCTAAAAGGGACTTGTGAAAACACCGTGATGATGATTTGACTCCATTGTTATTTCTGTCCTTATTACAATTTTGTTCTGAATTTACTATGGTGTCCTGGTTCTTTCTGAGTCTTGTTCTGAGTTTGAGAGGTACTGACAATCTTGTGTTTGCCTGGCCCTGGCGCTGATGATGATGCTGCTGCTGTGGTGGTGGTGGTGCAGATTCTTCATGGGCTTGTAGGGTTGGTGAGGTCTCCGGTCTCTGCCACTCTTCCACAAATAGGATCAAGATTGTTTCTTACATGGGGCATCTTGTGGAGCTTTTCCTGAGGTACCAACCTTGATCACTTGCAAGTTGTATCTTTTCACATTGGATAGATGATGAAAGTAAAAATTGCTTTACCAATGTTGATTCATCACTATGTACATCTATCTTGCAGACACAATCTCATATTCTTGTAACTTCTTTGGTCATAAGCTGTAATGTAACTCATCTTGTCTCTGGTGTAGGGTGCATGAATGCCACTTCTTCCACCAGCAACCCTCCCCTCTACGCCCAGCCTATGGAACACTTCGACGCCACCTTTGGAGCCGCCAATGCCTTCCTGCAGGTAGCACCTCCTTGTCCCTCTCCATCCTCCATTCCCCTGCAGTTCCATTTTTTTCTTGAAGTCATCCTACATACCTGCATAATTAGGCACATATGCTAAAGTGAAACTAGTGCTATATTGCATCAGATGGTTATTTCTGGATTTGGTACCAGTTTATTGTTGTCCTGGCTGTGCTTCATACCTTGCTTTGGTTTTCAGTAGCAAGTAGTGCCTTAGTACCTTTTCTATCATCTGGTGTCCATGGATCGAAATTTTGGCTGTTATGTATTTATTGTAGTATCGAGAATGGCTCAAACCTGAAGTTCTTAGGCTGTACATATGGCTATGCTCCATTCTTTTGTGCATTTTAATTCAGTGTTGGCGTTGATTTAATGCCCATGTTTAGAAACAAATTACAGTAGGCTAAACAGGTTAATCTTTTTGGTTTGTTCGCGTGCAGATGACTGATGAGCTGATATTCTTCCACCAGTGGTGGCGGGAGGTGATGCTGGAGCAGTAAATCGATCAGCAGAATGCAGGGAGAAGCTGGGACAGCCCTAATGCAGTAACATCACCATGTGGGAAATCCAGTAGATTCACACAACATTGGTGCTTGGGTGATGGGACAAAGTATGTGTACTAGTGATGGTACATGATATTCGTGCTTCTCATTGATGTTATGTGTGATCAGCTAAAATTTGTGCTTCTCGTCCAATTTATGTGGATGTGCGCTTGTGCACTTGTTGGGCCTTGAACCTTGCTGTGTAGAGGAGTCGATTGATGATGTATTGTATTTCATGTGATGTGTTACTAAAATGAAATATATGAAATATTGTATTATGTTGTATTTGTTTTCTAATGGGCCTATCCTTAAATGTGCATGCTTTTGACAAAATAATGCATCAGCCAAATAAATCAAACCAATTCAATTAAGAAAATAGGTATTGGGCTGGGCCCATGTCGGCTAGATTGGTGGATTGGGCTGTGAAATTTACGATGATTGGGTCAGGCCCATGTAGGCTAGATTGCTGGACTGGGCTATGAAATTTATGATGATTCCATTTGGTCACTAACACCGCCACGTCAGCTCTGCCACGTCAGATCCTACGTGGCTCAGGCAAATGGGTATGACCTTTCTGAAATTTTGGTCGTTGGTCTAGCTATGACAAAAATTCCAAAAAGGTCAAGTTTGTTCGTTCTTGACAGCCAACTATTGACCTTCTAAATATGGTCAAAAAAAGGTCAATAACCGATAAATATGACGAATCAACGACCAAAATGGGGAGTCATAATTGACCATATTTCTTGTAGTGTATGTCGGTCGAGATACGATTTAAGCAAACAACTAAAGAAGATCCACATGCAGCAACGTGGGAAGATGGGTAGTGGAGCAAGGCCGGAGGAAGCTGTACCTGAGGGTCGTCGGGATGTTACTAGGAGGGCGCCGGCGGCCGGGAACTGCCCATACTACGGCAGCGAGCAAGTGGCGAAGGCCCTACCGCGCCGGAGCTTGGTCAGAGAGAACGGCGGGTGAGGGAGTCCTGGATTAGGGGGTGTCCGGATAGCCGGACTATCATCATCGGCCGGACTCCAAGACTATGAAGATACAAGATTGAAGACTCCGTCCCGTGTCCGGAAGGGACTTTCCTTGGCGTGGAAGGCAAGCTTGGCAATACGGATATGTAGATCTCCTACCATTGTAACCGACTCTGTGTAACCCTAGCCCTCTCCGTTGTCTATATAAACCGGAGGGTTTTAGTCCGTAGGACAACAACCATAACAACAATCATACCATAGGCTAGCTTCTGGGTTTAGCCTCCTTGATCTCGTGGTAGATCCACTCTTGTACTACCCATATCATCAATATCAATCAAGCAGGAGTAGGGTTTTACCTCCATCGAGAGGGCCCGAACCTGGGTAAAAACATCGTGTCCCTTGTCTCCTGTTACCATCCACCTAGACGCACAGTTCCGGACCCCCTACCCGAGATCCGCCGGTTTTGACACCGACATTGATGCTTTCATTGAGAGTTCCTCTGTGCCGTCACCGATAGGAAGGGTGCCTCTTCCCGTCTTCAAGGACGGTATCTTCGCCAAGGGAGCCTTGGCCGCCAGCCAAACTATCCGGCTAGGTGGTTTTCTCATGACCGCCTGTTCGGCCACCGCTTCGACAATGACCTCTCAGGTCGTCAAAGGCAATCTTCACGTCAGCTCGGGATTCGCCGAGCGGCTGGATCCAATGGAGCTCTCATCCGTAAACGAGCTCTTGGATCGCATCGCCGCCCTGGGAGTCGCTACAGACTACAATCAGGTTGGGCTTAAAACCGATCTAAGAGAGATTAACTCTCCCCAGGTCACCCACCACGTTGGAGTGGTAGAGGAACAACACGGCGATTCCTCTCCTGTTTTGAAAACTAGTCATGTCCGGGCTCCCAAACCCTCCATGCCGGATTCCCGCGGAGGGACGTACTTCGATCAAGCACTGAACCTTAAGTCAGGCATCAGACCGGACTCGTTGGACAACATCCAGCAATCGAAGCTTCCAAATTCGGAAACTTCTCGGCCCTTGAGCCTCGAGATGGGTAGGGTTCCGAACTTAATTCCACCCACCCGCCCAGACATATGCGATCTATCTCTAATCTGGCAAGAGCCCGTTGAAACAGTACATCATTACTGGGCCAGATTCCTCCTGGTTATGGACAGGATAAAGGACTACCGAGAGGAAAACGCAATCTCAATCTTTTGCAGTAATTGCACGGACGAGGGAATCTTGAACGCTGTTAGCCGTCGTGAAATCACACGCTTCCCCGACCTGGCGTCCATAGTACGAAAGTACTGTGCGATGGAGATTTCCGGAAAACCGAAAATAAGTTTTGGGACAATCCGGCCCCGAATACAACCCTAGTCCGCAACAAAAGGGTGCATTACACTCAGGCACCAGGTACAAAAACCAAAAAGCAAAAACCCCATAAAGGGCATGGAACCGTAATGGAGGGATGGCTTAGCGGACCCTATAAACTTCACAGTACAGAGGGCGCCACCCCAACACATAGCCTTCGAGCATGTTGGATATTACAGCAGGTGGCCAAAAGTGGCGAGGAGCTTCTAGCCCCGGAAAACCACTCCAACAATACCGGTACGGTATCAACAGTCTTCGAGACTTTCACATCAAACAATATGCGGAAACGAATAATCCGCAGCCTTGCCGAAGTCTACCAAGTAGCAACAACAAATCCTTGGAGCGACATGGCCATCACCTTCAACGCCAGTGACGAACCTAAATTCCGAACAGCCCGAGCACCAGCCGCACTGGTCCTTAGTCCAATAGTGGACGGCTTTCGACTTACCAAGGTACTCATGGATGGCGGCAGCGGATTAAACCTCATCTACGAGGAAACTCTTCAAAAAAAGGAAATAGACTGGAGCCGCATTGAGCGAAGCAGCACAACCTTCAGAGGAATAATCCCTAGCCGGGAAGTGCGCTGCACAGGAAAAATCACACTTGATGTGGTCTTCAGCTCACCGGACAATTACAGGTCCGAAGAAGTCACGTTCCAAGTGGCCCCGTTCAGCAGCGGATATCACGCTATATTAGGACGAGAGGCATTCACAATTTTTCAAGCCGTACCTCATTACGGGTACATGAAGCTCAAAATGCCTGGGCCCGGCGGAATAATCACTCTCGTTAGTGATCCGGACATAGCACTCCGCCCCGAAAACAAGACATACGCATTAGCCCTGGAGGCACTATCCGAAGCCCTAGCGGTAGAAGAACTCACCACGCTGCGCTCCACGGTGAATAGGGACGATGTGATACTCGATAAGAGATCCAAGTCCACCTCCTTTAAACCAGCGGACGAAATAATAAAATTCCAGGTCCATCCAACGGACCCGACAAAAACGGCCTCCATCGGGGCACAGTTGGACCCTGATGTAGACGCCGCACTGCGAGAATTCCTCCGGGAAAATTGGGACATTTTCGCCTGGCATGCTTCAGATATGCCGGGAATCCCACGCAGATTGGCAGAACATAGCCTAAATATCCTAAAAGGGTTCAAGCCAGTCAAACAGGCTCTTCGACGATTTCCTGAACCCAAAAGACAGGCAATGGGAGAAGAACTAGCCAAACTATTGGAAGCCGGATTCATCAGAGACATCAAACATCCGGATTGGCTAGCAAACCTGGTAATGGTACCAAAGAAGGACAAATCCTAGCGCCTATGTGTTGATTTTAAAGACCTCAACAAGGCCTGCCCAAAGGATCCCTTCCCACTCCCCCGCATCGACCAAATAATCGATGCTACCGCAGGGCACGATTCATTGTGCTTCCTGGACGCATACTCCGGCTACAATCAAATCAAGATGGTGGAAGCGGACCAAGCCGCAACGGCATTCATTACTCCATATGGACCATTCTGCTTCAACACGATGCCCTTCGGACTTAAAAACGCCGGTGCAACATATCAGCGCATGATTTAGACATGTCTGGCTACCTAGATCGGCAAAACAGTAGAGGCATACATAGACGACGTAGTCATCAAAACCAAACACGTCGAAACCCTAGTAGACGATTTGAGGCTCACATTCGACAACCTCCAAGCATATGACATCAAGCTGAATCTGGAAAAATGCGTTTTCGGCGTACCAGCCGGAAAGCTCCTGAACTTCATTATATCCGGTAGAGGAATTGAAGTAAACCCAGCCAAGATCCGAGCTCTGTCGCAGCTAGATATTCCAAAGGACCTCAAACAAATACAAAAATTGACTGGATGCATTGCCCCTCTATCGCCTCCTCAGGCTCACCGAACACTTCGAGTGGACGGATGCTGCCACCGCCGGACTCGAAGAAATAAAAGCCATATTGGCAACAAATCCGGTCCTGTCTGCGCCTAACCTGGGCGAACCAATGTTGTTATACATCGCGGCAACACATCAAGTTGTAAGCGTGGTACTCGTCGTAGAACGAGAGACAGAAGGACATACATTCCCTCTTCAAAAACCAGTGTACTACGTATCCACTGTGTTAACTCCCTGCAAGTCCCGTTACCCGCACTACCAAAAGATAGCGTAGGCAGTGTTCATGGCATCCTGGAAGCTCCGACACTACTTTCAAGAGTGTTCGATAACAGTGGCTTCCGAAGTACCCCTCAACGACATTATAAACAACCGCGACGCGACGGGCAGGATTGCAAAATGGGCCATTGAGCTCTTACCATTCGATATAAGTTACAAACCTCGGCAAGCTATAAAGTCGCAAGTTTTGGCTGACTTTGTCGCTGAGTGGGCGGAAGCCAAACTCCCTAAAGAGTACGGCGCATACTCCAATTGGATTATGCACTTCGACGGCTCGAAAATGTTGGCCGGATTGGGGGCTGGCGTCGTATTGACGTCCCCAACTGGGGACATAGTCCAATACGTACTTCAGATAATGTACACGGACTCCAACAACACAGCCGAATACGAGGCCCTTTTACATGGCCTCCGGATGGCAATCTCCATGGGCATTCAATGCCTAGAGGTGCGTGGGGACTCAAACCTTGCAATATCCCAAGTAAACGGAGACTTTGACGCCAAGGATCCGAAAATGTCAGCCTATCATAACGCTGTCCTCAAAATGTCAGCTCGGTTCGAAGGACTTGAATTCCACCATGTAGCCCAGGATAATAACCAAGCAGCTGACGTACTGGCACGCATCGGCGCAAAACGTGACGCTGTCCCTCCAAACATCTTCCTGGAACGGCTCTTTAAGCCATCTGTACTATGGGAAGAGGAGTCCGGAAATAACAAACCGGAAGCAGTCGCACCAACCGACACAGAACAATCGGACATAATCGGGGATTCAGCCAATGAAATAACACCTTCAGCCCACGACATAATGGCAGTAATCGCCCCGTGGACAGAGCCATTCCTAGCCTACTTGCTTAGGCAGGAACTTCCCAAAGACCAAAATGAGGCCCACTGCATAGTTCGGCGATCTAAAGCCTACAAGGTCTATGAGGGAGAACTCTATAAGAAAATTAAACCGGAGTCCCTCAAAGGTGCATCTCCGAAGAGGATGGGCGAAACCTTCGGGCTGAAATTCATGCCGGACTAGGCGGACACCACGCCGCATCTCGGGCCCTTGTAGGAAAGGCATTCCGTACACGATTTTATTGGCCGACGGCCCGAGCAGATGCTCAGGACTTAGTCCAAAGATGCGTCGGTTGTCAGCTCTTTGCTAATCAGAGCCATATGCCACCCACCGCCCTACCTGGCCGTTCGCGGTCTGGGGGCTTGACATGGTTGGAGCCCTTAAATGGGGAACCCACAAGCAAAGTTACCTATTGGTCATGGTGGATAAATTCACCAAATGGATAGAGGCGAAGCCGGTTAAAACGGCAGAGTCCGGACCGGTGATAGAATTCATATCCGGGATAGTACACCATTATGGTGTCCCCCATAGCATCATCAACGATAACGACACGAACTTCACGGCCGACGAGGTTAAATCATGGTGAAAAAATATGGGCGTTAAGCTCGATTACGCTTCAGTCTATCATCCTCAAACCAACGGTCAAGTTGAACGAGCAAATGGTCTAATAATGAGCGGCATCAAACCCAGACAAGTGCGGTCCCTTACGAAATCTGACACGCACTGGGTAGAGGAGCTCGACTCCGTACTCTGGGGGCTGCGGACAACGCCCAACCGTATTACCGGATTCACACCATTTTTATGGTATACGGTGCAGAAGCAGTTTTGCCCTGCGACATCATTCATGACTCACCTCGAGTGCGCATGTACGAAGAAAGAGAAGCCGAGCTGGATCGGCAGGATAGCTTGGACGCATTGGAGGAAGAACGCGACGTCTCCAAGGCCCGTTCCGCATTCTATCAGCAGCAGGCTCGAAGATATCAAAGCAGAGAAGTACGGGCCAAGACTTACAACGTTGGCGAACTAGTTCTATGCCTGCCGGACAAGAAAAAGGACAAGCTCAAGCCCAAATGGGAAGGCCCCTTCCTCATCGATCAAGTCTTGACCGGCGGAGCGTACCGTCTATGAAATGCGTCAGATAACCGACTCGAGCCGAACCCATGGAACGCAGCCCGCCTCCGAAGATTCTATGCCTAGCGCCGGACTAAGAGTTCGTCCCCTTCCCCCATCCAAATTTTTTTACACCTCAGTTGTCTTTTGTTTCTCTTTTTTCTCTCACCCCTATTCATCAAGGCCTTAAAAGGCTTACTTGCGCATCTTTCACACACAATTGATGTGCTATCAGCACTCATTATACCTGGGGGCTTCCTTACCAAAAGCTTAATTATAAGGGCTTCATGCCCAGCACGCGTGTCAAACTTCCACGTGTAACTTTTATTCACCACTATATGCATCGATATGACTTAAGTTTTGGCCAAGCTGGGTTGCCTGGCTCCTGTGCTTACCCCTACGTTCCCGATTGTTCGGCTAGGAGGTAAAGGGAGCACCTCTGCGATTGTTACTGCCGGGTCAGCCGGATGTGTACCTCAGACTGGGTGAAGCCGAAAGCTAGCGTTCTTAAGGGAATATTCGGTCGGTGACTTGAAAGATGATTTTTTATCAATTTATTTATCTGCCCCCAGATGTTATCCTGCTCTTTTCGCAGTCTGGACATGCACTTTAGGGCATGCCTCGCAGGGAAAGGAACCCTTAACGAAACTATTCTCCCTGGAAGATGTTTCTTACTAACCATGTAATATAACATAACTAGTTGGGCACTTGTCTGATAAAGCACTAATGACCCCTACGCCTGGTCTCCATGCATGCCCCGGTTGTTTCTTAACCGAGAAGGTATTCGGACACACTCCGGACTCTAGGGTCCCGAGGTTGAAGCGAAAAGGTCGGCAAACACAAACGATCTACAATCCGGCTAGAAGGCATTTTACATGTCATTTTAAAATACATTGTCAAAACGGCTGACTGTATTCCTCCTCAATCCCGTCTAACAGGCTGTCTAATTTACAGTCCCGTTGGGAAAATTTAGCGGCCAATTCTACTTGGCCATATACTAAACTCACAGGGATCTCCTTCCCATCGGGCCCCACAGGTCCAACCTCGGCCATGTGGTTGGGATCCGCCTTCTTGTACCGCGTCTTCACCATGGCCCAGGCCTCCCTGGCACCTTGGCGGCAGGCCGAAATCTTCCATAAACGGAAGCGCTGCCGCACTCCCTGAAGCTTCTCCGCAAGCTCTCCAAGGCCCTCGGGTAGGGAGAGGGATGTCCATAAAGCCTGGACGACGCCGCTCATTGCCTGCCGAACTCGTTCGAGCAGTTGCACAAGCTCGGGAAGTTGATCACCCGTCGATACGGGCATCTCCTCCGCAGGGCGACCTGTGAGTACACCTACAGACATATTTTGTCGATTGACTTCCTCGCCGAACTCTTATTTTCAAAGGAGTTCGCTCAAGAACTTACTATAGATGCCGCGACGAAGCCGCTGATTCTCCTTAACGGAGCTAGACAGCTCGGCCCGAACACCTTTTAGCTCTTCTCCAAGCTGGGCGTGGGCATCCTGGAGCTTGTTCCTTTCCTGCTGCACCCTCGTCAGCACCCTCTCGCCGGCCTTCAGCTGGCGCAGAAGTTCTTGCCTGTCCGGATCCTGTCCGGCAGCACCTGCAATGTCATTATTAGACTTGCACGCACGCGCACACCACTTATCTTTTTTAAAAAATAATGTGTTACCAGGAGGGGTCCCTGCGTGTCCTCCTGTGGCAGCCTGTGCGGCCTCAAGTTGGGCCTTACACTCTTGCAGCTCCTGAGACAGTTGGGTATTCTTCTTTGTAAGATCCTGCATTTCAAATGATCCTTAAATCAGTTAATATAACTACTTTAAGTCTCGGGAGCTACTGGCATATACAACTATTAAATCTCTTACCCGTATGTCTTTTACATACTGCTCCGTGGCTCTGGTCAAACCATCTTGAGCAGCACGGAGGTGCGCGTCCCCAGCGTTAAAGGCATTCAACGCCTCAGGGGAGAAGCACGCATCACGAAAAACTATCCGTCGGTGCCTGTGGTTCATGGCGCTCTCCACCTCAGACTTGGTGGCGGACAGTCTGTCGGCATCCTCCGTTGGAGGAGTATCCGGCTCGTGCCTTGCGCTCGCCTCCCCCTCCAAACCCGGTGCTGGAGCCTGGCTGGTAGAGGTTGGGTTGGCAACCTCTACGCCCGCAGTCCGGCGGGCGCTTTTTCTCCTACAAAAGTCATGAGCATTCCAATGTTTCCTCGGAACGTTGCTCTAAATAACGAACCGTGAGCTATACCTTTGCGGCGACGTTTCAATCCATGTCGCGCTCCTCTTTCGCCTGCTGGGCCGGACTGACCCTTGTTGGTCAGCCGCCGCGGGCTCGGCGTCCCGCCTTGAAGGCGCCTCTTGCAAAGCGCCATCGTATACGGTGGTCAGAAATGAGCAAGGAAGAAATAATGGTGTCAGGACTTCGGTCACAATCACCTGGGAAGCCGGATATAGTCCGGGGTAGTCAGCCGTAATGTCGACTAAAGCGTTATCCATGCTGAGCTGGTGGAACACCCCTTCGATTAGCTCCACCTTTATGTCCGGGTCCTCTTCAGAGGCCGGATCCTGGGATCTCTCTGGATCCTTGGGTTGCAGAGCTGGACTAAGCATGCCCTCCACAACCCAACGCAACTCCTGCGTCGAAAGGATAATATGAGAAACTTAAACTTTGAAATCATGGGTCGGGCACACAAAGTTTTCGCTTACCGAACGCCGAGGGTTACTCATGGAGAACCCATTCAATGGGCTCGTCTGGAGGAAATCCTCCTTCTCCCCCTTGTACAGGCCGGACAGGATCTTCGCCAGGTCTTCGGCCGATCCCGGCCATTTGCGGCCATGACGGGTGGCATCGTCCTCCCCGTTGAAATCCCACATAGGGTGGCCCCTGTATTGCAGCAGCTGCACCCCCCGCATAATGCACGTTGCCATGACTCCAATCATGGTCAACCCGGAATGGGCCAGTAACCTTATCCGGCCCATCAAATAATGGACGCTCTTGTCTTCCGCCAGCTGGGGGCTCCGTGGGCGCCAGCTAAGGCGTTTCTTCAGAGGAGCACTACTGAACTCCAGGAGGCCGATCCGAACAGGGTCCGGCAGCGGAGCATCTTCTACGTAAAACCATTCTGAATGCCAGTCTTCGGATGCCTTCTTAGAGGTTCCGGATGGATATCCGGTCCCGGCGATGCGCCATATTTCGGCACCGCCCACTTGATATATGGACCCCTCGTGAGAGCGGGGTACAAGGCAAAACAACCTCTTCCACAGCGCAAAATGGGGCTCGACGCCCAGAAATAGCTCACAAAGAGCTATGTAACCCGCGATATGCAGGATAGAGGCGGGCGTGAGGTGATGGAGCTGGAGTCCGTAGAACTCCACGAGCCTGCGGAGGAACGGATGTATAGGAAATCCGAGCCCTCTTATTAGATAGGGGACGAAGCATACCCGCTCCCCTTTGTTGGGACTTGGGGTAGCCTGCGCTTGCTTCCCACCTATGTAGGTGGCCAGCCTGGCTCGAACCGGAACCATGAAGGCCGGAGGGAGATATCCCTCCGCTTGGAGCGTCACCACCTCGTTGTGCGGGACAGAACCTCTCCTCCAATCTCGTGGCAGAGGGCTGGGAGCGCGAGAAGAGGAGCCGCGTCGACGGTCCATGATGGAATGGATTCTTGGTCAGAGGCGCTCCGATGAGTACTCGAGGAAGGAGGATGCTGTGATTTGGATCTGAATTCTTGCCCTCTTATAGGCAGATTATTTTCATAGCTAGGGGGTAAAACATAAAAGGTACCCTGGCTTTTCGCATTCGTGCGACGCGTGGAAGAAGGCCATTATTGGGCGTGGAAGCCAAGAAGCGCGACATTGATAAGGAAGTCAGACACTGTTCGGCAGGTACATGGAACTTAAAGGAGAACCCACCTTGCAACGCCGAAGACTACATACGCGTTGGACTTATCATCATTGAAGCCTGGTTCGGGGGCTACTGAGGGAGTCCTGGATTACGGAGTGTCCGGATAGCCGGACTATCATCATCGGCCGGACTCCAAGACTATGAAGATACAAGATTGAAGACTCCGTCCCGTGTCCGGATGGGACTTTCCTTGGCGTGGAAGCCAAGCTTGGAAATACGGATATGTAGATCTCCTACCATTGTAACCGACTCTGTGTAACCCTAGCCCTCTCCGGTGTCTATATAAATCGGAGGGTTTTAGTCCGTAGGACAACAACCATAACAACAATCATACCATATGCTAGCTTCTAGGGTTTAGCCTCCTTGATCTCGTGGTAGATCCACTCTTGTACTACCCATATCATCAATATCAATCAAGCAGGAGTAGGGTTTTACCTCCATCGAGAGGGCCCGAACCTGGGTAAAAACATCGTGTCCCTTGTCTCCTGTTACCATCTGCCTAGACACACAGTTCGGGACCCCCTACCTGAGATCCGCTGGTTTTGACACCGACAGCGGGTACCGCAGATCGGGACGAGCGGCCTCAACACCGTCGAACAGAGAGACGATGCAAATCCTCCCTTTCCGCCGGCGGACGGGATGCAGCCGGATCACTGACCAACGCTGAGAGAGAGAGACCATGGTGGCCTTGTGTGAGACTGTGTGACGAGACTCATGAGAGACAAACCCATTTTTCCATTTTCCCCACGACAATCGTTTTATATTCTAGGTGTGGTACCCAACTCTCCTTCGAGTAAACAACTGCTACACGCGTCAAATTATCACATGGGCTGCCTTTTCGTACAGAAATGAACTCCACCGTGTACCCGCGCGGGTGTGGCCGGGAACAAGACATGAGTACGTGCGTCCTGCGTGCACTTCTTCTTTAGGTGCAGGTACATACGTGGGTGGGTGTGAGAGAGATGGTTTGTGCGAAACAGAGGCAATGTGTTGATGATATCTCAATCAGAAAAATGTAACATATGCAATGTGTGTGAAATGGAGTCATGGACGTGAGATATCGATAGAATTTAAAATAGGGATGAAGTGTGTGGCTGCGCGATCGATAAAGAGTGCCATCGAATTTGTGTTTGCCCACGTCAAAGATACAGGGCGGCTGGCCTACTGGAATTTGAGAGGGCAGAGGTGCAGTTCTTCTCCGTGGCATGGATATCTACCTACAACGTTCGACTATCGGTGTGTGTGGTGGGGGGGGGGTAGAGACCGGTCGACTAGTATATGTCTGGGGAAGGAGAGAGACCTAGCTATGTATTGAGGGAGATTGATCGACATCCGTGGATATGTGTAGCAGAGGAATAAGGTTGGGAAAAAGACAAAGGTACTTCGTCGGAGGGTTGGTGGGTGGAGTGGCGTCTCACAAATGGTTGGAGAGGCCTGCTAGACAAATGGAGGGTATGAGTGCAATATCAATAAGAGAGGGCGGGGGATGTCTGTCTGTCTATGCATGTGCGTGTGAGAGACGGGTCGGGAGGTATTCAAGGATGATGAGGGGAGAAGATATGGTTGTGGTAAGCATGCGTAACTACATAGGAAGATCAACCATCGTGTGTCTGAGAAAAGGAGAGACATAACTAGCGAGGTAAGTGTATCGGTGCTTGGTGAAAACAAATTATAGTTGACCTGGCTATATGTAGGGAGACCAGTTCATATACACGCCTGCATGTGTTAGAAGCAAATAAGGTCCAGAGAGGCAGACAGGGGGAGAGAGTGTGGCTAGGAGGTGGTGCGAGAGGCCTACCATGTCGAGGGGGGGAGGAGTGTGCGAGCATGTGACTAATGAAAAGAGGGGCGGGAGTGTGCACCTGCGTGGAATCGTATTGGACATATGGGGGCATGGACGGTGAGAAGAGAAGAGGGGAAGTATATATGTGTTTGTTGTAGGCACACTTGGCTAGAGAGGTATATCGACCGGTGTGTGCCATAAAGAAGGAGTCAGGGCTTACACACACCACTGGTGGACAACCTAAAGAGACATAATGAACGTGCGCGATGGAGGGGACGCTAAGGGTGTGTGAGGAGGGCGAGCGTGTGCATGCATGATAGAAAGTTAGCGCTACCTAGCTAGAAATAGAAGAGGATCGTGAAGATGTAAAAGACGAACAAAGATCATAATTCATAATAAAAAGGTGGATACGGATACTTGAAGAAGATATCATAATGTACAACATTGATTATAATTTGGGCTAATGTGTGGGTTTTGCAACTCAGGTCTAAATACTTGTCATAATGTAGGGGGCGGGGCACTATACTTTGTGTGATAAACACGGTGTATGTATGGAACATGGTTTAGATTATGAATATATAGTTAGTACATCAAATGTACTATTATTTGGAATCAACATCAAGTGTATTCAAAAAATAGAATTCGAGTTCATGTAGTACACATAGTTCATATCTATCTCTATAGTAATCATGTGGTGTGTTATAAAGGTAATACACGAATGATGGTTGAAGTTGGCAACAATCATGATTGTAGATTCTTATTGAAATAGAGAAACGAATTCAAATTTAGTTCGAATTGCAGCGGTAGTATAGACATTTGGAATGCACTAAAATGTTGGTATGAGTAGGTTACATGCATTATACAACAAAGCGAAAAAAATTAGTCGGACATAACATGGATTCATACTCCCTCCTTCCATCTATATAGGGCGTAATGAAATTTTTAAGACCGCCTTTGACTATTGACAAGATTAATAGTACATGACATGCACAATGTGAAAATTATTATCATTGAAAGAACCTTTCACAGACGAAGTTAACGGTGTGCTTTGTGTAAGTTGCATGTCATATATCATTGCTCTAATATTTGGTCAAAGTTAGCATCGAAAAACGCATTAGGCCCTATATAGATGGAAGGAGGGAGTAGCTTTGAATAGCATTTGTATAGTAAAACGGGGCAAGACTCTCTCTTTGTGTGGTGTCAATAGTTTTATTTTTTTCGTTTTCTTTTTGGTTGAGGGAAGTGCGAATTGATTTGGTACGTACAAGTACAATATTACTACACGTTAGGCTTGTCCCTAAAATTCAACCCGCGTCTTGTTATATCCCGAAAATTCAGATATCGTGCTCCATAACTGGCGCCTTCACAACCCGCGCCTTGCTATCCCGAAATTACAACGTGCACATGTCACACCTTGATTTTCATGCCACAACACTTAAGCTAATAAATCATGATAAAATGTGGTTTGACAAAAACTTTTGAGTGTTTTGGACCTTGCCTTGATTGGATTTTGTGTGTTGTTTGCAAGTGCTCTAACAATCAAATAAATCCTCCAACTCCTATACTTCATATCCTTGCTCCAAACTCTTGAACCAATGATCATGCCATGTGTATAGGACATAAAAATATTTTCTTACAAAAATAAATTGGCCAAATAGTATTTTCAAAAATTAGTTTTCCAAAACCCCCCTGAATTGAGGTTTGCACTTCAAGTACCTAATTAAGGGCAGTAAAAAACTTTCCAAAATTATATTTGACTGCTATTAGATATAGGATACCCAAGAACCACAAAAATATAATTTTAGAAGTTAGTTTCCTATTTTATTTAAAGGCTTTTTCTTTAGGCCATGGTCTTTAATAGGTTAAAATTATTGAAAAGCTTCAAAAATATTTGATAAAAATCAGGGAAACTCAGTGGACATATATTGTCCATATATAAGAGTTTCAACACATGGTCATGTTCAAATTATTGGTCAAACCCCTCAAAAACCCTTTTTAGATATTTCAAGATTTTGAAATATTTAGAAAGGAAATATTCCCCGACAATTCCAAGAAAATTCTAGCATGTCACATATGACATGGTTGATGATCTTGCCAAGTCTCATGTCATGGAGAACAGTACAACCCCATGAAACCCTCTCAAAACCATTTCTGTCCATTTTGAAGTTCGAGCAACTTTACATTGCCAAACATGTCCAAATGTTCTCAAACCTTGTGAACATTCTCAAATGGTCTAATAATTCATCTATACCAAATGGGACAAGTTGGAGAAAACGTTATCTTGATCAAAGTGCCCCAAAACCCTTCCTGTCCAGAACCAAATCGGAACAACTCTACATTGGCAACTTTCCACTTTTGATATCAACTTTTGTGGACATGTTCAGAAACTCAAATGATGACACTACACCAAGTGGTGCACCAAGGAGAACAGATTTGCATGACTAAATCTTGGAAAGTCCATTTCTATTGATTTTTAGGGTTTACAAAAGTTGCATTGGCAATTTTGCCCAAATGAATTAAATCTTGGTGTAACCACTTGATTTCTCATACCATTTGACCCTGTCAAACCTCATGACAAGGGAAGTCCATTTGCTTGCCCAAACCTCCATCAAACACCTTCTGGCAGAAATCTAAAATGCATGTTTTGTCCATTTCCACTAATCTCCATTATCTCCACCTTTTCCCACAGCCTCATCTGCTCCCCCTCTAGCTCCTGCATGCTTGGCTGCCCAAGGAGCAATGATTAAGGGGGGCAGAGACCCATTTTTCCCTCTCTGGACAGCAGCTTTCCTTCCATTTTCTCACCTCTCTCTCACTCCTGGCAAGTTTTAGAGCATCCAAGGCCTCCTCCCTCATTGTTTATTCCTCCCGCATGCCTTTGACACAAGTGGACGCGCGAGTGCGCGCGGAAAAGCCACGAATGCTGGCCATTTGCACGCTCTGGAGCATCTGGCAGAGAACTCGACCATTGATGCTACGCTCACGTCCACCTGGAGCCTCACCCTCGTGTCAGTCGAGGTGCCTCGACGTCCGCAACACTCCACCGCGCTGGCCCCCTCCTCTCTCTTCCTCCTACTGCCTCCTCTCGCACGCGCACCGGCCGCCCGAGGGCTCCAATGGGCAGCCTCACACGCGGGATGCCTCTGACCCATCCCCGCTCCCTCCCTCTCTTCCTGGCGCCCTACTCCACCCCCACGAGCACCGCAGACAACCCCTCGCTCTCTCCCCTTGCCGCCCGAGCCGTTACCACGGCCACCAGTGCGCCGCGTCCACGGTGAGCCACTGGTCGGCTACTTAAGACCACCCCCTAGCCCCCTCTCTACCCCTTTGGCTCTCTCCCCCTTCCGTGCACCCCTGGACCAACCCACTCCCCTCCTCGTGCCATCCATAGCCCTCCATGGCCGGAGAGTCGCCGCCGGCACCGGGCTAAATTCGCGACACCCGAGCACCGTCCCCTCCACCTATGCATCTCAATCCATCTTCCCCGACCCCCCGAAGCTCCCCCGCACCCAGGTTACTCCTCCCGGTGGTTGTAGTGTCGTGCCCACCACCACCGCCGGCCTCGTCCGCCGCGGCCAACACCCTGCTCTGCCCGGTGCCCCTGGGCGGTCGTGCCACCCACGGTTGGACGCGGACGGGACCCCTGGGCACGCCGGTGGGCATAGCATCGCCGGAGACGCCCTGTGGCACCGGCAAGCCGCCGCTGACGCCGCCCCTTGCCTTTGCTCGGTTCGAGCGGGAGGTTGGGGATGAACCCGACAGGTGGGCCCCACGCGTCAGCGACCCGGCGGCTAGGCCCCGCCGTTTAAGTGGAGACGGTCCGGGAGAAATGCGCCTTCGACGTCACCCCTGCCAACCACGCAGCTGAGCCGCTGGGCCGGCCCACTGCTATCTCCTGCCTGTGCACAGGATAAGGGTAAAACCCCTTTTCCTTTTTTCTTTTTCTCTTTCCAAAAACTTGTAAAATCTCCCAAATATTCATATTACCTCCAAATTTGATGATTCAAATTTCTACTGGCTCCACAAATAATGTTCTATTTAGTGGGCCACAGTGGACATTTTTGTTATTCTTGGTTTTCACTGGACCCTTTAAAAAGGTCATTTATCCACATAAGTCCACTTCAAAAATCCATATTATATTCATTTCAACTCCAAATCCAGTGAGACCAATTTCTAAATGTTTCTAAAATCATGCCTGGTTTAATGGGTACTTTTACTCATTTTTATAAAAAGGCATTCTGTAGACAACTTGCAGATCCATTAAATCCCTTATTTCCATCATATTGAAATGTTCAGAAATAACCACTGATCCAATTCCAATGAAACCACTCTGGTTATTTTCCATATAACCAGAGGAGTCCAAGAAAAGTAAACTTCATATTTTTAGAGCAGTTTTATTTTTGCCTTGTTGTGTTGCTTATTATGATTGTTTCTGACGTTAGTTGACAAAGTAGACGGAGTATTTGGAGAAGGACCAGAAGACTTGAAGACTCTGATGAACCAGGCAAGCAGCCCTTTGACCATGACACCCCTCTTGTTCATCGGTACCCTTTTTCCGAGTGCATGATGATGAAATATGACGGTGGTAAACTTGTTGTGAACCACCCCATGCTGCATACCCCTACTCATGACCTTACCTTGTTCATGATTACATTGTCAAGAGACTAGTTGATGCATAATGAAGCATGTGTACCATGAACTCTTCGTGGTTACATTCTTTCTAAAACCCCATCTAGTGCGCCTAATGCCCTTGGGAGATGTTGAACTAAGGTCACCACTTGAGGAAGAAGTGGTGTACCAAAGAGAGCTTTTGGTGTGTGTGTGTGTAAAATGATGGACTAGATTTTTGTGTGATAACCATCCCAACCAAACATGTGCAACCACTCTACCCCTTTATGGGACGGGGCATTATTGATTACTTAGGTTGATACTAGCATGGTGCCCACATTACTAGTGACCGGGGTGACTCGAGGTCACTCTCGGGACGGGGTCGTGCTCGGATAGGCGGCCATGACTATTTTCACAGGGCAGCGGAGACACCGTTGGTCCCTTCGTGTATGCGTAATAATGTGAAAAGGGCAGAGTCCCACGATCTTTTTCTTATACACGAGGGCCGTGTATCAACGAGTGGACCCTATGTTAGCGTCGTCTAGGGAAAGGTAATGATCGGGTGCTTCCCCCGAGTACTTGAGGTACTGCGGAATCGTGGATGACACGAAAGCTTCCCGGATCTTGTGGGTAAAGTGTGCAACCTCTGCAGAGTGTCAAACTATTCGAATATCCGTGTCCACGGTCATGGACAGTTGGGAGGTACTACTTAGACTATGTCCGGAAATTTTACAACCTCGGTGCATGTGTGTGTGGAAGAGAACTATTTGTGTCAAGGTGGTGACTTGACATGTTGAAAGACATGGCATTGATTAAAATTCTATTTATGTTGATATCTGTAACCTGTTCTCAAGGTTACCCATGCTCATTGATGCATACATCACAAATTGATAGGACATCTCATCTAGCTTGAAGCTAGGTTGCTTACTTGTTGTACAGTTGCATTGTTACTTTGAACCAAATCATGGGTTGCTTGCGAGTACATTCAAAGTACTCATTGGCTTGCCACTGGTTATTTTATTGGCCAGGCATGAAAGACAAGATATATTGAAGAGTTCTTTGGTGATGATCGCGCGAGCTAGGTTGCTTTCCCAGTCAGAATGCTTGTAGGGTTAAGGAGATGGCATGGGTCCAAGTTATTGACGAAGATTTCGGCTGCAATGTTATACTCAAGACTTGACCATAATTGTCATAGTTTATGTAAGACGGTATGTATGGATGTAAGACTCTGGTTATTCAGCTTCTGTGTGTTCAGTGGGCATTGATCTTTGGGATCACTATACACGTGCATTCGGTGATCACGACTTATGAGTCGGGTCCCCTCAGAGCTGGTATCAGAGCCATCCTGACTGTAGGAAGCCTTAGTTAGCATGGCCGTTAGTTAGGGTAAAGCTATTTTCAAAACTATTACTAATTTTAAAAACAATCTCTAATTCTCTTCCCCTTCTAAGTTTTTCGAAAACTAAGATATACTTTCCTCTTCCCCTTCAAATTTAATGGTCGCTAGAATCCTTATGCCCCTGACCACGGGATTCCTTGTAATCCTCTTGGATAATCTAGAAGGAAGACGCCTTGCCAGACACTCACCCACCTCTTCTGAACACAAGATTGGCAACACCACAGCAAGACGATGCCAACAGAAGGTACGCCCTCAAGGAATGAGGACATGAAGACCGAGAGGATGGTGAAAACTTTGAAATTGCCCCAGGATTATGAAACCTTGGCCTATAATGACCGTGGCATAGGATAAGCAAGATCATGATATACATCGCTAGTAGAGGAACCCTTCCCTTATCATTGTTGCATCGACAACCACCGGTGGATGAGAACCTAGCCATTTGGTCCGCCTCACTAGAGTGTGCAGGAAAACGGTTCTCTTCATTCCCCGCTCTCAGTGACGATACTGGCAACAGTGTATCCGGCATATTGGACCTCTACTATTCCTTGCTAGTGTCATTACATAAAGGATTGCCTACCTGGTACACTCGACGCCTTAGAAGGCAAAAGGGATCGTCATGATTAAGAAGACAAGAGGAGACCAAGTCAATGCCAGGTACAAGGAGCCACCTTCACCCCATCACTCCAACAAGCGAGAAGTTGTTGAAGACTCTTCAAGCTCAACCGGGATCGTTTCATCGAACAACTACAATTGACGTAGCAACACCTGAGGAAAACACGGAATACTGCACGAGGCACAAGGCACGACTACTGAGTCCGAGAACCCCTAGGTAGGATAAGTCGTGTACCCCCTATGCGCATTCGAGTCCGTATGATGGTTCGAATAGAACCATGATTGTGTGTTGCTTGCTTTTAATTGTTTATGTTTTGATATTAGTCGCCCTTTTGCCCTAGGCAACTAGTACGCGGCTATATCACCTGCCTTATTTTATTGTGTGTGTTTGGCCCTTCGGCACCCATTTGTTTGCACTTGGACTATAGAACCCCATTTAGGCATTACCCTCCTCTATGCTACTCTTCCCTCTCATCTCTCTCTCCTTAACTGAAGATCGGCAAGACAAGGTACACCAAGGATTCTACTTTGACAACCAACTAGCACTGAAGAACTTTTCTACAGCCTCCTCGACCAAGTAAAAACCCGTAGAGTTATGTTTAACCCCCCAGACTAGAAACCCATTCCTAGACCCTTCGAGACTTCACGAGATACCCCACCTCGAGTCCTTAACCATGTTCTTAGCCCATAGAATTGCAAGAGAACTAGTTAATCCTCTGTAAACTTTGCATAGAAGTGGGTTCATTATGGAACTAGTGGACATAGTGAACGAGCACATTATCATCCTAATATAGCACCAGAACTGACGATGTCATAGGGAAGACCAGTTTGAGGATATAGGAATAGAGGACAAATGACTTGATGAGTTTATATCAATGACTTGAGGAATTATATGAGACTATTTGGTGGATTATGAGGCTTTGATGTTGGTAGAAGAACTTGGTGGGATCATGATTATAGAGTAGCATAGCTTTCATTACCCCTGAGTAAATTGGATTTATAGGACAATTAAGATCGCGGGCTAAAGATTCTTGGCAGTATAAGGATTTGACTTAGCCAGGGGGTATCGGAAGGAGATAGATGATATTACAATAACGACTTGGGGAAAGGTGAAGAAACTCTCGTTGGACATGAGATTTGGATTTAAGTAGGTGATTCTAGTTGAATATAGATGATGATGTATGTCTCCATGGTTCGGAGTAAATTGAATTTAGACTGATGATCTCAACCATGATACCATGTTTCTTGGTGGATGATAAACTAGGAGATTGGATTAATTGACGGAGTTGATTTAGGGATCTATATACGCCTGACTTTGGAGTTTACTCGACCATGGTAATGGAAATTGGTGGACTGACTATACTATGGCTGGACCTTTTCAAGGATTATAGAATTAGAGGATATTAGAAGATCTTGTGGAACACCATAGAGATTGTATTTGTAGAACTACTGGATCATGTAGTGATTGGTGTAGTTAATGGGTTGTTGGAGTTGATTCATAGGAAGGAAACAAGATCTTGGAGTAGCTTACGACGTGTTTCCTTAGGATAAAGATGCTTTATCTTAGACCTTGGAAGAATAGGTTGAGCACTTGGTTTGTCACGTTCAATCTTAGCAACTTGTATATTCTACCCATGGATTTTTTTTCCAGGGGTAGACATACATATGAGTTTGGGGATTGTAGACATATATGATTTTGTTAGACCTCCTCTCGAGATTCATGATGATTAATAGCATGAGTAATGATTGGAGCTGACCTACACGAGTTGGTAATTTTGGTGGTATAAGGTGATCTGTTTGGAGGACTAGATAGCACAATTGGCAGCTCAGAAACTGTGCTCAAGGTTGGGATGATAAACATTCACTCGCACACTAGAATCCTTGAAACCCTTAAGCCTTACCAAGCCACATCATGGTAGGATCATGACCTTGGGCCTTGACTCTAGGTCGAGAAGACCCTGACCAATACTCAACCGTGACCACCACCGATACCCCAACCTATACCCTATGTACCCCGTGGGCAGCTCTTCATGGAGTACTCGAACAAGCTGGTTGTCATCGTTATTTGAGGACATACCTGTCCACCCGAAGACGGAAGAAGAACCGTTCAGCTGGTTAGGGGATTTCTGAAGACTGCCATGTCAAGGAGGAAGAACCATACCAACCATCATCGTCAAGGAGTGAACTTTCTCGTCGAAGACCACGTGTATCTGCAAGCCACTTCTCTCTAAGGAACCAAGCATTTCCATGACAAGGGAACCCACACCAAGATTCATCGGCCCTCTTCGAGATCACTCCAAGATTTAACAACCCGCTCTGAGGTCACTACAAGATGAAGAGCAGATGGCTACCAGCTAGAGTTATCACCTGAGTCACAAACTCTGCACATCGTTTTTCCACACGACAACACTCCGGAAACGTTTCCAACTTCCTAACTAGCCCAGTCTCTACAAGGACATCGACCACGAGCTATCGACCTCCAGCCCAATATGTCCTACGCGAGAGACCCCAATTGCAACCTGGATCAAGCAGGACGTCGTACATGAAGCCATGTCATCAATTATTTCAAGTACCAATGAAGCACCACACAGAAGCATAAACAGTACGAGGACATGAGGACTACCCCAGATTTAAATCTCGTATTCCTTTCCGCGCCTAGTTTTGGAATCTCGGGGATGAGATTCTTGTAAGGGGGGTAGGTCTGTCACACCCTGATTTTCATGCCACAACACTTAAGCTAATAAATCATGATAAAATGTGGTTTGACAAAAACTTTTGAGTGTTCTGAACCTTGCCTTGATTGGATTTTGTGTGTTGTTTGCAAGTGCTCTAACAATCAAATAAATCCTCCAACTCCTATACTTCATCTCCTTGCTCCAAACTCTTGAAACAATGATCATGCCATGTGTATAGGACATAAAAATATTTTCTTACAAAAATAATTTGGCCATATAGTATTTTCAAAAATTAGTTTTCCAAAAAACCCCTGAATTGAGGTTTGCACTGCAAGTACCTAATTAAGGGCAGTAAAAATATTTCCAAAATTATATTTGACTTCTATTAGATATAGGATACCCAAAAACCACAAAATTATAATTTTAAAAGTTACTTTCCTATTTTATTTAAAGGCTTTTTCTTTAGGCCAGAAATGGTCTTTAATAGGTTAAAATTATTTAAAAGCTTCAAAAATATTTGAAAAAAATCAGGGAAACTCAGTGGACATATATTGTCCATATATAAGAGTTTCAACGCATGGTCATATTCAAATTATTGGTCAAACCCCTCAAAAAACCTTTCTGGATATTTCAAGCTTTTGAAATATTTACAAAGGAAACATTCCCCAACAATTCCAAGAAAATTCTAGCATGTCACATATGACATGGTTGATGATCTTGCCAAGTCTCATGTCATGGAGAATAGTATAACCCCATGAAACCCTCTCAAAACCATTTCTGTCCATTTTGAAGTTTGAGCAACTTTACATTGCCAAACATGTCCAAATGTTCTCAAACCTTGTGAACATGCTCAAATGGTCTAATAATTCATCTTGGTGTAACCACTTGATTACTCATACCATTTGACCCTATCAAACCTCATGACAAGGGAAGTCCATTTGCTTGCCCAAACCTCCATCAAACACCTTCTGGAAGAAATCTAAATGCATGTTTTGTCCATTTCCACTAATCTCCATGAGCTCAACCTTTTCCCACAGCCTCATCTGCTCCCCCTCTACCTCCTGCATGCTTGGCTGCCCAAGGAGCAATGATTAAGGGGGCAGAGACCCATTTTTCCCTCTTTGGACTGCAGCTTTCCTTCCATTTTCTCACCTCTCTCTCACTACTGGCAAGTTTCAGAGCATCCAAGGCCTCCTCCCTTCTTGTTTATTCCTCACACATGCCTTTGACACAAGTGGACGCGCGAGTGCGCGCGGAAAAGCCTTGGATGCTGGACATTTGCGTGCTCTGGAGCGTCTGGCAGAGCACTCGACCGTTGACGCCGCGCTGCCATCCACCTCGAGCCTCACCCTCACGCTAGTCGAGGTGCCTCGACGTCCGCAACACTCCACCGCGCTGGCCCCCTCCTCTCTCTTCCTCCTACTGCCTCCTCTCGCACGCGCACCGGCCGCCCGAGGGCTCTAATGGGCAGCCTCACACGCGCGATGCCTCTGACCCGTCCCCGCTCCCTCCCTCTCTTCCTGGCGCCCTACTCCACCCCCACGAGCACCGCAGACAACCCCTCGCTCTCTCCCCTTGCCGCCCGAGCCGTTACCACGGCCACCCGTGCGCCACGCCCATGGTGAGCCACTGGTCGGCTACTTAAGGCCACCCTCGAGCCCCCTCTCTACCCCTTTGGCTCTCTCCCCCTTCCGTGCACCCCTGGACCAACCCACTACCCTCCTCGTGCCCTCCATAGCCCTCCATGGCCGGAGAGCCACCACCGGCACCGGGCTAAATTCGCGATGCCCGAGCACCGTCCCCTCCACCTATGCATCTCAATCCATCTTCCCCGACCCCCCGAAGCTCCCCTGCACTCAGGTTACTCCTCCCGGTGGCTGTAGTGTCGTGCCCACCATCACCGCCGGCCTCGTCCGCCGCGGCCAACACCCTGCTCTGCCTGGTGCCCCTGGGCAATCGTGCACCCACGGTTGGACGCAGACGGGACCCCTGGGCATGCCGTTGGGCAGAGCATCGCTGGAGACGCCCTGTGGCGCCGGCAAGTCGCCGCTGACGCTGCCCCTTGCCTCTGCTCGGTTCGAGCGGGAGGTTGGGGATGAACCTGACTGGTGGTCCCCGCGCGTTAGCGACCTAGCGGCTGGGGCCCGCCGTTTAAGTGGAGACGGGCCGGGAGAAATGCGCCTTCGACGTCGCCCGTGCCAACCGCGCAGCTGAGCCACTGGGCCGGCCCACTGCTATCTCCCGCCTATGCACAGGATAAGGGTAAAACCCCTTTTCCTTTTTTTCTTTTTCTTTTTCCAGAAACTTGCACTACAAGAAACCTCTTAATCCATGACGGATTCGCCATGACATTCTTGAAAATCGTCATGAACGGCCTGGTACAGCTCTGCAGGCCTGCCTAAGCACGCTAAAGCCCACGTAACCGTTCATCGTATGAAAGGACTAACCCTAACACCATCGCCCCCTCACATTTCCGTCTCTCCCTCCTCCGCACCGCCCCCTCCTGAATCCCCACCGCCACCACCCACCACCTCTTCTCCTCCCTTATCCCACAGCTCCTCGTCGGCCATCCCCCTCCCCTCCTTTCACCTCGCCACACAGCTTCAATAGCTGTCAGATCCGCCGAACCCCACCATCCATCCCTCTCTCTCTCTGTTGTGCGGCCCCTCGCGCCGCGACCAACGCCCGCCGATTCTAATGACATCCGCCATCGCTCAGAACGCCGACGAGCTAGGGTCCGACCCCTCCGTCCTCCAGTCCGGGTCGATCCGCTGCTCCCGGTCTCCGGCGTTCGCGCATGACCCCTAGCCTGTGGCAAGGGTTTCTTTTGCGGTGGCGCGTCCATCGCCGGCGCGTCTCCGACGGCTGCTCTCCGTTGCAACTCGCGCCCCCTCGCCCCACTCCACCTCCTGGATGACGCCCCCTAGCTCGATGCGTTGGCGCGTTTTGGGCTGGACGGCAGCGACCCCAACCTCCTCTGCCACGTCTCTATCACTGTCATGCGTCCTGTGGCAACCCCTCTGCCGCGCGACGGCGGTGGCCGATCTGCACTAGGACCACTGCATAGCCTACGAACCTGAGCAATTGTACCTCTCCCTCCCTCCTCTACGACATCCTCTTCTTATTCTATTTTCTCTCTTGTTTCTAAATTATTGGTGCTATACTCAGATATATGGATGTAGTATAGTCGAGTTATCCTTAGTATTGAACTGTTGATCTGTTCAATTTCAACACCTGTTAAGCATTTTAGTCATCTAATAAACTGAACTATGTGCAGCTGAAATCAGGTGAAAATAATGGGTGAAAGTAACGAACTGGAATAGTTTTCATACTGATAAGTTCAGATATTCGTGGCACCTATTTACTCTTTTGACTAGTTGTAAGTTGTAACCACACCATAAACACTGGAGAGCCCTGGATAGTCTTTACTATGTAGTTTGTTTAGCTTATTCTTCTTGCTCAGTTGTTCTGTACACATGTTGGACTTGTTCAAACCGAATCCCTGGGAATGCAGCCCCAGAATTTTGTTTAAAACTGTTTAAATGAACTGTCCATTATGTTACGCGACACCACGATGTTGTGTGTCTAAAAGGCTATCTCCCCTTCATGTGTCGTGGAGGAAGCCGTGTGCCAGATTTTTTGTTTCTTTTAAACATTGAATGACCGTAGGAGAATTTCCTACAATCTTTTATATTAGAAGGTCATCCAAAAATTACTAGATTTTTGTCTTCACCTGCTTTACATCAATGTGTTTATTTGCGTTGTGTAAATCTGTTCCTTGACCGTCCATATTTTTGGTTATTTTTGCAGCCAGTAGAATATATTCAAGTTGCAGAAAAGGCAGCAAACTTTATACAGGAAAAACTCTCTGATGCAAGCTCAAAAAGGCTGCATCATAGTTATCCAAATGGCCCAACAAATGCACCAGGATTTGCAGACGAATATGCCTTTTTAACAATGGCTTGCTGGATTTGTATCAATATGATGGTAAGATAGAGTGGCTTCTATATGCACTTGTCTACTTAGCATTTCTATGCACTACACTTATCTAGATAACATTTGTATGCTAGTGGTTAGGGTTATGGCTGTCGGGTCGCGTCTCTCGCCGGGGCGTCTTCGGTGGCTCTTCTCCGTCGTACATACTGCTCCCTCGCTCCCTCTCTGCTCTTGGATGGTGCTCGCATACGTTGGGCTAGACGGCGATGACCCCAACCCCCTCTTCCGCGTCTCTGGTGCGGTGTGCATCCTGTGGCCACCTCCTCTGTCACGCGACGATGTTGTCTGAACTGCACTGTGACCGCTGCATTGCGTACAAACCTCTCTGGTGAGCACTGCTACCTCTGCCTCCCTCCCCTGCTTGGTTTGATTTAAATGATAGTGGCAATAGCTGTAGTGTTAGTTGTCTATCTGTCACACCCTGCATTTTGTAACATTTCATTTGCATTATTAAAGCATGAAAATTTGGACCAACAAAAACTTTTGCATTATTTGGCTTTTAAAATTGGAGTTGGATTTCTCTGTGTGGTTTTTCAGTGCTCTTTAAAGTCAACTACTCCACCTTCTGTACTTCATCTCCTTGCGCCAAACTTCTGCCCAATGATCATGCCATGTGTATAGAGCAATATAGTATTTTCTTACAAAAATAATTTGGCCAAAAAGTATTTTCAAAAATTAGTTTTTCCAAAAACCCCTAAATTGAGGTTTGCACTGCAAGTACTTGATTTGGGGTATTAAAAATATTTCAAATAGTATATTTCAGATCTATTAGATACAGGACTCCCATAAACCACAAAAATATAATTTTAAAAACTATTTTCCTATTTTATTTAAAAGCTTTTTCTTAAGGCCAGAAATGGTCTTTAATAGGGAAAAAATATTTTATTGTTTCAAAAATATTTGACCAAAATCAGGGAAACTCAGAGGACATATATTTTCCATATATAAGAGTTTCAACACATGGTCATTTTCAAAATATTGGACAAAACCTCCCAAAACCAATTCTACCCATTTCAAGGATTTTAAATATTTCTACAGGAAATATTTTCACAAAAATCCAAGAAAAATCCAGCAAGTCACAAATGCATATTGTGATAACCTTGCAAAGCCTCATGTCAATTAAAGTCATTTTGGTTCACCCAAGTGCCCCAAAACCCTTCCTGACCAGAATCAAATTTGAACAACTTTGTACTACAAAATTTCTCTCCTTGACCCCAACTTTTGTGAGCATGATCACATGACCAAATGAGGCCACTAAACCAGGTGGTTCATCAAGGGGAAGTGATTTGCTCAACTAGATCTGCACAAGTTCATTTCTTCTAATTTCTAGGGTTTACAAAAGTTGCATTGGCAAATTTGCCCAAATAAGCTCCAAATTGGTGGAGGGCCCTAATTATATGTGTCATTTCACCCTGTGGAGTCTCATGGCAATTTGAAGTCATTTGCTTGCCAAAACCTTTATCAAACACCTTCTGCCACTTTTCAAAAATCACCATTTTCACCACTAAAACTATTCTCCTTGAGCTCAACTTTTTACCACAGCTCCTCCTAGACCCCTTTCACCTCCAGTAACAATGGCAAGTCCATAGCTCAATTATTGGATGGGTAAAACCCCACTTTCTCTCTCTGGATAGCCCCTTTCCCCCTCTTCCTCACCTCTCTCCTCACCCCAACGGCCATCCAGAGCATCCAATGCCTCCCCCTACTTCTTTACTCCACCCTTGAGCTACTGGACACAGTTGGCCGCGCCCACAAGGCATAGAAAATGCCATGCTGTCCATTTGGGCGCTCTGGAGCGCACTACAGTGCGATCCCGTACTATAGCCGCCCTCTGCCCGACGCCTCCGACCACCTCGGGCCTCCCCCGCGCGCCTGCTGATGCGCCTCGGCGTCCGCAACACGCTACGCGGTCGACCCCCTCCTCTCTCCTCCTCCCCGCGCCTCCGTGCTAGCAAACACCGGCCGCCTGAGCGCGCCAATGGCGCGGCTCACACGCGCGCGCCTCTGACCTCTCCCCACTCCCTCTCTCTATCTCACCCGACATAGTCGATGTCCAGGAACACCCCAGACACCACGCCTGCTACCCCGAGCCCTGCAGCAACGAGCGTGAGCTCGCAGGCGCACGGCTCTACGGTACCTCGCTGTTCACCTATTTAAGGGCCTCCCTGAGCCCTACTCTCCTCACCACTCGCTCTCTCACTCCCCTAAATCACCCCCTACACCACTCACCCCTCTCCAGACGAGCCCGAGCTCGAGATCGAGCTCGAGCTCCGCCGCCTCGGGTCACCGTCGATCTCCGGGTACAGGCCCTCTCCGCTGCTCCTCTTACTCGATCTGGAACCGACGCAGCTCACTGACCAATCCCCCTCTCTTCCCCGCCTCTTTTGCAGCTGGAAACGACCGGAGCCACAGCCGCCCGAAGCTCCTCCGCCGTGCCTCCTCGTCGCCGACGAACCAGGCCGCTCCGGTGAAGTCCACCACCTCCACCCGAATGGCGACACGACGCTGAGTCCATCCGTGCCCTCGCGCGACCTCGTCGTGCCCTGCATCGTCACCGGTGAGCTCGCCAGCCGTCTGGACTCGGGGTTAGGGATGATAGGCAGGCCCCGCCTGTCAGCCTCTCCCCTCCATCGGCCCTCTCTCTCTCGCTGACGCTTGGGCCCCGCCCGTCAGGTTTGAACCTGGCGCGCGCGCGTGCACCAGTGCGCTGGGCCGCCTCTCTGGCTGGGCCTGCTACGCTGCGGCTATTCTGTCCCAGCAGGCACAGAGCCCTTTCCTTTTTCTTTTTTTGTCACCCTTCCAAAAATCCTACAGGATAAAATATTTATCCAAATGAAATAATTCCAGTTCCTAAATTCTTGTAAAAATCCCACCTATTTAATGGTGCAACTTTCATTAAAATCCAATAACCTTTTCTTCACTGTAAATATTTAAATGTGATTTAAAGCATTTAAATATACCTTTGTAAATCCATTTCTCCTATTCTGCTACTCCAAATCCAAAACTAGAAATTTTCCCCTTCTTACTTTTCATCCTAGTATTTAACGAAAATGAGTTGACATTCTTCTGAGCACTTTGGATTTTCTGTTTTATTATTACCTTATTTTTCTCGTTATTATTTTGCGACGATAGATTGCGTTGCTGAGAAAGGAGTTGGACCAGAAGACTTTGAAGACCCAGAAGAAGTTGTTGAGCCAGGCAAGCAGCCCTTTGACCATGTGTACGGAAACCTTTTTATGAATTGTGATATAGCACTTTTATTGCTTGCATCGGAGACATGATACTATGATAACCACAAGGGGTGGTTTGCCACCGTTACTTCCTCGTTGATACTTGCATTATGCATGACCCTACCTTCTTATGAGGGTTATGCCGGTGGGAGTAGATAGGATGCTACAGTAGATGCTACGCAAAAAGGGACGAGTATATGCATGATGAAGGAGACAAAGTATTTTCAAAGGACTTTTCGAAAACCCCGTCGGGTGCCACTTATGCCCGAGGGAGATGATGAGATGGGTAACCACTTGATGACGAAGTGGTGTACCAAGGAAAGTGTGTGTTGTCTTCGAAAACAGATTAGATTTAAGATTTGTCGACTGTCCCAACCTTACATGCGCAACCACTCTACCCTTGTATGGGAAAGGGCATTATTGATTACCTAGGCCGGTACTAGCTTGGAGCCTGCATTACCAGTGACGGGGGAGAGTTAGTGCTCTCTCTCGGGACGGGGTCGTGCCAGGTAGGGCGGCCATGACTGTTTTCACAGGGCACTGGACACACCGTTGGTACCCCGTGCTTGTGGTATGTGATGAATATGGGAGCGAGGCTCCACAACTTTATGATGTGAAATGTTAGGCATGGGGGTTACTACCAATCGAGTGGACTCCATGTTAGTGTCGTCTAGGGAAAGATAGTGATCGGGTGCTTACCCCGGGTACTTGAGGTATCGCGGGTCGTGGATGACACGGAAGTTCCCCGGATCTTGTGGGTACAGTGTGCAACCTCTGCAGAGTGTCAAACTATTCGAATAGCCATGTCCACGGTCAAGGACAGTTGGGCGGTGCTGCTTAAACTATGTCCAGAGTTTACAAACCAGTGTGTGTGTTTGGATAACTACTTGGGTCAAGTCAAAGGACTTGATGTGATTGAGATGGGTTGGTGCCCACTCTATTTATGTTGATACCTGTAACCTATCCTCATGGTTACCTGAATTCTCTTGATGCATGTCTTACATGTTGTTGAACATGTCATTGCACTCAAAACTAGCTTTCTGCAAAAATTTACCTATATCATGTATTGTTACATCTTGGACCAAAACATGGGTTGCTTGCGAGTACATTCAAAGTACTCATTGGCTTGCCACTGGTTATTTAATTGACCAGGCATGGAAGAACCGGAGTTCGAAGAAGAGTTCTTCGGAGACGAACATGCGAACTAGGACGTTTCCCAGTCAGAATGCCTGTAGGGTTAAGGCAGATGGCATGGGTTCTACTTATCGACAAAGTTTTCCGCTGCTTGTGTTTCATTTGATGTTCAGCCCTTAAGGCTTTATCAATGTAAGACTTGACCATAATGGTCATAATTTGTGTAAGACGGTATATAAGGATGTAAGACTCTTGTTATTCAGCTTCTGTGTGTTCAGTGAGCATTGATCTATGGGATCACTGTACACGTGCATTCGGTGATCTCGACTTATGAGTCAGGGTCCCCACACTGTTGTTCGTAATGAAGACTCGAGTGGCAATAATTCTTTTATGCTACATGCTGCGCGTGTTCCTTTCTTCTTGTATTGTTAGCCGATTCTCATTATCACCAAGTATGTATCTCCATCTTTCATGTTCAACAGTCATCTCTGTCAAAAGATTGATCTTGAAACTTGAAAAGTATGATAAATTATTTTGTTATCATACTTATCTTAGCAAGTCTCATGTCCACGACATCTCAGGCCTCTGTTAGCCATTCTGTACTGAACTTCATGCACTGTGGCCAAACACTTTGTCATTTCTCAGGTTTTAGTTCTGTAGCTGATGGACGAGATATTTTTTGGTGAATATAACATTTCTGGCTGATAGGTTGCTATATTAACCTCAAATTTTGTTATGTAAGTCTTTGCATAACAATTTCTATGTTGAATATAATGAATCTATTTGCTTATCTGTTTTGATTCGACCATCTCCTGGTGTTCATGTGTTTTGATTCGGTGTGTACCTTAATAAAAATTAAGTAATTACATGAGCCATGTAATAAATTAAATTTGTAGTTCTCAGCATCATGCATAATGTTTTCTAGTGATACCATTGTTTTTGACGTATGTACTCAAGAGTGCAAAATCGCATTTGCTGTGCATTTTTGAATCTTTCAAGAACCAATAGAGAAAAGGGTGTACCTCTTATTACCTAAACAGGACGGACACGCCAGGAATCGCCGAACTGTCGTCCTGATATGCTGGGATACATGGACACGGCGGGATACGCGAATTTTGGAGTATCCCCGAAATTCGAATTAAAAAAAGAAAAAACGATTGGGATACGCTGGGATACGTGGGGACACGTTAGGGATACGGCATGGCCCAAAAACACTCCCGGCCCAGCCACGGCCCAATATGTAACCCTATTTTGCAGGGTCTCCAGCGTGCCCTAGACATAAGTACGAGCTGCTCCCTGCCTTCCAGATCGAACAGAAGGAGCCGCCACCTTCTGGATCAAAGTTGACACAACCTGGACTCACCGCCGCCGCCGCCGGCGACTCCTCCATCCAGCACCATCAGCAGCAGTCTCTCCTCACCTCCTCGACTCCTCGCAGTTGTAGGTAACCCAGCAGCTTCTCCATTCTTCAACATCTTCCTCTTTTATTCTTCAGATTCAGATTTTGTTCCATTATCAAGGGATTAAGATACTGGGTCTGGATGCTTGCTAGCTTGTTGCTGCTGCTACCTCTCTGCTTGTGCTATTGCTGTTTGTTATGCTGCTTCATTTGTGATGCAGCTCGCTTGTGCTGATGCTGCTGCTGCTAGCCTGCTTGTGCTACTGCCTACTTCTGAATTTAACAGCTTGTGTTGCTGCACACTTGCTAGTGTTCATTGTTTTTGTTGTTCAAGTGTTCATTGTCCTGCTAGTGCTAGTGCTCATTGTTGTGATGTGCTCGTACTTGTTAATAGGTAGCAACTAGCAAGTGGCATGGCATCTGGGAGCGCCACAGCTGGTAGCCAATCGTCCGTGGGTGAGAGTGAAGGCCGTCTTGGTCCTGGTGTTGTAGATCCAAGGTATCCTCAGTGGGCTTATGTGCAGAAGCTTGTACCAGAAGAAGCAAATGGTGATGGTGCAGCTGTTGCCTCTGGTAGCCGTGGAGGAAACGCCAAGTTCCGCTGCAATTTCTGCAAGAAAATTTACCTAGGCAGCTATTCAAGAGTGAAGCCTCATCCTCTTCAGATAACAAAGAAAGATGTAGCTACATGTGACAAAATACCACATGCTGCCTTTGAGCAACTTTGCAATGAAGATAGAGTACCTGCTCAACTCCTTCAAAATGGTCCAACTAGGCATACAATTCCTTTACCCCCCTATGATGCATCCGCTCCAACAAGAAAGCGAAAGCAAACGGCTATTGCAGAGAGTTTTAATGCTGAAGTCCGGCAACAAGCTGACGCTCATATTGCTAGGATGTTTTACACTGCAGGTGTGCATTCTTTTCTTGTCAAACATGGATAGATTTATCATTTATGTGTTGCTGATTTGTTGAATGATGAGTTGCTACCTTGGTGGTTTGTGTTTGTAGGGCTTCCATTCAATCTTGCAAGGAACCCTGACTTTAGGGCCGCCATGACCTTCATTCCAAACAACAACTTGGGTGGGTATGTGCCTCCAGGATATAATTCATTGAGGACAACTCTTCTTGATCAAGAGAAGAAGCATATTCAGAGGATCCTAGAGCCTATTAAATCAACATGGCCTTACAAAGGAGTGACCATTGCGACGGATGGGTGGTCTGATCCTCAAAGGCGGCCCATTCTAAACTTCATGGCTGTGACAGTAGGTGGTCCAATGTTCCTAAAAGCAATTGACACCGAGGGAGAGGTAAAATCTTTGTACCTACATAATTTACTTTGTCTTTTGTTCCTTTTAGTTGCATATATTGCTTGCTGACTTGTCTTCATTGCTAGATAAAAACCAAGGAATACATCTTTGATAAGCTAAAGGAAGTGATTGAGGAAGTTGGAGTTGAGTGTGTGGTTCAAGTGGTGATCGACAATGATGCAAACTGCAAAGCTGCTGGGTTGATGGTTGAAGCAAAGTACAAGAACATATTCTGGACTCCTTGCAGAGTGCACACTCTCAATCTTGCATTGAAGAACATATGTGATCCGAAGAACAATGAGGGAGACGATTTCCATCTTTGGTTCATCAAAGAGGTGGCTGAGGAAGCTTCTTTTATCAAGAACTTTGTCATGACTCATAGCATGAGGTTGTCTATGTTCAACGAGTTCAGCAAGCTCAAATTTCTTCAAATTGCAGAAACTAGATTCGCAAGTGTCGTGATCATGCTCAAGAGGCTTCTATTGATAAAGGATGCACTTGTTCAAATGGTTGTTCATCCTAATTGGGCTGCTTATAGGGAGGATGATACAGCTAAAGCTCAAAGGGTTAAGGAGCTTGTTCTCAATGATATTTAGTGGGACAGAATTGAATATGTCGTTTCTTTCACCGAGCCTATTTCTGCAATGATAAGGTTGGCTGACACAGACAAGCCATGTCTCCATTTGATCTATGAAATGTGGGATTCCATGATAGAGAAGGTAAATGATTAGTTGCTTCAAGCCTTCAAGCATCTTTCAAGTTTTCATTTGTGGAGCATGCTGATTTTATTTGTTGCTTCTTTCATAGGTCAAAATGCCCATCTATAGCTTTGAAGGAAAGGAGGAAGGTGACGAGTGTATCTTGTATGACATTATTAAAGAGATCCTTGTTTCACGATGGACCAAGAGCAATACCCCTTTACATTGTCTTGCTCACTCACTAAACCCAAGGTATAATCTATTAATCTTTAGTGTTTCTCATTCAAATTTTTTAACTTGAACATGCTTGCTGATTTTATTTACTTCATATTATAGGTACTATAGTCCAGCTTGGATTAATGAAGTCCCTGGCCGTATCAGCCCCAATGATGACCATGAAGTTACAGAAATGAGAAACAAGTGCTTTCAGAAGTTCTATCCCGATCAAGAGGATTTCAAAACCATCAAGAAGGAATTTGCTGATTTTGCTCTTTTCATGAATGCCTTTGAAAATCGAGATTCTATTGAAGATAGAGCTGATTTTGAACCTAAACAATGGTGGGGCACTCATGGAGTCAGCACAAGGCAACTAAAATTTTTGGCATTGAAGGTACTTTGGCAGCCTACATCTTCCTCTTGCTGTGAAAGGAATTGGAGCACATATTGTTTCATCCATAGTTCTGGAAGAAACAAGCTAACACCTGCTAGAGCTTCTGATTTGGTGTACACACACAACAACCATCGCCTTGTTTCAAGGAATTCTCAAGCATATCAAACTGGGCCAAGCCGAATGTGGGATGTTGGGGGTGATGGAGTTGAGTCTTTTTCTGGTGTTGGCATGCTTGAAGCTGCAGATCTTTTACTTGATGAACCAGAATTGGAGGAGGAAGTCATTGGTTCTCTCACTTGAGTCTGCTGCCATTCGCTCCTTCAGCCATGAGAGAATGAGACTATCAGTAATTTTCTCCATTTATGTTTGTAGTTGTTATGTAATTGACTTATGAACTACCTATTTGCCATTTGAACTTTATGTGTATGAGACTATGTGGCCATCTGAGCCTTGCTATTTGTCATGTTCTTAGACTCTTGGTGGACTATGTGAGCTTGTCAATTTTCCATGGTTTGGTTTGTATTTAAAATATGGTGTTGAGATTGCCAAACCATTCTGCAATTGGGAGCCAAATGGCATTGCAAATTGGGTAAGCACTAAGCAAAGAAAACATCTTATTTACTGTTTTCCATGTTGTCGGTGTCAAAACCAGCGGATCTCGGGTAGGGGTTCCCGAACTGTGTGTCTAGGCGGATGCTAATAGGAGACAAGGGACACGATGTTTTTACCCAGGTTCGGGCCCTCTCGATGGAGGTAAAACCCTACTCCTTCTTGATTAATATTGATGATATGGGTAGTACAAGAGTGGATCTACCACGAGATCAAGGAGGCTAAACCCTAGAAGCTAGCCTATGGTATGATTGTTGTAATGGTTGTTCGTCCTACGGACTAAAACCCTCTGGTTTATATAGACACCAGAGAGGGCTAGGGTTACACTGAGTTGGTTACAATGGTAGGAGATCTACATATCCGTATTGCCAAGCTTGCCTTCCACGCCAAGGAAAGTCCTATCCGGACACGGGACGAAGTCTTCAATCTTGTATCTTCATAGCCTTGGAGTCCGGCCGATGATGATAGTCCGGCTATCCGGACACCCCCTAGTCCAGGTCTCCCTTAGTAGCCCCTGAACCAGGCTTCAATGACGACGAGTCCAGCGCGTATATCGTCTTCGGCGTTGCAAGGCAGGTTCTTCTCCAAATTCCATGTGCTTGCCGAATAGTGTCCGGCTTCCTTACAAATGTTGCGCTCCTTGGCTTCCACGCCCAATAATGGCCCTCTTCCATGTGTCGCACGAATGCAAATGTTCAGGGTATTTTTATATTTTACCCCCTAGCTGCACAAATAATCTGCCTATAAGAGAGGCAAGAATCCAGATCCAAATCACACCATCTTCCTTACGCGAGTACTCATCGGAGCGCTTCTGACCAAAGATCCATTCTATCATGGACCGTAGACGCAACTCCTCATCTCGCGCTCCCAGCACTCCGCCAGGAGATTGGAGGAGGTGACACTCCAAGCGGAGGGATACCTTCCTCCAGATTTTATGGTCTCGGTTTGAGCCGGGCTGGCCACCTACAAAGGTGGAAAGCAAGCGGAGGCCACCCCTAGTCCCTCCAAAGGGGAGCGGGTGTGCTTCGTCCCTTATCTAATAAGGGGGCTTGGGTTTCCCATACACCCGTTTCTTCGGGGGCTTCTGGAGTTCTACGGACTCCAGCTTCATCACCTCACGCCCGCCTATATTCTGCACATCGCGGGTTTCGTAGCTCTTTGCGAGCTGTTCCTGGGCATCGAGCCCCACTTTGCGCTGTGGAAGAGACTGTTTTGCCTCGTACCCCGTTCTCACGGGGGGTCAATATATCAAGTGGGCAGAGCCAAAATATGGCGCATCGCCGGGACCGGATATCTATCCGGAACCCCAAAGAAGGCGTCCGAAGACTGGCCCTCGGAATGGTTTTATGTAGAAGATGCTCCACTGCTGGACCTAGTTCGGATCGGCCTCCCGGAGTTCAGCAAGGCTCCTCTGAAGAAACGCCTAAGTTGGCGCCTGCGGAGCCCTCAACAGGAGGAAGACAGGAGCATCCATTATTTGATGGGCCGGATTAGGTTGCTGGCCCATTTCGGATTGACCATGATCGGAGTCATGGCTACGTGCATCATGCGAGGGGTGCAGCCGCTCCAATATAAGGGCCACCCTATGTGGGATTTCAATGGGGAGAATGACGCCACCCGTCATGGCCGCAAGGGGCCGGGATCGGTCGCGGATCTGGTGAAGATCATGTCCGGCCTGTACAAGGGGGAGAAGGAGGACTTCCTCCAAACAAGCCCATTGAATGGGTTCTCCATGAATAACCCTCGGAGCTGGGTAAGCGGACATTTATTTATCCGGCCCATGCTTTCAAAGTTAAGTACCTTACTTTATGATTTTGACGCAGGAACTGCGTCGGGATGTGGAGGACATACACAGTCCGGCTCCACAACCCGAGGATCCGGGAAGATCCCCCTATCCGGCTTCCGAAGAGGATCCGGCCATAAAGGTGGAGCTAATTGACGGGGTGTTCCATGAACTCAGCATGGACGATGCTCTAGTCGCCATTACGGCTGACTACCCCGGCTTATCTCCGGCTTCCTAGGTAATTATGACCGAAGTCCTGACACCATTATTTCGTCCTTGCGTATTTCTTACCACCATATACAACGATGTCTCATAGGAGGTGCCTTCAAGGCGGGAAGCCGAACCCGTGGCAGCTGACCAACAAGGGTCAGTCCGGCCCAGCAGGCGGAAGAGGGGTGCGGTGCGAATCGAAACGTCGCCGCAACGGTATAGCTCGCGACCGTTATTTAGGGAAAAGATTCCTAGGAGGTGTATTAATGCTCATGACTTTTCCAGGAGGAAGAGCGCTTGCCGGACTGTGCCTAGAGAGGTTGCCAACCAAGCCTCCGCTGGCCAGGCTCCACCACCTGGTCCAAAGGGGGAGGCGAGCGCAAGGCGCGAGCCGGGTACTCCTCCAACGGAGGATGCCGACAGGCTGTCGGCCACCAGGTCTGAGGTGGAGAGCGCCATGAATCATAGGCGCCGCTGGACAGTACTGCGTGACGCGTGTTTCTCCCCAGAGGCGTTGAATGCCTTTAACGCGGGAGACGTGCACCTCCGTGCCGCTCAAGATGGTTTAACCAGAGCCACGGAGCAGTATCTAAAAGACATACGAGTAAGAGATTTTAATAGTTGTATATGCCAGTAGCCCCCGAGACTTAAAGTAGTTAAAATAACTGATTTAAGGCTCATTCAATATGCAGGATCTGATGTAGAAGAATACCCAGTTGTCCCAGGAGCTACAAGAGTGCAAAGCCCAACTCGAGGCCGCACTAGCTGCCGCAGGAGGAGACACAGAGACCCCCTCCAGTAACACATTATTTCAAAAAGATAAGCGGTGTGCAGCGTGCGTATAAGTCTGACAATGATATTGCAGATGTTGCTGGACTGGATCCGGACAAGCAACAGCTACTGCGCCAGCTGAGAGCTGGCGAGAGGGTGCTTATGAAGGTGCAGCAGGAGAGGAACAAACTCCAAGATGCCCACACCCAGCTGGGAGAAGAGCTAAAAGGTGTTCGGGCCCAGCTGTCTGGCTCCGTGAAGGAGAATCAGCGGCTTCGTTGCGGCATCTATAGTAAGTGCTTGAGCAAACTCTTTTGAAAGGAAGAGTTCGGCGAGGAAGTCAATTGACAGAAATATGTCTGTAGGTGTGCTCACAGGTCGCCATGCGGAGGAAATGCCCGGTTCAACGGGCGACCATCTTCCCGAGCTGGTGCAACTGCTCGAAAGTGTTCGGCAGGCGATGAGTGGCGTCGTCCAGGCCTTATGGCCGTCCTTCTCCCTACCGAAGGGCCTTGGAGAGCTTGCGGAGAAGCTTCAGGGAGCACGGCAGCGCTTCCGTTTGTGGAAGATATCGGCCTACCGTCAAGCTGCCAGGGAGGCCTGGGCCATGGTGAAGACGCGGTACAAGAAGGCGGATCCAAACCACATGGCCGAGGTCGGACCTATGGGGCCCGATGGGAAGGAGATCCCTGTGAGCTTAGTGTACGACCAAGTAGAGTTGGCCGCTAAGTATTCCCAACGGGGCTGTAAATTAGACAGCCTGTTAGACGGGATTGAGGAGGAGTACAGTCAGTCGATTTGACGATGTATTTAAAATGACATGTAAAAATGCCTTCTAGCCGGATGGTAGATCGTTTGTCTTTGCCGACCTTTTCGCTTCAACCTCGTGACCCTAGAGTCCGGAGTGTGTCCGAATACCTTCTCGGTTATGAAAAAACTAGGGCATGCATGGAGACCAGGCGTAGGGGTCATTAGTGCTTTATCAGTCAAGTGCCCAACTAGTTATGTTGTATTACATGGTTAGTAAGAAACATCTTCCAGGGAGAATAGTTCCGTTAGGGGTTCCTTTCCCTGGGAGGCATGCCCTAAAGTGCATGTCCGGACTGCGAAAAGAGCAGGAAAACATCTGGGGGCAGATAAATAAATAGGTAAAAAATCATCTTTCAAGTCACCGACCGAATATTCCCTTAAGAACGCTAGCTTTCGGCTTCACCCAGTCTGAGGTACACATCCGGATGATCCGGTAGTAACAATCGCAGAGGTGCTCCCTTTACCGCCTAGCCGAACAATCGGGAATGTAGGGGTAAGCATAGGAGCCAGGCAACCCAGCTTGGGCAAAACTTAAGTCATATCAATGCATATAATGGTGAATAAAAGGAACATGCAGAAGTTTGACACATGTGTTGGGCATGAAGCCCGTATAAGTAAGCTTCTGTTAAAGAAGCCCCCAGGGATAATGAGTGCGGGTAGCACATCAAGTGTGTGCGAACAATGCGCAAATCGGCCCTCAAGGGCTTTATGAAAAAGGTGGGATAAAAGAGAGAAACAAAAGGCAACTGAAGTATAAAATGTGGACGAGGGAAGGAGACGAACTCTGAGTCCGGCGCTAGGCGTAGAATCTTCTGAGGCGGGCTGCATTCCATAGGTTTGGCTCGAGTCGGTTGTCCGATGCGTTTCGCAGACGGTATGCTCCGCCGGTCAGGACTTGGTCGATGATGAAGGGACCTTCCCATTTGGGCTTGAGTTTGTCCTTTTTCTTGTCTGGCAGGCGTAGACTAGTTCACCGACATTGTAAGTTTTAGTCCGTACTTCTCTGCTTTGATATCTTCGAGCCTGCTGCTGATAGAATGCGGAACGGGCCTTTGCCACGTCGTGCTCCTCCTCTAATGCGTCCAAGCTGTCCTGTCGATCCAACTCGGCTTCTCTTTCTTCGTACATGCGCACTCGAGGTGAGTCATGAATTATGTCGCAGGGCAGAACTGCCTCTGCGCCGTATACCATAAAGAATGGTGTGAATCCGGTAGTACGGTTTGGCGTGGTCCGTAGCCCCCAGAGTACGGAGTCGAGCTCCTCTACCCAGTGCGTGTTAGATTCCGTAAGGGACCGCACTAGTCTGGGTTTGATGCCGCTCATTATTAGACCATTTGCTCGTTCAACTTGACCGTTGGTTTGAGGATGATAGACTGAAGCGTAGTCGAGCTTAATGCCCATATTTTTGCACCAGAGTTTAACCTCGTCGGCTATGAAGTTCGTGCCGTTATCGGTGATGATGCTATGGGGGACGCCATAACGGTGTACTACCCCGGATATGAAGTCTATCACTGGTCCGGATTCGGCCGTTTTAACCGGCTTGGCCTCTATCCATTTGGTTAATTTGTCCACCATGACCAATAGATACTTTTGCTTGTGGGTTCCCCCTTTAAGAGGTCCAACCATGTCAAGCCCCCAGACCGCCAACGGCCAGGTGATGGGTATAGTTTTGAGGGAGGTGGGTGGCATGTGGCTCTGATTAGCAAAGAGCTGACAACCAACGCATCGTTGGACTAAGTCCTGAGCATCTGCCCGGGCCGTCAGCCAATAAAATCCTGTACGGAAGGCCTTACCTACGAGGGCCCGGGCTGCAGCGTGGTGTCCGCCTAGTTCGGCGTGAATTTCAGCCAGAAGATTTTGCCCTTCCTCTTCGGAGATACACCTTTGAAGGACTCCGGTTGTGCTTTTCTTATAAAGTTCTCCCTCATGGACCTTGTAGGCTTTAGATCACTGAACTATGCAGCGGGCCTCATTTTGGTATTCGGGAAGTTCCTGCCAAATTAAGTAGGCTAGGAATGGTTCTGTCCACAGGGCAATTACCGCCATTATTTCGTGGGCTGAAGGTGTTATTCCATCGGCTGAGCCGTTGCTTATGTCAGATTGTTCTGTGTTGGGTGGTGCGGTTGCTTCCGGGTTGTTATTTCCGGACTCCTCTTCCCATAGTATGGATGGCTTAAAAAGCCGCTCCAGGAAGATGTTTGCAGGGACAGCGTCGTGTTTTGCGCCGATGCGTGCCAACACGTCGGCTGCTTGGTTATTATCCCGGGCTACGTGGTGGAATTCGAGTCCTTCGAACCGAGCTGACATTTTTAGGACAGCGTTACGATAGGCTGCCATTTTCTGATCCTTGGCGTCAAAGTCTCCATTTACTTGGGATATTGCAAGGTTTGAATCCCCGCGCACCTCTAGGCGTTGAATACCCATGGAGATTGTCATCCGGAGGCCATGTAGGTGGGCCTCGTATTCGGCTGCATTGTTGTAGTCCGTGTACATTATCTAAAGTATGTATTGGACTGTGTCTCCGGTTGGGGACGTCAATACGACGCCAGCCCCCAAGCCGGCCAACATTTTGGAGCCGTCGAAATGCATGATCCAATTGGAGTATGCGCCATACTCTTTAGGGAGTTCGGCTTCGGTCCATTCAGCGATGAAGTCCGCTAAAACTTGCGACTTTATTTCTCGCCGTGATTTATAGGTTATGTCGAATGGTAAGAGCTCGATGGCCCATTTCGCAATCCTGCCCGTCGCGTCGCAGTTGTTTATAATGTCGTTGAGGGGTACTTCGGAGGCCACTGTTATCGAACACTCTTGAAAGTAGTGCTGCAGCTTCCGGGATGCCATGAACATCGCGTATGCTATCTTCTGATAATGCGGGTACCGGGACTAGCAGGGAGTTAGGATAGTGGATATGTAGTACACTGGTTTTTGAAGAGGGAATTTATGCCCTTCTGTTTCTCGTTCGACGACGAGCACCGCGCTTACTACTTAATGTGTTGCCGCGATATATAACAACATTGGTTCGCCCACGTTGGGCGCGGCCAGGACCGGATTTGTTGCCAATATGGCTTTTATTTCTTCGAGTCCGGAAGTGGCAGCATCCGTCCATTCGAAGTGTTCGGTGCGCCTGAGGAGGCGATAGAGGGGTAATGCCTTTTCTCCCAAACGGGAGATGAAGCGGCTTAGAGCCGCCACGCATCCAGTCAATTTTTGTATTTGTTTGAGGTCTTTTGGAATATCCAGTTGTGACAGAGCTTGGATCTTGGCTGGGTTTGCTTCAATTCCTCTACCGGATACAATGAAGCCCAGGAGCTTTCCGGCTGGTACGCCAAAAACGCATTTTTCCGGGTTCAGCTTAATGTCATATGCTCGGAGGTTGTCGAATGTGAGCCTCAAATCGTCTACTAGAGTTTCGACGTGTTTGATTTTGACGACCACGTCGTCTAGGTATGCCTCTACTGTTTTGCCGATCTGGGTAGCCAGACATGTCTGAATCATGCGCTGATATGTTGCGCCGGCGTTTTTGAGTCCGAAGGGCATCGTGTTAAAGCAGAATGGTCCGTATGGAGTAATGAATGCCGTTGAGGCTTGGTCTGCCTCCACCATCTTGATTTGATGGTAGCCAGAGTATGCGTCAAGGAAGCACAATGAATCGTGCCCTGAAGTAGCATCGATTATCTGATCGATGCGGGGAAGGGGGAAAGGATCCTTTGGGCAAGCCTTGTTGAGGTCTTTAAAATCGACAAATAGGCGCCAGGATTTGTCCTTCTTTGGTACCATCACCAGGTTTGCTAGCCAGTCCGGATGTTTGATGCCTCTGATGAATCCGGCTTCCAATAATTTGGCTAGCTCCTCTCCCATTGCCTGTCTTTTGGGTTCGGAAAATCGCCGAAGAGCCTGTTTGACTGGCTTGAATCCTTTTAGGATGTTTAGGTTGTGTTCTGCCAATTTGCATGGGATTCCTAGCATATCTGAAGGATGCCAGGCAAAGATGTCCCAATTCTCCCGAAGGAATTCCCGTAGTGCGGCGTATACATCGGGGTTTAACTGTGCCCCAATGGAGGCCGTCTTTGTTGGGTCCGTTGGATGGACCTGGAATTTGACTATTTCGTCCGCTGGTTCAAAAGAGGTGGACTTGGATCTCTTGTCGAGTATCACATCATCCCTGTTCACCGTGGAGCACAGCGCCGTGAGCTCCTCTGCCGCTAAGGCTTCGGATAGTGCCTCTAGGGCTAGTGCGGCTGTCTTGTTTTCGGCGCGGAGTGCTGTGTCCGGATCACTGACTAGAGTGATTATTCCACTGGGCCCGGGCATCTTAAGCTTCATGTACCTGTAATGGGGTATGGTTTGAAAAATTGTGAATGCCTCTCGTCCTAATATAGCGTGATATCCGCTGCTGAACGGGGCCACTTGGAACGTGACCTCTTCGGACCTGTAGTTGTCCGGTGAGCCAAACACCACATCAAGTGTGATTTTTCCTGTGCAGCATGCTTCCCGACTAGGGATTATTCCTCTAAAGGTTGTGCTGCTTCGCTCAATGCGGCTCCAGTCTATTTCCATTTTTTGAAGGGTTTCCTCGTAGATGAGGTTTAATCCGCTGCCGCCATCCATGAGTACCTTGGTAACACGAAAGCCGTCCACTATTGGACTGAGGACCAATGCAGCTGGTGCTCGGGCTGTTCGGAATTTAGGTTCATCGCTGGCGTTGAAGGTGATGGCCGTGTCGTTCCATGGATTTGTTGTAGCTACTTGGTAGACTTCAGCGAGGCTGCGGATTGTTCGTTTCCGCATATTATTTGACGCGAAAGTCTCGAAGACTGTCGACACCGTACTGGTACTGTTGAAGTGGTTCTCCGGGGCTAGAAGCTCCTCGCCACTTTTGGCCACCTGCCGCAGTATCCAACATGCTCGAAGGCTATGTGTTGGGGTGGCGCCTTCTGTACTGTGAATTATACAGGATCCGCTGAGCCATCCCTCCACTATGGTTCCGTGCCCTTTATGGGGTTTTTGATTTTTGGTTTTTGTACCTGGTGCCTGAGCATGATGCACCCTTTTGTTTCGGACTAGGGTTGTATTCGGAGCCGGATTGTCCCAAAAATTAGTTTCGGTTTTCCGGAAACTCTCCATCGCACAGTACTTTCGTACTATGGATGCCAGGTCGGCGAAACGTGTAATTTCACGACGACTTACGGCGTTCAAGAATCCCTTGTCCGTGCAATTATTGCAGAAAATTGTAATTGCATTTTCCTCACGGCAGTATTTTATCCTGTCCATAACCAGGAGGAATCTGGCCCAGTAATGATGTACTGTTTCGGCGGGCTCTTGCCGGATTGGAGATAGATCGCATATGTTTGGTGGGTGGGTGGAATTGAGTCCGGAACCTTGCCCATCTCGAGGCTCAAGGGCCGAAAAGTTTCCGAATTTGGAAGCTTGAATTGCTCGACGTTGTCCAACGAGTCTGGTCTGATGCCTGACTTTAGGTTCAGTGCTTGATCGACGTCCGTCCCTCTGCGGGAATCCGTCATGGATGGTTCGGGAGTCCGGACATAACTAGTTTTCAATACAGAAGAAGAGTCGCCGCATTGTTCCTCTACCACCGCAATGTGGTGGGTAACCTGGGGAGAGTTAATCTCTCTCAGATCGGTTTTAAGCCCAATCTGATTGTAGTCTGTAGCGACTCCCAGGGCAGCGATGCGACCCAAGAGCTCGTTTACGGACAAGAGCTCTATTGGATCCAGCTGCTCGACGAATTCCGAGTTGACGTGAAGATTGCTTTTGATGACCCGAGAGGTCATCGTCGAGGCGATGGCCGAACAGGCGGTCATGAGAAAACCACCTAGCCGGATAGTTTGGCCGGCGGCCAAGGATCCTTTGGCGACTATACCGTCTTTAAAGACGGGAAGAGGCATCCTTCCTGATCGCGACGGCACAGAGTAACTCTCAATGAAAGCACCAATGTCGGTGTCAAAACTGGTGGATCTCGGGTAGGGGGTCCCGAACTGTGCGTCTAGGCGGATGGTAACAGGAGACAAGGGACACGATGTTTTTACCCAGGTTCGGGCCCTCTCGATGGAGGTAAAACCCTACTCCTGCTTGATTAATATTGATGATATCGCTAGTACAAGAGTGGATCTACCACGAGATCAAGGAGGCTAAACCCTAGAAGCTAGCCTATGGTATGATTGCTGTAATGGTTGTTCGTCCTACGGACTAAAACCCTCCGGTTTATATAGACACCGGAGAGGGCTAGGGTTACACAGAGTCGGTTACAATGGTAGGAGATCTACATATCCGTATTTCCAAGCTTGCCTTCCACGCCAAGGAAAGTCCCATCTGGACACGGGACGAAGTCTTCAATCTTGTATCTTCATAGTCTTGGAGTCCGGCCGATGATGATAGTCCGGCTATCTGGACACCCCCTAGTCCAGGACTCCCTCACATGTGTTCTTATTGTGGGACAGAATATATCTTCTAATCTTCTTTACAATTTGTGTTTGATGTGTTCTGCAAGATGCAACTTGAAATGAGATGGGGGGACGAGGATCGATCAAGCACTTGATAAAAGAGACACTAAATGGGGCAGTACTCTAGTCTATTCTTTATTTTGATCTATTTCTTTATAATTTTCTGTCTTAACTCTATATTACATGGCATATTTTTATTTTATTTTATATATACTCGCTGTATCCCCGAATGGCTGTTTTTGGAAAATGTCGTATCCCGTATCCTCGTATCTGTATCCCCGTCTTTCCGTCCCCGTGTCCATGCTTTTTAGCTTATTACTTCCTAATAAAAGGGAATGTAGTACTGTTTCCAGAAGGTTTCTTTATATGCCAGGAAAAGGGAGTTACACTTTATGTATTACTGGATGTCGTTTTAAGTTCCACAGTAGCATTTTTTTATTCCTGTATTGTGGAAACAGTGTTCCTTGTCTGACATATTTCTTTATTGGTACAAAGTGTATATATTGATGGATTAATATTATTATGTATGTTCTGATTTCCTAAGAGGTGTCCAAACTTCTTGTTGTTTGCTATTTCTAGTATTCATGTTGTACTTGGGGATTATTTCCTTTCTCTACCATTTATAATCCGCTTCCTCAATTCCAAATTAGCTGAATTTGACCAAGTTTATAGGAACATCTATACCATAGAATTAGTTTCATTAGATTCATCGTAAAAAAAATTGTAACATAGTGTCCACTTGGCTGTTCTTGATACTGTAGTAATAAAAATGATGGTTCAGATGATAATAACTACTATTGTTGTTGTTGTATTCAACTTGCCATTCTGTAACAGAAGCATATTGTTTGTTACAGGTTTCCTTTGGTGAGAGACGCAAAGGAAGTTTGAGCTGTAGATGTGAAGTTGATGATTAAGAGGGAACATTGTATATTTGTTGATAATCTGTTGTAATTGTTATTGAGAGCATGTGAACTGATGAAGGATGTGTTCTTGGGCACATTTTAAAAGGCATTTACTCAGTGAAACAATTGAATAGAAATATGTGAAATGGGCCAAAATGTCATCTATTCAATGGAAATTAATTGCGTTCTGAAAGCCTGTTTGATTGTGTCATGTGTCATGCCATAGCTGTTTGGATGAATATAATGGGCTAAACCGCCACAAATAATTGCGCCAAAGGCTACTTGAGATGCCACCTAAAACCCATGTTGGTGCCATGTAGATGCCACGTCAGGTCCATATTGGTACAATATCATGTCAATCCATGACGGACTTGTTTGTCATAGAGGACCAGGCCTGGGCGGGCTTGGGACACATCGATGACGGCCAGGAGCCGTCATGGTGGTACAGTTGTCAAATTAGGACGCGATATACATGACAGATTCTAAATCTGTCACGGCCCTCCCTTCATGACGGATTTGCATTGGTCCATGATAGATCTAATCCTTCATGCATTAACAAGATTCTTGTAGTGTTGTAAGATCTCCCAAATATTCATATTACCTCCAAATTTGATGATTCAAATTTCTACTGGCTCCATAAATCTTGTTCTATTTAGTGGGCCACATTGGACATTTTTGTTATTCTTGGTTTTCACTGGACCCTTTAAAAAGGTCATTTATCCACATAAGTCCACTTCAAAAATCCATATTATATTCATTTAAACTCCAAATCTAGTGAGACCAATTTCTAAATGTTTCTAAAATCATGCCTGGTTTAATGGGTACTTTTACTCATTTTTATAAAAAGGCATTCTGTAGACAACTTGCAGATCCATTAAATCCCTTGTTTCCATCATATTGAAATGTTCAGAAATAACCACTGATCCAATTCCAATGAAACCACTCTGGTTATTTTCCATATAACCAGTGGAGTCCTAGAAAAGTAAACTTCATATTTTTAGAGCACTTTTGTTTTTGCCTTGTTGTGTTGCTTATTATGATTGTTTCCGACGTTAGTTGACAAAGTAGACGGAGTATTTGGAGAAGGACCAGAAGTCTTGAAGACTCTGATGAAACAGGTAAGCAGCCCTTTGACCATGACACCCCTCTTGTTCATCGGTACCCTTTTTCCGATTGCATGATGATGAAATATGACGGTGGTAAACTTGTTGTGAACCACCCCATGCTGCATACCCCTACTCATGACCTTACCTTGTTCATGATTGCATTGTCAAGAGACTAGTTGATACATAATGATGCATGTGTACCATGAACTCTTCGTGGTTACATTCTTTCGAAAACCCCATCGGGTGCCCCTAATGCCCTTGGAAGATGTTGAACTAAGGTCACCACTTGAGGAAGAAATGGTGTACCGAAAAGAGCTTTTGGTGTGTGGGTGTGTGTGTAAACTGATGGATTAGATTTATGTGTGATTACCGTCCCAACCAAACATGTGCAACCACTCTACCCCTTTATGGGACGGGGCCTTATTGATTACTTAGGCTGATACTAGCATGGTTCCCACATTACTAGTGACGGGGCTGACTCGAGGTCACTCTCGGGACGGGGTCGTGCTTGGATAGGCGGACAAGACTGTTTTCACAGGGCACCGGACACACCGTTGGTCCCTTCGTGTATGCGTAATAATGTGAAAAGGGCAGAGTCCCACGATCTTTTTCTTATACATGAGGGCCGTGTATCAACAAGTGGACCCTATGTTAGTGTCGTCTAGGGAAAGGTAATGATCTGGTGCTTCCCCCGAGTACTTGAGGTACCGCGGGATCGTGGATGACACGAAAGCTTCCCGGATCTTGTGGGTAAAGTGCGCAATTTCTGCAGAGTGTCAAACTATTCGAATAGCCGTGTCCACGGTCATGGACAGTTGGGAGGTGCTACTTAAACTATGTCTAGAAATTTTACAACCTCGGTGCATGTTTGTGTGTAAGAGAACTATTTGTGTCAAGGTGGTGACTTGACATGTTGAAAGACATGGCATTGATTCAAATTCTATTTATGTTGATATCTGTAACCTGTTCTCAAGGTTACCCATGATCATTGATGCATACATCACAAATTGATAGGACATCTCATCTAGCTTGAAGCTAGGTTGCTTACTTGTTGTACAGTTGCATTGTTACTTTGAACCAAATCATGGGTTGCTTGCGAGTACATTCAAAGTACTCATTGGTTTGCCACTGGTTATTTTATTGGCCAGGCATGAAAGACAAGATATATTGAAGAGTTCTTTGGTGATGATCACGCGAGCTAGGTTGCTTTCCCAGTCAGAATGCTTGTAGGATTAAGGCAGATGGCATGGGTCCAAGTTATTGACGAAGATTTCCGCTGCAATGTTATACTCAAGACTTGACCATAATGGTCATATTTTATGTAAGACGGTATGTATGGATGTAAGACTCTGGTTATTCAGCTTATGTGTGTTCACTGAGCATTGATCTCTGGGATCACTATACACGTGCATTCGGTGATTATGACTTATGAGTCGGGGTCCCCTCAGAGCTGATATCAGAGCCATCCTGACCGTAGGAAGCCTTAGTAAGCATGGTCGTTAGAGGGTAAAGCTATTTTCAAAACTATTACTAATTTTCAAAACTATCTATACTTCTCTTCCCCTTCTGAGTTTTTCAAAAACTAAGATATACTTTCCTCTTCCCTTCAAATTTAATGGTCGCTAGAATCCTTATGCCCCTGACCACGGGATTCCTTGTAATCCTCTTGGATAATCTAGAAGGAAGACGCCTTGCCAGACACTCACCCACCTCTTCTGAACACAAGATTGGCAACACCACAGCAAGACGATGCCAATAGAAGGTACGTCCTCAAGGAATGAGGACATGAAGACCGAGAGGATGGTGACACCTTTGAAATTGCTCCAGGATTGAAACCTTGGCCTATGATGACCAGGGCATAGGATAAGCAAGATGATGATATACATCGCTAGTAGAGCAACCGTGCCTTAGCATTGTTGATCGGCAACCACCGGTGGATGAGAACCTAGCCATTTGGTCCGCCTCACTATAGTGAGTAGGAAAATGGTTCTCTTCATTCCCCGCTCTCAGTGACGATACTGGCAATAGTGTATCCGGAATATTGGACCTCTACTATGCCTTGCTAGTGTCATTACATAAAGGATTGCCTACCTGGTACACTCGACGCCTTAGAAGGCAAAAGGGATTATCATGATTAAGAAGACAAGAGGAGACCAAGTCAATGCCAGCTACAAGGAGCCACCTTCACCCCATCACTCCAACAAGCGAGAAGTTGTTGAAGACTCTTCAAGATCAACCGGGATCATTTCATCGAACAACTACAAGAGACGTAGCAACACCTGAGGAAAACCCGGAAGACTGCACGAGGCACAAGGCACGACTACTGAGTCCGAGAACCCCTAGGTAGGATAACTCGTGTACCCCCTATGCGCAGTCGAGATCGTATGATGGTTCGAATAGAACCATGATTGTGTGTTTCTTGCTTTTAATTGTTTATGTTTTGATATCAGTCACCCTTTTGCCCTAGGCAACTAGTACGCAGCTATATCACCTGCCTTATTCTATTGTTTGTGTTTGGCCCTTCGGCACCCATTTATTGCACTTGGACTATAGAACCCCCTTTAGGCATTCCCCTCCTCTATGCTACTCTTCCCTCTCATCTCTCTCTCCTTAACTGAAGATCGGCAAAACAAGATACACCAAGGATTCTACTTCGACAACCAACTAGCACTGAAGAACTTTTCTACAGCCTCCTCGACCAAGTAAAAACCCGTAGTGTTATGTTTAACCCCCCAGACTAGAAACCCATTCCTAGACCCTTTGAGACTTCAAGAGATACCCCAGCTCGAGTCCTTAACCATGTTCTTAACCCATAGAATTGCAAGAGAACCAGTTAAGCCTCTGTAAACCTTGCACATCAGTGGGTTCATTATGGAACTAGTGGACAAAGTGAACGAGCACATTATCATCCTAATATAGCACCAGAACTGACGATGCAATAGGGAAGACCAGTTTGAGGATCTAGGAATAGAGGACCAATGACTTGATGAATTTATATCAATGACTTGAGGAATTATATGAGACTATTTGGTGGATTATGAGGCTTTGATGTTGGTAGATGAACTTGGTGGGATCATGATTATATAGTAGCATAGCTTTGATTACCCCTGAGTCAATTGGATTTATAGGACAATTAAGATCGCAGGCTAAAGATTCTTGGTAGTATAAGGATTTGACTTAGCCAGGGGGTATCGGAAGGATATAGATGATATTACAATAACGACTTGGGGAAAGGTGAAGAAATTCTCGTTGGACATGAGATTTGGATTTAAGTAGGTGATTCTAGTTGAATATAGATGATGATGTATGTCTACATGGTTCGGAGTAAATTGGATTTAGACTGATGATCTCGATCATGATACCATGTTTCTTGGTGGACGATAAACTAGGAGATTGGATTAATTGTCGGAGTTGATTTAGGGATCTATATACGCCGGACTTTGGAGTTTACTCGACCATGGTAATGGAAATTGGTGGACTGACTATAGTACGCCTGGACCTTTTCAAGGATTATAGAATTAGAGGATATTAGAAGATCTTGTGGAACACCATAGAGATTGGATTTGTAGAACTACTGGATCATGTAGTGATTGGTGTAGTTAATGGGTTGTTGGAGTTGATTCATAGGAAGGAAACAAGATCTTGGAGTGGCTTACGACGTGTTTCCTTAGGATAAAGATGCTTTATCTTAGACCTTGGAAGAATAGGTTGAGCACTTGGTTTGTCATGTTCAAGCTTACCAACTTGTATATTCTACCCATGGATTTTTTTCAGGGGTAGACATACATATGAGTTTGGGGATTGTAGACATATATGATTTTGTTAGACCTCCTCTCGAGAGTCATGATGATTATTAGCATGAGTAATGATTGGAGCTGACCTACACGAGTTGGTACTTTTGGTGGTATAAGGTGATCTGTTTGGAGGACTAGATAGCACAATTGGCATCTCAGAAGCTGTGCTCAAGGATGGGATGATAAACATTCACTCGCACACTAGAATCCTTGAAACCCTTAAGCCTTACCGATCCACATCATGGTAGGATCATGACCTTGGGCCTTGACTCTAGGTCGACAAGACCCTGACCAATACTCAACTGTGACCACCACCGATACCCCAACCTATACCCTATGTAACCCGTGGGCAACTCTTCACGGAGTACTCGAACAAGCTAGTTGTCATCGTTATTTGAGGGCATACCTGTCCACCCGAAGACGGAAGAAGAACCGTTCAGCTGGTTAGGGGATTTCTGAAGACCGCAATGTCAAGGAGGAAGAACCATACCAACCATCATTGTCAAGGAGTGAACTTTCTTGTCGAAGACCACGTGTATCTGCAAGCCACTTCTCTCTAAGGAACCAAGCATTTCCATGACAAGGGAACCCACACCAAGATTCATCGGCCCTCTTCGAGATCACTCCAAGATTTAACAACCCCCTCTGAGGTCACTACAAGACGAAGAGCAGATGGCTACCAGCTAGAGTTATCACCTGAGTCACCCACTATGCACAACGTTTTTCCACACGACACCACTCCGGAAACGTTTCCAACTTCCTAACTAGCCCGGTCTCTACAAGGACATCGACCACGAGCTATCGACCTCCAGCCCAATATGACCTACGCGAGAGACCCCAATTGCAACCTGGATCAAGAAGGACGTCGTACACGAAGCCATGTCATCAATTATTTCAAGGACCAATGAAGCACCACACGAAAGCATAAACAGTACGAGGACATGAGGACTACCCCAGATTTAGATCTCGTATTCCTTTCTGCTCCTAGTCTGGGAATCTCGGGGACGAGATTCTTGTAAGGGGGGTAGGTCTGTCACACCCTGATTTTCATGCCACAACACTTAAGCTAATAAATCATGATAAAATGTGGTTTGACAAAAACTTTTGAGTGTTTTGGACCTTGCCTTGATTTGATTTTTTGTGTTGTTTGCAAGTGCTCTAACAATCAAATAAATCTTCCAACTCCTATACTTCATCTCCTTGCTCCAAACTCTTGAATGATCATGCCATGTGTATAGGACATAAAAATATTTTCTTACAAAAATAATTTGGCCAAATAGTATTTTCAAAAATTAGTTTTCCAAAAAACCCCTGAATTGAGGTTTGCACTTCAAGTACCTAATTAAGGGCAGTAAAAATCTTTCCAAAATTATATTTGACTCCTATTAGATATAGGATACCCAAAAACCACAAAAAGATAATTTTAAAAGTTAATTTCCTATTTTATTTAAAGGCTTTTTCTTTAGGCCAGAAATGGTCTTTAATAGGTTAAAATTATTTAAAAGCTTCAAAAATATTTGATAAAAATCAGGGAAACTCAGTGGACATATATTGTCCATATATAAGAGTTTCAACACATGGTCATGTTCAAATTATTGGTCAAACCCCTCAAAAAGCCTTTCTGGATATTTCAAGCTTTTGAAATATTTAGAAAGTAAATATTCCCCAACAATTCCAAGAAAATTCTAGCATGTCACATATGACATGGTTGATGATCTTACCAAGTCTCATGTCATGGAGAACAATATAACCCCATGAAACCCTCTCAAAACCATTTCTATCCATTTTGAAGTTTGAGCAACTTTACATTGCCAAACATGTCCCAATGTTCTCAAACCTTGTGAACATGCTCAAATGGTCTAATAATTCATCTAGACCAAATGGGACAAGTTGGAGAAAATGTTATCTTGATCAAAGTGCCGCAAAACCCTTGCTGTCCAGAACCAAATCTGAACAACTCTACATTGGCAACTTTCCCCTTTTGATCTCAACTTTTGTGGACATGTTCAGAAACTCAAATGATGACACTACACCAAGTGGTGCACCAAGGAGAATAGATTGCATGACTAAATCTTGGAAAGTCCATTTCTGTTGATTTCTAGCGTTTACAAAAGTTGCATTGGCAACTATTCCCAAATGAATTAAATCTTGGTGTAACCACTTGATTTCTCATACCATTTGACCCTGTCAAACCTCATGACAAGGGAAGTCCATTTGCTTGCCCAAACCTCCATCAAACACCTTTTGGCAGAAATCTAAAATGCATGTTTTGTTCATTTCCACTAATCTCCATGAGCTCAACCTTTTCCCACAGCCTCATCTGCTCCCCCACTACCTCCTGCATGCTTGGCTACCCAAGGAGCAATGATTAAGGGGGAAAAGACCCATTTTTCCCTCTCTGGACAACAGCTTTCCTTCCATTTTCTCACCTCTATCTTACTCCTGGCAAGTTTTAGAGCATCCAAGGCCTCCTCCCTCCTTGTTTATTCCTCCCGCATGCCTTTGACACAAGTGGAAGCGCGAGTGCACGCGGAAAAGCCGCGAATGCCGGCCATTTGCGCGCTCTGGAGCGTCTGGCAGAGCACTCGACCGTTCACGCCGCGCTCCCATCCACCTCGAGCCTCACCCTCGCGCCAATCGAGGTGCCTCGACGGCCGCAACACTCCACCGCGCTGGCCCCCTCCTCTCTCTTCCTCCTACTGCCTCCTCTCGCACGCGCACCGGCCGCCCGAGGGCTCCAATGGGCAGCCTCACACGCGTGATGCCTCTGACCCGTCCCCGCTCCCTCTCTCTCTCTTCCTGGCACCCTACTCCAACCCCACGAGCACCGCAGAAAACCCCTCGCTCTCTCCCCTTGCCGCCCGAGCCATTACCACGGCCACCCGTGCGCCGTGCCCACGGTGAGCCACGGGTCGGCTACTTAAGGCCACCCCCGAGCCCCCTCTCTACCCCTTTGGTTCTCTCCCCCTTTCGTGCACCCCTGGACCAACCCACTCCCCTCCTCTTGCCCTCCATAGCCCTCCATGGCCGGAGAGCCGCCGCCCGCACCGGGCTAAATTCACGACGCCCGAGCATCGTCCCCTCCACCTATGCGTCTCAATCCATCTTCCCCGACCCCCCGAAGCTCCCCCGCACTCAGGTTACTCCTCCCGGTGGCTGTAGTGCCGTGCCCACCATCACCGCCGGCCTCGTCCGCCACGACCAACACCCTGCTCAGCCCGGTGCTCCTGGGCGATCGTGCGACAGACGGTTGGATGCGGACGGGACCCCTGGGCACGCCAGTGGGCAGAGCATCGCCGGAGACGCCCTGTGGCGCCGGCAAGCCGCCACTAACGCCGCCCCTTGCCTCTGCTCGGTTCGAGTGGGAGGTTGGGGATGAACGCGACAGGTGGGCCCCGCGCGTCAGCGACCTTGTGGCTGGGGCCCGCCGTTTAAGTGGGGACGGGCCGGGAGAAATGCGCCTTCGACGTCGCCCCTGCCAACCGCGCAGCTGAGCCGCTGGGCCGGCCCACTGCTATCTCCCGCCAGTGCACGGGATAAGGGTAAAACCCCTTTTCCTTTTTTCTTTTTCTTTTTCCAGAAACTTGTAAAATCTCCCAAATATTCATATTACCTCCAAATTTGATGATTCAAATTTCTACTGGCTCCATAAATCATGTTCTATTTAGTGGGCCACAGTGGACATTTTTGTTATTCTTGGTTTTCACTGGACCCTTTAAAAAGGTCATTTATCCACATAAGTCCACTTCAAAAATCCATATTATATTCTTTTCAACTCCAAATCCAGTGAGACCAATTTCTAAATGTTTCTAAAATCATGCCTGGTTTAATGGGTACTTTTACTCATTTTTATAAAAAGGCATTCTATAGACAACTTGCAGATCCATTAAATCCCTTGTTTCCATCATATTGAAATGTTCAGAAATAACCACTGATCCAATTCCAATGAAACCACTCTGGTTATTTTCCATATAACCAGTGGAGTCCTAGAAAAGTAAACTTCATATTTTTAGAGCACTTTTATTTTTGCCTTGTTGTGTTGCTTATTATGATTGTTTCTGACGTTAGTTGACAAAGTAGACGGAGTATTTGGAGAAGGACCAGAAGACTTGAAGACTCTGATGAAACAGGTAAGCAGCCCTTTGACCATGACACCCCTCTTGTTCATCGGTACCCTTTTTCCGATTGCATGATGATGAAATATGACGGTGGTAAACTTGTTGTGAACCACCCCATGCTGCATACCCCTACTCATGACCTTACCTTGTTCATGATTGCATTGTCAAGAGACTAGTTGATACATAATGATGCATGTGTACCATGAACTCTTCGTGGTTACATTCTTTCGAAAACCCCATCGGGTGCCCCTACTGCCCTTGGAAGATGTTGAACTAAGGTCACCACTTGAGGAAGAAATGGTGTACTGAAAAGAGCTTTTGGTGTGTGGGTGTGTGTATGTAAAATGATGGATTAGATTTATGTGTGATTACCGTCCCAACCAAATATGTGCAACCACTCTACCCCTTTATGGGACGGGGCATTATTGATTACTTAGGCTGATACTAGCATGGTGCCCACATTACTAGTGAAGGGGGTGACTCGAGGTCACTCTCGTGACGGGGTCGTGCTCGGATAGGCGGCCATGACAATTTTCACAGGGCACGGGACACACCGTTGGTCCCTTCGTGTATGCGTAATAATGTGAAAAGGGCAGAGTCCCATGATCTTTTTCTTATACACGAGGGCCGTGTATCAACGAGTGGACCCTATGTTAGTGTCGTCTAGGGAAAGGTAATGATCGGGTGCTTCCCCCGAGTACTTGAGGTACTGCGGGATCATGGATGACACGAAAGCTTCCTGGATCTTGTGGGTAAAGTGCGCAACCTCTGCAGAGTGTCAAACTATTTGAATAGCCGTGTCCACGGTCATAGACAGTTGGGAGGTGCTACTTAAACTATGTCCAGAAATTTTACAACCTTGGTGCATGTGTGTGTGGAAGAGAACTATTTGTGTCAATATGGTGACTTGACATGTTGAAAGACATGGTATTGATTCAAATTCTATTTATGTTGATATTTGTAACCTGTTCTCAAGGTTACCCATGCTCATTGATGCATACATCACAAATTGATAGGACATCTCATCTAGCTTGAAGCTAGGTTGCTTACTTGTTGTACAATTGCATTGTTACTTTGAACCAAATCATGGGTTGCTTGCGAGTACATTCAATGTACTCATTGGCTTGCCACTGGTTATTTTATTGGCCAGGCATGAAAGACAAGATATATTGAAGAGTTCTTTGGTGACGATCGCGCGAGCTAGGTTGCTTTCCCAGTCAGAATGCATGTAGGGTTAAGGCAGATGGCATGGGTCCAAGTTATTGACGAAGATTTCCGCTGCAATGTTATACTCAAGACTTGACCATAATGGTCATAATTTATGTAAGACGGTATGTATGGACGTAAGACTCTGGTTATTCATCTTCTGTGTGTTCAGTGAACATTGATCTCTGGGATCACTGTACACGCGCATTCGGTGATCACGACTTATGAGTCGGGGTCCCCTCAGCGCGAAAACTCCCTCCAGCTACCAAATCCGGACACGCAAAATCCCACTTCTAACCCTGAGCCCAAAGGGCCACTAGTTCAAATCGGTGGGGGGTACTTTTGTAACACACCCTACATTTTGGACAAGCGCGTCCCTAAGTCATGCTTCACCCCCTCCCATCGCCCCCTTCTCACCATTCGAAATCCCAGGCCGCCGTAACCTCTCCGCTCCAGCCGCGAAACCCCACCCTCCTTAGTCCGCCACGTCACCGCTGCCCAGCCGGAGCCTCTTCCCCGATGACGTCGTCCACCGCAACAGCTCGACATCCCTCGTCCACCTCCTGGATGAGGATCTGTCGTCCATCTCGCCATCCCGCCGGTTTAGCCGCCCGTCCTCCACCTCCAAGGAGCTGCTCCGACGATCTCCTCGTCTATCGCGGCTGCTCCATCCCCATAGCGCCGCCTTAACCTGCTCCACCGGAATCGCAACATCCTCACCGACTCCTCGGACGAAGCCGAGGCCTACTCGGCGCCACCAAAGAGGTTGTACACTCATCGCATCGCACCTTCTCCTTAACTCGACCTCCCGGCGCCGACGGTGCTCCATCCCGCACCCCCATGGAGTGGCTACCTTGAAGCTGGCGCCGTGGGCGACATCTCCATGGCGGCTCTCCCCAGTGCGAGGCCCCTTCGGCGGCGGCGGCCATACCAGCCGGATTTGCTGCTGCTGCTCCGGCTCTCGCTCGCTCGCTTGTGCTGCTGCTGCTCCGGCTCTAGCTCGCGCTGCTGCTGCTGCTCCGGCTCTCGCTCAATCGCTCGCTTGCCCAGCTGCTGCTACTGCTCTCCCCCTCGCTCGTGCTGCTGCTCTGCTCCGACTTCAGTCGATTGAATCGACTTTTGGGTCAGTCGATTTTCAGGGGTTGGGGGGGCTCGCCGGAGTTAAGGAAGAACCACCCGCAGCGGGGACGAGGGCTCACCGGAGAGGTACCCCACTATCTATCTTAGGGTTCAGGGTGAGGGGGCGGGGGGCCTAGAGGGCTGGCCGGGGCGGCGGTGGCGAGTTGTTTCGGGGCGGCGAGGCGGCGCTAGGGCCGGCGGTTCGGCCGGTGGTGGCAGGCGGCTCAGGGGTGTGCAGGTTGAAGATGAACTGCAGGCCCTCCCTAAACTACATGTCATGTGCCTCTCTGCTACCATAGCGTTCAGTTTCGACAGTAGCATTCAGATTCCACAGTTAATTCCAGTTTTGTCAGTTAAGTTCAGAGTCAACAGTTTTTACCTCATCTGTTTTTAGTCAGGTGGTTTTTCGTGATGTTAATTTTACATCCATTTTTCATCATCTATTGGAGATGCTATTAGAATCCCACTTGAGATTGACGATGTATGTCTTGTGCTGCTTCAGCCTTGACGTCTTACGGCTCACCGGAGCTGCTCCAACGACAGAACGATCTGTCACAACAGAGCAGTGCCCTAGAGGCTGTCTATAGATTCCTCACATCTTCCTCCACACCTCCGACAGCCACCTCTGCCTCAACTGCTTCAGCGACCAACCCAATGATGCTGAGGTTGACACGGCTACGGCAAAGAGGTTGTACACTTATTGCGTCACTTATTACTATACATTCACGTTAATCCATTAGGGCTATTTTAGTTCAACGGAAAAACATAGCAATAGGGAATTTTCCAATGACACTCTATTATTCAATTATTCATGCATTTTGTTGAAAGGAATGAAGCAAAACATCCACCTGGACCTACTTTTCAAAATCCTATGCATGAAAACAAGACAAAGTGCATTACGGCTAGAATAACATTCTAACTGTACACGCTTTCAAATGGTTTCTCTTTATTTTGGCCATGTTTCTTTGCATTCCTCTGCTCTTCCAATTCCTGTAAACCAAACACCCAAGTTGATAGAAATCCCGTGTTTACAAATGCTCTGATTACCATGTGCATTTTCCTATCCTATTCTGGTGTTTTTCCTATCCCTGCTTTAAGAATCATGCAAGCCAAATGAGCCCTTACAGAATTACTTTAGTTATGGGTACGTGTCGAAGGGAACTTTGTGTGGTTTGTCCTACTCCTGCCGCGATGTCGTCCACCTCACCTGAGCTGCTCCATCGACAGAAGCATCCAGCAAACCAGACATCACGAGTCCTGACCGTATTTCGCCACCTCAGATCTCCTTCCCTGCCGCCGGCATGCACCCCAATGGCATCACCATCATCGACTCAGCAGATGAACCTCAGGAGTACACGGGTCCACCAGAGAGGTCGCACTCTTTTGTTTCTGCTTATGTTATGCATTGCTTAAACTTACCTGCTACTTTATCGTCCTGTTCAGCTCTTGGACTCCCAACTCAGGTCCAAATTCATGTTCAAACTTGAGTTCTAAATTAGTTGTGGGGCACATATAGAGGCAGCAATGAATAGTATGTTTGTCTAATATCTGGTTCACCTAGGGTATGCCTATGTTGTTCATCATGGGTGGGAAACAAATAGTAATGCAATCATCATCTGTCTTTTTATTAATTTAAAGCAATCATCAGCCTGCTATCATTATTTTGGATCCATCCACTGGTTGTTACCATCACTCTAAATTTCTGCATGCTCTCCTTACATAATCTCACCATATTTTTTCGTATGCATGTCAGATATTGTACACAGTCATGCTGAACATGTAGAGAAAAAGAGAAGAGTTTTGCGCGGCAATACAATGTCATGCAGACATCGCTCCATGGTGGGTTCAATGGCAAACCCTCCCCACCCCTCTCCTGATTGTAATCCAGAGGAAGATATCTGATCTGAGGCGGATTTAGACGCCGCTGACCACTCCTATTTACCCCCCAAGGTGTTTGTTCTACCTTGGCATGATGATGTTAGTCATATCATGCATATGTTGCCTTGCAATGCCTACTTTTGACATCTTATATGTCATCTGCTTAGTTTAGACATGTTCTGTAATGCCACCTGTTTAGTTTCTATATCATATATGGGAATTATGCAGTTGTCTTTTAGCCAGCCATAATATATGTGACATGTGGAATGCCATCCTGTTTAACCAGGCATCATATATTTGAATGATATCTTGCCCATCCTTTTCTTCATTACATTTCCATTTGTCGACAATGTTTGTACATTAAACTACTCTTCCTGTGAATCAGACATTTGGGTGGGAGATGGAAAAATCTGGAGTGAAAACAAGGCTTCAGAGCAGATAGTGCTACCTGTCAAAGCAGATCTCAGGGATGGATTCAGAGACAGATGACCAGTCCTATTCCCCTACTGAGGTGTATGCTCTAACTTGGCATGGTTATACTGCTCATATCATGCATACGGTGTCTTGCATTGCATAGTTTAGACATCATATACACAATACTCAACACCATGTTCTTAGTTCAGACATCATATCGAATGCCCTCTGTTTAGCATATAAATCACATATGTGAATTAAATGATGCGATCCTGATTACTTAGATAACATGTAGGTGAATTATGTCATGCGATCCTGTTTTGTTATTCATCATTTCTTTGAATTATGTTATGCTATGCTATCCAGTTTAGATAGACATCATATATGTGAAATTATGTCATGCTATCCATTTTAGTTAAATAATATACATGTCAACTATTTCATGCCCTCTTTTTTCCACACTATTTATTGCATCTGTCTCTCATACAATGTCTGTACATTCAACTATGTTTCCTGTTTATCAGCCATTTGAACTGGAGCGGGTGATGCTAGTATCCAGTGGAATAAAAACACGATCTTCAAATAAAACAGTGCTACCAATTAGTGGAGATAGCAACCCGGTTGTACATGCACAAGAACCAGCCCTACCACACATAACGCAAACTCTCGCAGATTGTACCCCTACTATCACGCCCAAGATGGGACCCTATCCTAAAGGAACTCGAAGGTCCCACCAAGGATAGAAGCGCATCTTGAAGACGCTTTTGCAAGGTGGATATCGTTACATCAACATTACATAATAGATGGGGTTACATACAAAAGGAATACAATGCCACACGAATACAACATCATATTACATAAGAGCACCATCCGACTACGGATGAAACACAAACAAAAACCCAAACGACATCCACCCTGCTAGCCCAGGCTGCCGACCTGGAACCTATCCCCTGATCGAAGAAGAAGCAGAAGAAGGACTCCAAAACAAGCAAGCATCGCTCTCGCGTCACGATCATCCCATAACTTGTACCTGCAACTGTTGTTGTAGTAATCTGTGAGCCACGAGGACTCAGCAATCCCATTACCATGGGTATCAAGACTAGCAAAGTTTAATGGGAAAGGAAGGGGGGTAAAGTGGTGAGGTTGCAGCAGCGACTAAGCATATATGGTCGCTAACATACGCAAATAAGAGCGAGAATAGAGCAAACGGAACGGTCGTGAAGCTAGCAATGATCAAGAGGTGATCCTGAACTCCTACTTACGTCAAGCATAACCCAAAGACCGTGTTCACTTCCCGGACTCCGCCGAGAAGAGACCATCATGGCTACACACACGGTTGATGCGTTTTAATTAGGATCTGGTGTCAATTTATCTACAACCGGACATTAACAAATTCCCATCTGCCAGATAACCGCGGGCACGGCTCTCAAAAGTTTATACCCTGCAGGGGTGTCCCAACTTAGCCCATGATAAGCTCTCGCGATCAACGAAGGATATTCCTTCTCCCAGGAAGACCCGATCAGTCTCGGAATCCCGGTTTACAAGACATTTCGACAATGGTAAAACAAAACCAGCAAAGCCGCCCATTCTGCCGACAAATCCCGATAGGAGCTGCACATATCTCGTTCTGAGGGCACACCGGATGAGCAAGACGTCGGGTTGGCATAGACCCTAGTTGCCCAGGGGGCGCCGGACATCGCTCGGTTTGGACCAACACTTAGACAAGCATTGGCCTGGGGGGGCTAAAATAAAAATGACCCTTGGGTTAATTACTCCCAAGGGAAAAGTAGGTGGTGGTGAGGCAAATGGTAAAACCAAGGTTGGGCCTTGCTGGAGGAGTTTTATTCAAAGCGAACTGTCAAGGGGGTCCCATAAATCACCCAACCGCATAAGGAACCCCAAATCCGGGAACATAATACCGGTATGACGGAAACTAGGGCGGCAAGAGTGGAATAAAACACTAGGCATAAGGCCTAGCCTTCCACCCTTTACCAAGTATATAGATGCATTAATTAAATAAGAGATATTGTGATATCCCAACATAACCCTGTCCACCATGGAGCAATCTTCAACTTCACCTGCAACTAACAACGCTATAAGAGGGGCTGAGCAAAGCGGTAACATAGCCAAACAACGGTTTGCTAGGAAGGGTGTCAAAGGTTAGAGGTTCATGGCAATTTGGGAGGCTTGAAGAGCAAATGATAGGTAGCACAGCAAAGCGATAGAACGAAGCAACTACCATAGCAATGATAGTAGTGAGATCCAGGGTAGCGGTCATCTTGCCGAAAATCCCGGAAGGAAGAAGAACGAGTCCATGAAGAAGATGAAGCCACGAAGACGAACCAAGCGTAGACGAACGAATCCTCACGATCGCAATGAAACAGGAACTATCGAGAAGAAGCACACAACAAGGTAAACAAACCACACATGAACAAGAAATGATGCTCGACCAAGCATGATGCAAGACATGACTACATGAAGCTACTCATGGCAAGAGATGATGCAAACAAGAGCAACACATCAAGGCAAGTTTAAATGAGGTCGGAAGAAACATATAACAATTCCGGTAAGTCCTCATATGCAAATTTCGAAATTCGTCCAGATCTGAATAAACCTCATGTTCAATTTGTTAAACAGCAAGTTAAAATGCACCAAAATGATCTACACGAAATTCTAGTCAAGTTACATATAAAGTTCATTAGATTTGGAGTTACGGCCTAGAAGATATGAGCAAAACAAGTTAAACAAGGCATTGATGCAAAATGCATACAAACATCAAGTAAACACACCAAAACAAGGATTCAACATGATAATAGGAAACTACATGCAAAATCAATCAAGTTTCATATAGTGCACACTCAAAACGGGGCAACGGTTCGACACATACACTCTACAAGTTTAAAGGACAAACTGTCCAAAACAGCAACTAGGCATCTAGCAAGCATCAAAACAATAAGCTACATCACCCCAACATAATAAAAAAAGGCATGGGCATGAAGCACAGGTAAGGCATGACAAAACAAGAACACTGAGCTATCTCCAGAAAACAATAGAACATGCTCAAAAGGACATGGCAAGATTGCAAATAATAACAGTTTCAGACATTAGCAGAAATATCATCAGGTTGCAATGTTTAGAGCTATTAAACAACATGTTACAGGAACTTAACATGGCAAACAAAGACATGGCATGAATGTACTAATAGCATATAACAAAAGTCCCTTACTGACCATGAGCCAAAAGGGCACAGAAAATATGATGGCACTCATGTAAACATGGCAAAAGATATGACAGATTCATACATGGCAGGAACATCAATAGGTAGGCATGTTGGTGAGCTTGAAACACTCACCACAGAGCAATACATGGCATGTAAAGTCAACCAAAAGTAAGAATACATGTCTATTAAGCTAAGAATGGCAAGACCAAGTTCATAGGGTGCATGGATCACTAGCAACAATTATGGCAACATTGAACTTATTGTTAACAGACTGACAGCAACATTATTTAGCAAGTTTGGAGCAAGATAACAACAAGCTACAGCAGGCTATGAATGCAACCAGGGGCATGGATGGATAGAGCATGACATGTGTAACAAAACATCCTGTATGAACATCTCCAGATTATGCATAGAATGACTTGTGGAAGCAGGTTTACATAGCATCATAATATAAAAGAATTAGACTAGCAAAACAGTAACAACAAGTACCCTACTTAACAAGCTTGATGCACTCACCACACAACTCACAAAAATACATGGATAGCACCCCTCTAAAGATGGCATGACATAGTTCAAAACACAAGTAGACATCAACCTCATAGGATGCACACATGAAACATGGCAAAAATGACAAATGAGCATGTTCCGTTAACAGACAGCAGATAACATTATATAGCACTCTTTCAACGATGATTCAGGTATCAAGATGGACTCAAATGAACATGATGCAATTGAATGAAATGAAGTACTCATTGAGGCGAACAATTTGATATGCTATAGGCCAAAAACTGAGCCACAGATGCGGAGTTATGATGCAATGAACAGGAGCTAAAAATATGCAAATATATCAGGGACTTAGAGAAAAATCCGGGGTCGATTGGATCTGGATCTGGGGTTGCACATGAACCGAGGTTCCTCGGAGAGTCGCTAGACTTGGCTGGAGAGGAGGAAGGAGGCCGGAGAGGCGGCCGTAGGCGGCGGATCTGGCGGGGAAGGAGGACAAGGGCGCGGGCGACGAGGTCCGCGGCACCGGGCGGCGGCGGCCAGCGGAGGAGTGGACGGGGCAGGGTCGTCATGGGCGGAGAAAGCCGGCGGCACGGACGGCCAGCTCCGGCGCAGGACGCGCAGGGGCACGGCGGCGAGGCGCTCCGGGCGCGGCGGCGGCGGACGGGCTTCGTGGTCGATGCGGGCACCGGGGCTCTCCGGCCGGCGGCACGCAGAACGGGCGGCAGCGGAGGATGGTGGTCAGCGGCGAGGCGGGGCCGATCCGGCCGCCGGCGGGCGGCGGCGCGGCTGGAGATGACGCGGGGCTCGGGGCGGAGGCGCGGGCCTGCGGCGGCTGCGGATGGGCCCGGGCGGGCTCCGAATGGGCCCGGCGGGCCGGCGCGGTGGAGTCGGCGGCGGGGCCGACGTGGCAGCGCGTGATTGGACGGGGGAAGCAGGGCGGACGCGTCCGGCCGTCACGGACATGTCCGGCGGCGGCGGGAGGAAGATGTCTAGGGTTTCATCCGCGAATTTCGAGGGGAGGCACATATTTATAGATAGAGGGAGCTAGGAGAGTCCAAATGAGGTGCGTTTTTCGCCCACACGATCGTGATCGAACGACCGAGAGCATGGAGGGGGTTTGGATCGGTTATTGGGCCACTTTGAAGGGGTGTTGGGCTGCAAACAAAAGAGGCCTTTTACGGTTACCCAGTTAACCGTTGGAGTATCAAACGACCTCCAAATGGCACGAAACTTGACAGGCGGTCTACCGGTGGTATACCAAGGCTGCTTGGAAAATCTCGGTCCATTCCGAGAATGTTTAACACCCACACACAAAAAGAGGTAAAAGGGGGCCCCGGAGGACATAGGAGTGCCGGATTGCAAAACGGACAACGGGGAAAATACTCGGATGCATGAGACGAACACGTATGCGAAATGAGATGCACATGATGACATGGTAAAATGCAACACGCAAGAAAATGACATGGCAATGACCGCGAATAACTGGCGGACACCTGGCGCAACGAATCCGGTGTGTTACACCTACTGCGATGGACAGAGAACCAGCTTCACCCAATCTAAACCCAACCTCAGCCGATAGTAACCCAGTTCCTATTGACACAGCACCATCTCCACCACAGAGCTCCCAAACAAGAGCACTTAGTAAGGCAGCTCCAGTGCCCAAAGGTCCAGTACTATCACGGCGAACCCTAGCTCCACTAGTTAGTACGCCTATTCCTGTGGAGGAAGCACAACCAGCCAGTCATACTTTAGCATCTATCACATTTGATGTTGTTAAATCGTATGTGCGTATCTACCCATCTTGGAAATATTATACTGAAGATGAAGGAAAATGCCAGTTGCAGGTGTTTGTCCAGGAGTTATGTGTAAGTAATGTTATTCATGGCAATTACTTTGCTTCGTCCCATACATCCTACCTCCATGATGGTTATAATACAACAAATTTTCCCATTTTTCTCTATAGAGAAGGACCGATTTGGAAACTTAGGATGAGGTAACCTGTGCTAATACCTCTACTATCTTCAAGAATGCTTGGTGGTAGTATGGGAATTACTTGAAGAAAACGTACTTCACCGGCAAAGAAACTCATCAAATTCCCTTACGTTCTCCTGAGACACATTTACTGGACGATGACTGGGAACATCTTGTTCTGTACCGGTCCCGAACCAAGAATGTGGTAAGGTCTATGAGCTCATTTTCTATTTTTAAGTATTATATTCTTGCGTCTTATTGTACTCTGTTCATGTAGAACAAGTGCCTAAACCTGAAGAACAACTGTTCTAATTTAAGATTACATTGCGATCATAGTTCAAAAAAGCGCTAGGCGTTAATTGTGCGTTTTGCCACCACCTTGCACTTTACTGACCAAAGCGCATGCTTATGCGCAGTTATGCACAGATTAAGCATAGTTATGCGCCATGCGTTTAGCCAACGCCTAGAGCCTAGGCGCGCTTAAGCACTCGCTTAGGAGTGCCTTTTTTAACTATGATTGCTTTGCTCTTGTATCATTATATTTACTCATACAAACTTATTTTTAAATTGAAGGATCCAATCGAAACTCCAATGGCACGGCAGGTATGTTCACGCATGTTTCTTTAACAGGTTTGCTCTTATCAATAGCTCTTTTGATTTCAATTTCAATTGTGTATACAGTTGACTTTCATATCATGCACATTACTAGCATCATAACAGAGCCAATAGTGTTGTTGTACATGTAGACCCGTGGTACCCATCTGAAATCTTGTTGTGCCGTGTAGTTTCCCACACTTTGTATTCTTTCACTTCTGCTTTGTCTTGAACTGATATGATTTGAACCGTGTCTCTATTTTGATTTGGCAAGACAATGTAGTGACCATAGGACATAGATATATGTTTGTTTGATTCTTTTATTATGTACTAGTACTTGGCAATAGAAGACTTGGTACTGCAATCCTGTCCACCTTACTAATGAACTGGTTCACCGAAATGAGTTTCATATACTAGTACATGCTAAACTTGTTATGTGTCTGCTTGTTTCTACTTTTAGAATGCTGACAGAATATTGGGGAAGAGTGCCTTATTAAGCAATGGTAAAGGAAGTAATGCAGATATGGATCAGGATAGTGAAACATCCTTGTTGGTCTCCAACAAAGCTGATAAAACAGCTAAGGAAGACTATCTTGAAGACAGCGAGACAACCCCAAAGTCATGTCTTGGTTTAGTGTTCGAGTTACTGGCCACTACCGCTTGCACAAGCTATTCAAACTCACTGTCTGAATTAGTTCGGTTTCTTGAGTCTCAACTACAAGCTGAAAGACATCGATCAGCTGTGCTACGACAAGAAGCTGAAGGACTGTGGAAGTCCCTGGAGCATTTAGATGCATACTTTCTGGTGCAACAGCAAGCGTTGGAGGATTTTAGCGCCAAACAGGACAAAGCTAATCAGCTTGCTAAGCTTATTTCCAGCATGGTGGATACCCAGGATAATGTTTCTTGAGATCTTCTAAAGTTGTTTCAGTTATGCTCTTGTTTTCCTGCCGCGTGTATTTGCACTGGTGGCCAATTTTGACGGCCAGTGTATGTAATATGCTGCTTTGTTCCCTATATTTGCACTGGTGGTGAAATTTGATGCCCAGTGGATGTAATATGTGTAATAGCGGTAATAGGCTAGCCTTAATTGCTTGCTTATTTATTTCCTTATTGTCTTGTTTAGTTATTTGCTTGTAGTCACTGCAGTTCTTTTTCTGTGTTTTTCTAGTGGCCACAATAGCCTATTTTTGGTAACTAGGCCAAAATAATCATGGCAACACACGGACTGTTGTAACCATGGGCCTCCAGCAGGCCGTATGATCCATGGGCCTTCATTCGGCCGTAGGAGCATTGGCCTTCTATACGGGCCGTAGGATCCATCGGCCTTCTATATGGGCCTTAGGGATCAATGGGCCTTCTACGGGCCGTAGGGTCCATGGGCCTTCTACGGGCCGTACTATCCATGGGCCTCATACGGGCCGTTGGATCCATGGGCCTTCTATGGGGCGTATCATCATTTCGCCAACCATGGGCCATACTATTCGTGGACCATAATGGGCCGTTAATAAGCCGTATTTGATAACTCTATGAAAACAGCCCAACGGGTTTTTTTTGACATGAAAACGGCCCAACGTATTAACGATCCGCAAATGGGCCCACTGTAATGACGGGTTGAATTTGGCCCACAAGCAGAAAATGACAGTAACTGGCCGTATGTAACCGAATGCTGCAAATGAGCCCAAGAATCAATGGGCCCTGAGAAGGCCGAAAGATAACTTGGGCTGGAAACGGCCCAATGGAATAACGAGCCGTTAATGGGTATAAAGTGATACACTGTTCATTACGGGCTAGTTTCACCACGGGCCGTTAATGGGCCAAGAGTTACAAAGGTCCTCATATGGGCCGAAAGAAGTCATGGGCCACACATATGGGCCGGAAGTTAAAATGGGCTGAATCATATTGGACGGCCCAGATGACTCTACTGGGCCTATTCAGATAGGGCGTAACGGGCCCTGGGTTAGCAGGCTGTAAATGGGCCATATGCGAATAGGCCGTTAACAGGCTTTCCATGGGCCGGCCCGCCACCTTTTGACCAAGTCAAACGGGCCGGCCTTTTTACAGGAATGGGCCTCTGTTGGGTTGTGCCATGTGTCGCCATATCATAGGCACCTTCGGTCCAATGAGCTGATGACATCTGTCCCAACGGTGAGCCGACACGTGTTTCCTCCAGCCAATGATGATTTTACACGTGGAAAATCCCCATTGGTCGGGGCTGTTAACGGGTTATGGGATCCAAAACCCGAGCTGAGAGCTTAACAGTGTTCCGTTACGATGGATGCCATGTGTCGGTCACCCTTGACGAAAGCAGTTCTGTGACGCGCGATTTATCGTCATGGAAGTGGGCACTTCCGTGATGATAATTCTGGTAATGTCATGGAACACTTCTATGACAGCACAGGTATGACTATCTTGATTCTGTCATAAATTTGTCATGGATGTACATGCATGACAAAAAATGCGACCTACTGTGACAAACACGTATCATCATGGAAGTGTATTTTTTTGCAGTGCTTTCTCAAGCTCATCATAAGAGAGCACTCGAGGTGACCCGTATATGAGTTCCGTGAGGAGAACTACTTCTTCCCCGTATACCAGGGCAAAGGGTGTCTGGCCAGTGGCTCGATTTGGCGTCATTCTGATTGACCAAAGAACCACCGGCAACTCATCAATCCAGCGCCTTCCGCTCTTGTGCAGCCTATCAAAAGTCTTTGTCCTCAGGCCTTGCAGCACTTCAGCATTTTCCCTCTCCGCTTAGCCGTTGATGCGTGGGTGTGCCACGGAAGCAAAACAGATCTTGATGCCGAGGTCTTCAATGTATTGCATGAAGGTGTGGCTTGTGAACTGCATGCCGTTGTCGGTGATGAATCTGTTTGGCACACCAAAGCGGAAAACTAGCCCCTTGAAGAATTTGATTGCTGACTGTGCTGTCACCTTCCTCACTGCTTCCACCTCCGGCCACTTTGTGAACTTGTCGATTGCAACGCACAAGTACTCAAAGCCCACGATGGCGCGGGGGAAGGGTCCCAGTGTGTCAAGCCTCCAGACAGAGAATGGCCAGGAGAGAGGGGTTGTTTGAAGGGCTTGAGCTGGCTGATGAAGCTTCTTTGAATGGAAATGTCACGCTTCACACTTGCTTACTAGTGCCATCGCATCCTGGAGGGCAGTGGGCCAGAAGAAACCTTGCCGGAAAGCCATGCCGGCAAGGGCCCTCGATCTTATGTGGGAGCCACATATGCCTCCATGTATCTCCGCCAACAGCTCCAGTCCTTCCTCCCGGGGAATGCACTTCAATTTCACTCTGTTTGGTCTTTTTCTGTATAGAACGTTCTCATTGAACTGGTACAGGGCAGACCGACGGGCTACTTTCTCCGCTTCTTCCTGCTCCTCAGGAAGCTCCCCTATTTGGAGCAATTGGACGGTATGTTGTTCCCATGTCCGAGCCTGGGGCTCGACGGCAAGGACCAAAGGCATCTCCTCTGCCGCGAGGACGGCTGCCTCTACGGCCAGGGCTTGGTTCCCTGCAGGAGTCGGTTGCCCCATGGCAGGCTCGGCATCCACGGCAACATCTTTGCCAGCAGCTCCAGGGAGCTCGATAGGGAAGTACTTGCCGGGGCCTGATTTCCTCCTCTTGTTCTGCTTTCTCGATGGTTCAACGGATGGTTGAGTTAACCGAAGCACAAAAGTACGTGGTTCCACAGGTAGCTTGAGGGAAGCGCGCTTCGACAGGTAGTCGGCGATGTCGATCTCCATTCGAGGGACATGCTCTGCCTGTATACCGTCAAAGCGCTCCTCCAGTTTCCACACCTCATGCACGTAGGCCTCCATCAACGGGCTTTGATAATCTTTGTTGACCTGCCTGACGACAAGTTGTGAATCACCCACGACGATGAGCTTCTCGACCCTGAGGTCTGCCACGATCCTGAGACCGGCAAGCAATCCCTCGTATTCAGCAGTGTTGTTCATCGACATCTCCCTGTGAAAGTGCATCTAGATCACGTACTTGAGGTGCTCTCCGGTGGGTGCGATGAGCAGCACACCAGCATCGGCGCCTTGCAGTGAAAAAGCCCCATCAAAGTACATAACCCAGTTGCGACTTGTTTCTTTGCCGGGAAGAGTGGTCTCCTGGATCTCTTCGTTGGGCATCGAGGTCCATTTTGCAATGAACTCCGCCAAGACTCTGCTCTAAATGATCGAGGTGCTTTCGAACTTCAAACCAAAACTCGGCAGCTCCAAGGCCCATTCCACAATCCTCCCCGTTGCATCTGGGTTATGCAGCATCCGTTGCAACGGGAGGCGGGTGACGACCGTGATCTCGTGCGCTTGGAAGTAATGACGCAGCTTCCTCAAGGCCATAAGGAGGCCGAAGAGCAATTTCTGCACATCGGAGTACCTTGACCTAGCCCCCTGCAAGAGGGAGCTGACGAAGTAAACCGGGTGCTGCATCATCTTCTTCTTCTGCACTGCTTCACCTGGTTGCATGGGCCCTGTCACGCTGGTGTTAGACCTTGTCGGGGACCCAACCTTGCCAGGACCAGGCCCTACCGGGGGGAGTTCTGGCTCACCATCCGTCAACTTTGCCATAGCCGCTGCCCCTTCGTCGACCTCCCTCTGCGCCACCAGTGCGGCGCTAACAACTTGATTCGTCATTGCTAGATACAGCAGCAGCGGCTCTTGTGTCTTAGGCACAACCAGTATTGGCGTGGAGGAGAGGTACTTCTTTAAATCCTGCAGCGCTTCCTCGGCCTCCGGGGTCCACTTCATTGGTCCCGCCTTTTACAAGATTTTGAAAAAGGGAAGGGCACGCTCAGCGGAATTGGAGATGAATCTTCTCATGACGGCGACACAGCCAGTGAGTCGATGCACATCCTAGATCTGCTTAGGTGCCTCAATCTGCTCAATGGCCTTAATCGTGTCCATGTTTGCCTCAATCCCATGCTGCAACACAAAGAACCCGAGAAGCTTGCCAGACGGGACACCGAAGACACACTTCTCAGGGTTCAACTTGAGGTTGATCTTGCACAGGTTTGCAAACGTTTCTTCCAGATCTTGCACAAATGTTTCCATGTCCTTGGTTTTGACCAATATGTCATCCATATAAGCTTCCAAATTTCTATGTCGGTGAGGCTCAAAACCAATTTGGACTGCCCTTGAAAAGGTCGAGCCAGCACTCTTCAACCCGAAAGGCATCTGTAAAAAGTAGTACGTACCACATGGGGTGATGAATGTTGTCTTCTCTTCATCTTCTCTAGTCATGAAAATCTGATGATATCCTGAGTAGGCGTTGAGGAATGATAACAGGTCACACCCGGACATGGAGTCAACAATCTGGTGGATGCGCGGCAAAGGGAAAGGTTCTTTTGGACAAGCCTTATTGATATCTGTGTAATCAATACATAGTCTCCACTTCCCGTTTTCCTTGCGCACTACCACCGGATTGGCCAACCACGTCGGATGGAGTACCCCTCTTACCAGGCCTGCCATTTCTAGCTTTGTGATCTCTTCCGTGATGAACTCCTCCCTCTCCAGAGCTTGCTTCCTGACCTTTTGCTTGACGGGCCGCGCATGAGGACAGACAGCAAGATGGTGCTCAATCACTTCCCTGGGAACGCCAGGAATGTCGGATGCCTGCCACGCAAACACATCGACATTTGCCCGTAGGAAAGTGATGAGCTTGCCTTCCTATTTGCTATCGACGGTGGAGCTTATGGTGAAAGCCCCTCATGTGCCATCCTCCTTGATGGACACCTTCTTGGTCTCTGGTGGTGCAGCTCCGGATTTCTTGCTCTTGCTGGTGGAGCTCTCTGGCACGTCCTCGACGGGAGCACAACACTCCGGAGAGGTGCGCTTGCCGGAGTGGGTGCCAGAGGTCTCGCCGGTCTTCTTCCCTCCCGGGGCTTCAGTGGCAGGAGCAAGTGCCTTGGTGCCAGGTACTACAACTGCTTCCTGGTAGAGTTGGTCAGCGCAGATCAGCACATCCTTCTTATCGGAGGGGACGGTGATGATATTTATCGGCCCCGGCATCTTCAGCGTGTTGTAGGCGTAGTGTGACGCTGACATGAACTTGGCCAATACCGGACAACCGAGGATCCTATTGTAGGGAAAGGGGATCTCGGCCACATCAAAGACAATCCTCTCCGTCCTGTAGTTCAACTCGCCTCCAAATGTCACGGGCAGTGTGACCTTGCCCTTCGACTGACTTCTCCCCGGGTTGACCCCTTGAAACGTGCCCGTCTCTTCGAGATCTCCATCAGGAATCTGCAGCCTTTTGACCACGACAGGCGAGATTAAGTTCAGACCGGCCCCGCCATCAACTAGCATGTTCATCACCTTGAGGTTGTGGATCGTTGTGAAACCAAAAACGCAAACACCCCACCGCAGTTGTGCGATCAGGGTGGTCCTTGGTGTCAAAGATGATAGGCGGGCTGGACCACTTTAGTGGCTTCTGCGCATCGAGCGATGGCTCCACCGCTGTGATCTCATGCGCCCACTGCTTGAGCTAGCGGTGAGAGGTGCGCAGCGAGGCGCCACCATTGACGCACATGGACTCTGTAGCTTTCTGGAACTCATGGTCTCCGGACTTGTCGTCCTCGTTGTTGGTGTCAAAACCGGCGGAACGCGGGTAGGGGGTCCCAAGCTGTGCATCCTAGGATCAATGGTAACATGAACACGGGATTTTACCCAGCTTCGGGCTCTCTTGATGAGATAATACCCTACATGTTGCTTGATTGAATATAATGAGTATAGGGGTTACAAGAGTTGATCTACCTCGATATCATATGTTGTGGTCTAAACCCTAGAGTTAAGATGAGTAATGTCATAATCCTCTCTCGACTAGCCTAGCCTCGGTTTATATAATGTACCAGAGGACTATGATAACAAGAGTCCTAACCGAATACGCCGGTGAGGAGGAGTCCTTGTCTTGATCACCAAGTCTTGTGGAATCTTCCATGTATGCGGAAAATGTCCGAACTGGCCCATGAGTATACGGCCATGGGGGTCCTTGGCCCAATCTAACTGATCGGGAGACGACGTGGTGAGTACCTCCTAGTCCACGACACTGTCAGTAGCCCCCTAAACCGGTCTTCAAGTTGGGGACGCTCCTCTATTCTTTCGAACTGTTCTTCATCTTCGGTCGTCGGTCTTAAAAACTGGTTCAACTAATCTTCTCATCTTCGATCTTGAGGATCACGAAGTAAATCCGAAGAGTTTATATGTCGGGTATCCGAGGAGCCCCTTTAAGTTTCCAGCCTTTATCAATGCCTTGTTATTATTATGCCACACCTCAGGTTTGAAGTTATTCCCGGGCGGCAGTGTCCTCTTGCATCGGAGCTCCAACGCCGGATTGCATTCGAGGCATCTTTTGCAGCCAAGCACCAATGCTGGACTGCTTCCGAGCTCCAACGCCGGAATGTATCCAAGCTCTAATGCCGGACAATGTCCAAGCTCCAATGCCGGACTATATCCGAGATGTCATAGATCATCTGGGTTCAAAAAGTTGAAGCAGTTTAGCCGAGCTTAATGCAGGAAATGCCCTCTATGGAGCCAGCCACTGGCGCCCGAGCTTAATGCCGGACTGCTTCCGAGGTGGTGCACCACCCCTAACTGTAGGCTGATTTTTTGATTGGTGCAATTTATTCTCTGCCGAGATATATAGCCAGTAGCCCTCAAGGCCGGTCTAAAACCCGAGATGCACCTGAAGGAAAACATTAAACCGCTGATCCTAGTTGCCCCTGAGACTCAGTTCGATGCGCGAAATCGGCCTAAGGATCAACTCCTATCTCGGCAGCATATATAGGAATAGAAACACGGTGTGCAAAGTCCTCGAGACTTAGGTTGGGTGCGGCCGACCAACCTGAGGATAATAATCTCCTCGAAAACTATATTGCACTTTAAATTTTCTGCATTGGACAGGCAATGTAGTAGCCCCCGAGACACTGGTCGGGTGGCGACACCAGATCAGGGGATCGATGTACCCCTTTTATATTTGTAAATAATAAGCACGAAGCCCAGTAGCCCCGAGCCTTAATGTGGGCACGGGTGGCCAAATTAAGGATCGATATCCAAAGTAAAATCACAAATTAAGTGTAATGATTCTATGTATCCAAGTACTCTACATCATCAATGCTCGGATCCGCATTGTATAGAACTTTGTTGACCGGCCATCGGCTTCAACCTCCTAGGCCAGTAGCCGGGGAGTGTTTGTCCCACTTTATAAAGCCTTTATGAGGGCAAAGATTTATGGCAAACAAGGCAATCCGGCCATACGGTTTTATAAACAACGGTATGCAGAGAAACATGTTATATTATTGTTTTAACATAAGAAACATCGTCCATAGAAAATAGTCCCGCTATCGGTTCCTTTCTTTGGGTTGTCATGCTAAACATGATCATGAAACCTCAGCTCCGATCAATATGGGAGGAAAATACTGAGGATTTAGTTCAGGAAAAGCTTCCAAACTCTGTGGTCTAGATGAACCCAAATTTTCACTTCCGTTGCGACCGTTTATAATCTGAAAGTGGCCCACATCTGCTTCTACCCCTTGTAGATGCTACACAGGGTGTTTTTGAAATAACAAAACAACCCATAGCCGACGTCTCGGTGCCCGAAGGCGGTTGTGTTGGCAGAAACGAGGCAATCAGATATGCTGGCTTTATAACTTTCACTTAGTCATAGGAGCTTGAAGTTGGGAGGCCAGCAAGTAGCCCCCCGCTTAGTGTTTCACGACAGCCGAGGTCGAGCCGTAAACACTTCGGCCAATGTTATGAACGGCCCGTCATTTAACATAGTCATCGGATCGCTGACCAATTTATGCTTTATTGTGATAGTCAGTTTTCGGATTTCTCCACCGAGTTGCTTAACCATGCGAGGTGGAAGCACAATCATAGTGGTTCACCTTTTGCACACCTAACCGAACAAAGCGGAATGTAGGAGGCAAGCACAGGAGCCGGGAAACCCAACTATCGACCGAAGACACAATTCGAAACCGATGCATATATAGCAATATCCGAGAATTTTTGACGAATCTCTAAAGGTGTCCGGCGTTGCACTGCGAGACTTATGCAGAAAACACACAAATAGTTGACCACACACAAATAGTTGCACTACAGGATTGGAAAACCAAAAAACATCAGTAAAAACTCGACGTCCGAACTAGATTAATTGTTCGGTGCCAATCAGAAAATTGTTCTTCGAGAAAAAATTGTGCTTTTGTCATGCTTTAACATTACACATCCTATCTCAAGACATCAAGCGGGTCAGCCTATGGCTTCAAGCTCCTACCCCGAAGGCGGAGTACTTCTCGCTAGGCCAGTTTAGCAAACTTTAGCGGCTTTGAGAGGGAAATCCGGCTATTGACCACACACTCGCGTCGAAAGAAGGAGTGATAGAAAAAAAACTTTGCAACGACTAGGAAGAAAAACACTTATTATAAAACAGCTCACATAAATTTAAGAGCCCCCAAGTTACTTGGGTAAAAGAATTTTATGTATAATGATTGTATGTACCAAAGTACTTATATCATATTTGTGTCCACCCGAACTTTATACACGTCTTAACCGACCGTCGGCTTCTCCCTCTTCGGTCAAGGACCCAAAAGTGTTATGTACTCCCCCTTTCGAGAATATCGACGGTGTTTCCGATAACCAGGCAATCAGGCCATAAGGCTGTAACAGACAAAGCGCGCTCATGGAACTTATGCTATATTACTGACAAAGTGTAAGAAGCATCTTTGAAGAAAATAGTACCCCCACTGATACCTTTCTTCGGTTGCTCATTATTTTATGAGACTCGTGCAATAGATTTTTTGTACTCATGTGTTCCGTTGTGTGTCGACCATTGTTGAAAATAGTAAGAGTGCTAGCTTTCGGCTTAACCCAGTCTGAGGTCCGGCTCGGATGAACCGATCGTGACAATCTCAGAGGTGCTCCCTTTACTCCCTAGCCGAACAATCGGGAACGTAGGGGTAAGCACAAGAGCGAGGAAACCCAGCTTGCAAATTGCTTAAGTCAACATGGTGCATATTGTGGTGTAATAGACGAACAAGGAACGAAGCCGTACAAGTATAATCATATGCAAGAGGAAAAGCTCCATCAAGGGAGCCCCCAAATAAACGGGGTATTTGACTATGTGCGTCACAAACAAAGTTTTGACAAGGAACTTTGTCACAAACAACTTTGTGCCAAAAAGTATAATGCTTGTTCAAACCCAACAAAATTTAAGACTAAAAGTTTTTAAGAACGAAAGCAACTTAGCTGGTTGATATGTTCGGCATTGATGACGCGGTCCGAGCTTGATGTGGGACAAGGTTCCAGCCTCCAGGTTGGTCCCGAGGTGGCCGAGCATAGAGTTAGGCACCCTGAGAAGATGAAGCCCCTAGTCGCGGTAATGGAGCAGGTCAGCACGCCAACGCAACAACACAATTTGGTCGAAGGAGGCGACAACGCGGCTCAGTCCGAGTCAATTGGCTACATAGATAAAATAGCGCAAACCAAAGGAATGACAAATAAAGATAATAATGTATATTAAAAAAATTCTTCTACTTATTTAATACAAGTGAAGGAAATAATGAGAGAGATGTGGCCTGAGCGTCGAGGTCAATGTTGATGCAGGGCGTCGGCATGACGCAATGAAGGCGTGACAAAGCCCGAATTCATAGGTCGGTCCGAGTTCCGGATACGGCGTTCGCCGAACTATGCACGGAAACTGACCGAACCACCACGCAATCGTCGCTAATGCGGCCACCGTTTGATAGACCTGTGTACAGATGATGGAACAAAGCAGAGTAATAATTCCTTAGGAAAAATGAACGCAAACGAGCAAAAATTGCTAGGATTAATAGCACCTGGTTTACTTGTTGTAGTGGTCCGAAGAAAGGTTACTCCCAAAATTGGGACTCGATCCGCACACCCATTGCCTGATGGGTGATGAAGCAATGGCACGGCATTCCTGGCAAAGGTTGGCTCACCACGGCGAAGCCCGTGGTCCAGCTAATGTGATGAAGCTAGTCGGCTGGTGACACTGAAGTCTCCGAAGTAAGTTGATGAAGAGATGGCGAAGTCCTCGGTCTAGACGAGGTGACGGAGCAGGTCGATAAGGAGACGTTGCAGCTGTCGTGTCACCCGAGGTGTTGAAGTAGTTCGGCGTGATGGACATCAGCTTGAAGAAGCAACAGTGCGGCTATGCCGAGGCAGGTCATAACTTGTGACGCGGTCAATGCTGGCTTGATGAGGTGACCCGCGGCGATGCCAGTGTGTCCGCTCCGTGTAATCCGTGGGGCGGTGATGTTGGTGACGATTTATCCTTCGCGATGCCGAACTATTGTTCGGCTGGCCGAGATAATGATCCGAAGAGGTTGAGCTCGGCTCAACAAAGCGACAACGTGTCTAACGCAGGTTTGGCCGCCGTGGAGTGACGTTGTCGAGCTGGTCTGACACCAGCGCGACGGTGAAGTTCGTATTGTAAGAATACTTTTAATGCAAGTGGGATGTGTTTGAGAATAAAACACAACACCCCATACGAAAATGTCCTTTAAAAAAGATGTCCGAAATCCCGTTCGTAAAGAAGATGAACTTGGGTCAGATTCATTCTCGCGCAGAAAAGAGATCCGAAAAGTGATGCACTAATCGGAAGGTTCCCGGAGTTTGGACAGTCGGATCGAGCTAAATTTTTGGTAGGTGGTAGATATGAGAATTGCGCAGCCGATCAACGGTTGGATCTTCCAAAGGACGTCCGAGCCAGATGCTGACACCCCGCTCCAAACTCGTCCGGATTCTCATCCAGATTCAACAGGGCTCCGGTATATCGGAGATTGCCGGAGATTCCTCCATCGGAACTCGATGAAATTTTTGCAGGGTTGTTGTAGACTTGATTCCTCATAATTCCACCGAAGCAATCATTTAGGAGACACTCGAGGAGGCGGTGGCGGCGGATACGAGTTTGCTGTCCAGAAAAACAGCACGATCGCCCGAGGGCAATGTTGATGTTGAGCCCCCGAGCTCCATGGATGACTCCTCCATGATCTTGATAGAGATCAGAGTTGATGTTGATGAAGGCCCTCATCTGAACATGACGATCGGAGGTAGGGCGCAGTCCTCGGTCAAGCCAAGGTGACCAGCCGCGCTGGTGATGAAGAAACCGACATTGCGGTTGACTTGCAGTTGAGCCATTGATCCTTTCACCGATCACACAGCGGACCTCTCAATGAAAGCACCAATGTCGGTGTCAAAACCGGCGGATCTCGAGTAGGGGGTCCCATGCTATGCGTCTTAGGATCAATGGTAACATGAACACGGGATTTTACCCAACTTCGGGCTCTCTTGATGAGATAATACCATACATGCTGCTTGATTGACTATAATGAGTATAGGGGTTACAAGAGTTGATCTACCTCGAGATCATGTGTTGTGGTCTAAACCCTAGAGGTATGATGAGTAATATCATAATCCTCTCACGACTAGCCTAGCCTCGGTTTAGATAATGTACCAGAGGCCTATGATAACAAGAGTCCTAGCCGAATACGCCGGTGGGGAGGAGTCCTTGTCTTTATCACCAAGTCTTGTGGAATCTTCCTTGTATGCGGCAACTGTCTGAACTGGACCATGAGTATACGGCCATGGGGGTCCTTAGCCCAATCTGACTGATCGGGAGACGACGTGGTGAGTACCCCCTAGTCCAGGACACTGTCACTCGTCATAATCATCGTCTTCCTGCTTCTTATCACGGCCCCGGGCGGGCCTCTCTTGCTGGTTATCCTTGCCGCGGCGGCTTCCCTGGCTGCCGCGCTTCTTGTCAGACCCTTCGGCACCGTCTTGACCCGTCTCCTTGTCCCGCCTCTCATACTCAGCTTTCTGCTTCTCAGCGAGCAGCTCAACGTGTCAGCAGTTCTGGAGGTCATGGCCTTTGGCGCGGTGGATCTTGCAATACTGCTTGTCGGAGACCCTTGGCTTGACGGCAGCTGCCAAGGCCCGGCAAGCGGCACACCCCGCAACCTCCTTGCCGGGGTCGCTTGCCTTGGCCTTCTTGGCAGCGCTGGTGTCGTCGGATCCCTCGACGGCAAGCACAACCTTGCCTTTGCGCTTTCTGTTACGACGTCGACCCTTCTTCGTCAGGGCAGCGGTGTCATCGTCCGTGGAGTCGGTTTCCGCACCGGCATCCTCGTCGGGGTACTTCCTTCCCTCTTCATCCCAAGAGCACCTATCAGCTAGAACATAAAGTTTGGCCACATCTTTGACTTTGTTCATCGCCAGCTCTTCACGCATCTTGCGGTTGCGCACATTCGGATGGAATGCACTGATCACGGCGGCGGGGTGAATGTCTGGGATGTTGAACTGCACTCGGCTGAACCTCTGTATGTACTTGGGCAGTTTTTCACCTTCCTTCTGGGGGATGATATGCAAATCACTCGCCTGTCCATGAGCTTGATGACCTCTAGTGAAGGCGCCAACAAACTCATGACACAGGTCCAACCAGGGGGAAACGGAATCCAGTGGCAAGTGCATCAACCACGACATGACGTTGGGCTTTAGTGCCAACGGGAAGTAATTTGCAAGCACCTTGTCGTCGCGGGCTCCGGCAGCTTGCATCGGAATGGTGTAGATGCTGAGGAACTCTAACGGGTGAGTCTTGCCGTTGTACTTCTCGCCAACGTCAGGCTTGAACGTGCGGTGGGAGGGCCACTGGAACTGCCGCAGCTCATGGGTAAAGACTGGGCAACCCACCTCGTAAGGTAGGCCACCATAGCCTCCCGGTGCCTGGTGGTCCATAGTGGGCCCTGCCCAGCTATCGGACTAGTGGTGCACATCACGCCAGCACTCAATATGGTTCGAGCGTCTTCAAGGAATCGCTCCCAAAGGACTTGGCGCTGATCGCAGTGGGTCTGCGGATCGGATGCTATGGAAATGTTATCACATGCGTCGTCACGACGGATCAACACCTGCGACAACTGGCGTGTGGGAGGAGAGTGCACCGTGGCTGCATCACCTCCAACCCTGCATCCAATGGCATGCAATGGCTCAATGGAGCGTCGGCCTACGGGCCCCGCGGGTCACGGCTCATCTTTGTTGGCGATGGCGACGAGGCTCCGGACGGTGGCTCTCCACTCGTCGAGCTTCTCCGTAGCAGGAGGAAAGTCAAGGAGCAGCTGGGCGTGCGCCAAAGCTTCTGCTGGCGTAGGCGATGGCGAAAGTTGCATGGATCGTGACGCGCTTCGACTTCTAACCACGTTAGAAGGAGCTCTACCACGGTCCTGCGGCGGTACGCCATTTTCGCCAGTACTTCAGCGTGCATGTTGACCTCCTTCGTCCTGCAAAGGTTGTACTGGACTCTTCCCAGGTCGGCGCCCGGGGTCCCCAGCATGGTGGCGCTGCTCGTCGCGCATGATTTGGGAAGAGCGCATCGTGGGCGCCGGCGCAAGCGTCTTGGAGGTTGCCGCGCCTCCAGTAGGTGGCACGACGCCACCCCTGGGGGGCCCCGCGCCGCCTGCGGGGGGCCCAACTCCATCTCTGGAATTTGTGGCATGTGGCTCGTTTCCTTGCACACGAAAGACGCTACTCACAAGGTCTGGACTGCCAGGGTGATGTGGGTGTTTGCAGGTCGCGCCTCGGGTTCTGTCTGTGACCGGCCCGCTACTAGCCCGCACCGGTACGGGCAGTCCAGCTCCGGATGAATCGATCGTTGTGGTCATCTTCCTCTTGGGAGTCATGGCGATGAAGAGCTGCTAGACTAGCTGCTAGACCAGATTCTCATGACTGCGCACCCCAACCTGGCGCACCAAAGATGTCTGTGGGAACAACACCTATGGGTTCAACGAGATCCCTAATGTGGTCGGCAGGCACGGGGTTGTGAGGAGAGCAGGTCTAAGAGCCAGCACAAAGGTCGTTTACCCAGGTTCGGGCCGCGGAGATCGCGTAACACCCTAGTCCTGCTTTGGTGTGTATATCAGTGTTCTTGAACTAGCTATCGAGCGTGACTTGCCCAAAGAGCAGAACCCCCCCCATTATGCCTCGGGCCTCCTTTTATAGTCGAAGGAGGCGCCACAGTGGCACACAGGAGGTGGAAAGGGTACATTAGCTATGTTTATCCCTTGTCATTACGGGACATGACGCATTAAATGCACCTCTGAGGTGTCCCCCTACTTTATCGCTGCCTCGCCCAGCTTCGACGCGCGTCCAAGCTAGCGAGGTGGGCGGTGCCATGTAGGCTGGCAGGCTACTGAGGTGGCACGGTGGCGGCATCTTCATGAAGAACTGCATGCCGCCACGCAGGTGCTTGCTGAGTTGGCCTCGGGACCGCACGTCACCACGCAGGTGCCCTCCTGGCTGGCTGGGCTATCAGCTGCATGGGAACGGCGGTGGGGTCTTGCCGCGTGCGGGCCTGGCCACAGCCCCGCTGTTGTCCTCGGCAAGGATCTTGCCGGGGGGTGGCAAGGGTCTTGCCGCGGCACCGCGGTCGTCCCCAGCAAGGATGTTGCCGGAGGTCTCGTCTTCTGGTCCTCATCTGATATTGTGTGTTAATGATCTTCACAAAGATCTGCATGCCACCATGGAGGCGCCTCCCGAGCCTTGGTTCCAATGTGGTTGAGGTGTTGGAAACCTCAGGCTCAAGGGTGAGCCGCTTCGTTGGCGTTGGGCAGGTTGCCCTTGCAAGGCTCTTCTCGGGGCTGCGGAGGCTGCCCTGGCAAGGGTGTTGCCGGGGGATCCTACCTCGCCCTCTTACTCTTCGCGTCTTTGCCTTGGCATTGCTGGATCGTCTTGCGGCTTGGCTTCCCGCACCTGCCGTGCTAAGTGTGGCCGTGGGCGTGGCTCTGACTGCCCGTGCACAGGTAAAGGGGTACAAAGTAGAGCCCCTACTTCTGTACACGTACACCCCCCTCCTGCCATACCAGATTGTATTCCATAGGAAGATAACTGTTCAGATGGGGATTCAGAGGGAGCCAACCACTCCTATTTACCACCTGAGGTGTTTGCTCTAACGTGCCATGCTGATGTTGGTCATATCATGCATATGGCGCCTCGCATTGCTTACATTATACATCTTATATGTCATCAGCTTAGTTTAGATTTGCTTTGTGTGAATGCCACCTGTTTGGTTTCTATATCATACTCTCAACGTTTCTAAATATTTATCTTTTTAGAGATTTCAACAAGTGACTGCTATGGAGCAAAATGAGTGAATCTACACTCTAAAATATGTATATACATCCGTATTTGGTAGTCCATTTGAAATCTCTAAAAAGACAAATATTTAGGAATGGAGGGAGTATATGGGAATTATGCAATGCCATCTTCTGTAGCCAGGCATCATATACGTGAATCATGCAATGCCATCCTGCTTAGCCAGTCATCGTATATGTGAATTGTATCGTGCCATATGTTTTCCATAATTTATTCCATTTGTCAATAATGTTTATACATTCATCTACTCTTCCTGTGCATCAGCCATTTGAGTCGGTCATGGGAAAATCTGGAGTGAAAACAAGGTCTTCTGAGCAGTCGGTGCTACCTGTTGATGCAGATTTCTTGCTGGTTACAGGTAGCTCCTTAGAGGAGGATTCAGAGACAGATGACCAGTCGTATTCCCCCCCCCCCCCGAGGTGCATGCTCTAACTTGGCAGGGTTATATTGCTCATATCATGCATATGGTGTCTTGCATTGCCATGCCATCTGCTTAGATTAGACATGCTTTGTGTGAATGCCTCTTATTTGCTTTCTATATCAGATATGTGAATTATGCAATGCCATGTTTTTCAACCAGTTATCATATATGTGAATTATGCACCGCCATGTAGCCAGGCATCATATATGTGAATTATCTCATGCCCTCTTTTTTTATTACGTACTCCATTTGTCGACAATCTATGTATATTGAACTACTCTTCATGTGTATCAGCCATTTGAGCCGGTTATGGAAAAATCAGGAGTGGAAACAAGGTCTTTAGAGTAGGCAATGGTACCTGTTCAAGCATATATCTCGATGGTTACAGGGAGCTCCTCAGAGGAGGATTCAGAGACAGATGACCAGTCCTATATCCCACCTGAGGTGTATGCTCTAAGTTGCAATGTTTATATTTCTCATATCATCCATAGTCTTGCATTGCTTAGTTTAGACATCATATGCACAATACTGAATTCCATCTGCTTAGTTTAGAGATCATACATGTGAGTGCCAGCTGCTTAGCATATGAATCGATTATGTCAATTATATCATGCCATCATGTATACTTAGACAACATGTATGTGAATTATTTCATCCCAACCTATTTTAGAAAGAAATCATATAGTTTTGTCATGTCATCCTGTTTAGATACTCATCATATGTTGAATTATGCCATTATATCCTGTTAAGTTATCCATCATATATCTGAAACTGTGTCATGCTATCATGTTTAGTTAGGCATCATATATGTGAAATTGTGTCATGCTGTCCTGTTTGGTTAGACAACATATATGTGAATTACCACATCGGTCTATCATACAATGTCTATACGTTCAATTTCTTTTCTTATTTATCAGCCATTTGAATTGGACGGGGTGATGGCAGTATCTAAGGGAGCAAAATCCCGTTCTTCACAAAAGACAGTGCTACCCGTCGATGCAGATAGAAACATGGTTGTACTGGCCCACAAACTAGTCCCACCACACATAGTCGAGACTCTTCCAGATTGCACACTTACACCGTTGGGCAGAGAACCAGCTACAACCCATCTAACCCGAACCCCACAGGATAGTAACCCACTTTTAGTTGACAAAGCACCATGTCCACCACAAAGTACCCCCACACGAGAAGTTTGTAAAGTAACTGCAGTGCCCAAAGCACGAATACCACCATAGCAAACCCAAACTCCACGTTTAAAGCAGAAGAGCAACTGTTCTCAGGTCAGATTCCGTAGCTATGGTCCATACTCCTTTGTTGTTGCATCACTATATTTACTCATACCAACTACTTTTGAATTTGAAGGATCCAATTGAAACTCCAATAGCGCAACAGGTATGTTTTAAACCTATTTCTTTAACTGGATTGTTGTTCTAACTTCTTCCTCTATGTTGATGTTAGTTTCAGTTTTATAAACTGTTATGTTCTCATGTGATGCACATTACAAGTGTTGCCAATGCTGTGTAGTTTCTCACACTTATATTCTATCTATGCTGCTGGGTCTTAAAAATATATGATTTGAACTGTTTTTCTATCTTGATTAGGCAACATAAACTAGAATGATATGGACAATAGAATGACCATAGTATATAGATATATGTTTGTTTCATGTTGTTATCCTATCCACCTTACTACTGAACAGGTTTACCAAAATGAGTTTCGTATACTACATGCTAAACCTGTGATCTGTCTCCTTGTTTATCTTGTAGTATGCTAACAGAATATTGGAGAAGAGCACCCCCACTATGTGATGGTAGAGAAAGTAATGCAGATAAGGTTCAAGATAGTGAGACACCCTGTTGGTCTCCAAGAAAGGTGATAAAAACAATCTTGTAGACAGTGAGAAAACCCCACAGTCCTGTGTTGATGTAGTGTTGGAGTTACTGGCCAGTACCACTAGCACAAGCTCTTCGAACTCGCTACCTGAATCACTTCGGCTTCTTCAGTCTTAGCTACAAGCTGAAAGGCATCAGTCAGCTGTGTTGTGGCAAGAAGCCGAAGGAATGACGAAGTCCCTACAGAATTCAGATGCATACTTTCTTGTGCAACAGCAAGTGTTGGAGGATTTAAGCGCCAAACAAGAGAAAGTTAATAAGCTTGCTAAGAATCTTGCCAGCATTATGGGTACCCAGGATATTGTTTCTTGAGCTCTTCTAAAGTGGTTTCAGTTTTGGACTTGTTTTGTTGCGGCGTTTATTTGCACTGGTCGCCAAGTTTGACAACCACTGTGTATGATATGCGGCTTTTTTCCCTATATTTGCACTGGTGGCGAACTTTGATGCCCAGTGGATGTAATATGTGTAATAGCCGTGATAGCCTAGCGTAAGTTGCTTGCTTATTTATTTCCTTGTTGTCTTGTTTATTTGTTTGCTTGTGGTCAGTGCAGTTCTTTCTCCGCAGTTTGCTAGTGGCCGTAATAACCTCTTTTTTAACACTAGTCCACAAGAACCATGGGCTACATATTTACTGTAGTTACCATGGGCCTCCTACTGGCCGAAGAAACAATGGGCCTTCTAAGGGACGTAGAAATGATGGGCCTTCTATGGGCCGTAGCATCAATGGGCCTTCTACAGGTCATATGATCGATCAGCCAAACATGGGCCAATAACAGACCGCATTATGGGTTGTAAACGGGCTATATTTGGAATCATCCATTCATGGGCCGACCATAACGGGTCGTCATTAATATTCCATATTTGATGACGCTACGAAAACGGCCCAATGGATTAACGGGCCCCAAACGGGCCGGTTGTAACCACGGGCTGAATTTGGCCCACAAGCAGAAAAGGCCAGTAACGGGCCATAATTAACTGAATACTAGAACTAGTCCAAAGAATAAATGGGCCCTGAGAAGACCGAAACATAACACGGGTTGGAAACGGCCCAATGGAGTAATGGGCCGTTAATGGGTATAAAGTGGTACACTATTCATTGCGGGCCAGATTCACCACGGGCCTTTAATGGGCCAAGAGTTACAAATGGCCTCGTATGGGCTGAAAGACATCATGGGCCATACATGGGCTGGAAGTTACAACTGGCTGGAATCATATTGGACGGCCCAGATGAAGCTACTGGGCTTAATTCCGGTAGGTCGTAACGAGCCGTGAGTTAGCGGGCCATAAATGGGCTATATACGAACATGCCATTAACAGGCTTTCCATGGGCCGACTCGTTACTGTTTAACCAAGTCAAACAGGCTGGCCTTTTCACCGGAATGGGCCTCTATTGGGCCATGCCACGTGTCGACATATCATAGGTTCCTCCTGTCCAATGAATGGATGACATCTGTCCAAACGATGAGCCAACACGTGTTTCCTCCGGCCAATGAGAATTTTACACGTGGAAAATCCTCATTGGTCCGGGCTGTTAGCAGGTTATCGGATCCAAAACCAGACCCGATAGCTTAACGGCGTCCCGTTATGGTGGATGCCATGTGTCGATCACCCTTGACGAAAGCACTTCTACGACGCACGATTTATCGTCATGGAAGTGGACACTTCCATGATGATAATTTTGGTAATGTCATGGAACACTTCTACGACAGCACAGGTATGACTATCTTGATTCTGTCATAAAATTGTCATGGATGTACAGGCATAACAGAAAAACATGACCTACTATGACAAACACGTATCATCACAGAAGTGTATTTTTTTGTAGTGGGTTACGCACGCAGTTGGTGTATTTTAGTTGAGTTTACTTCAAGTTCACTACAACCGGATATTAACAAATTCGCATCTGCCACATAACCATGGGCACGACTCTCAAAAGTTTAAACCCTGCAGGGGTGTCCCAACTTAGCCCATGACAAGATCACGATCCGCGGAGGCAATCCTCCATCGTGGGATCCTCCAATCAGACTCGGAATCCCGGTGCACAAGACATTTCGACAATGGTAAAACAAGTCCAGCAAGACCTCCCGGCGTGCCGACACCCTGATAATAGTCGCGCGTATCTCGTCTCAGGCCACGTCCGGATGGGACATCCTATGAGTAAAACCATATTCTCGAGTTTCATCGTGGTGGCCCCGCAGTCTACCCGTTTGGGACCGACACCATCAGCACTGGCCCCCTTGTTTATGTAGAAAGAATCCTCGGGTTCATGACGCCCTATGCCAATTAATTATTTAGTTTAGTATTATTATGGCAAATGTTAAAACCAATGTTGGGCCTTGCCGGAAGAGTTTTATTCAAAGTGAACTTTCTAGAGGGGTGTCACACCCTGATTTTCATGACACGACACTTAAGCTAGTAAATCATGACAAAATGTGGTTTTACAAAAACTTTCGAGTGTTTTGGACTTTGCCTTGATTGGATTTTGTTTGTTGTTTACAAGTGCTCTAAAAATCAAATAAAACCTCCAACTCTTATACTCCTTCTCCTTGATCCAAAACTTCTGCCCAATGATCATGCCATGTGTATAGTACAGTATATGATTTTCTGGCCAAAAAGTATTTTCTAAATTTAGTTTTCCAAAAAACCCTAAGTTGAGGTTTGCACAACAAGTACTTGATTTGGGGTATGAAAAATCTTTCCAACCCCATATTTGACTCCTGTTAGATATAAGACTACCATAAACCACAAAAATATGATTTTAAAAGTTATTTTCCAATTTTATTTAAAGGATTTTTCTTAAGGCCAAAAATGGTCTTTAATAGGTTAAAATTATTTAAATCTTTCAAAAATATTTTACAAAATTTAGGGAAACTCAGTCGACATCATTGTCCATATATAAGAGTTTCAACACATGGTCATGTTCAAAATATTGGTCAAATACCTCAAAAACCCTTTATGGATATTTCAAGATTTTGAAATATTTACAAAGGAAATATTCTCTAAAATTCCAAGAAAATTCTAGCATGTCACATATGACATTTTTGATGATCTTGACAAGTCTCATGTCATGGAGAATAGTATAACCCCAAGAAATCCCCTCAAAACCATTTCTGTCCATTTTGAAGTTTGTGCAACTTTACATTGCCAAATATGTCCAAACATTCTAAAACTAGGTGCACATGCTCAAATGGTCTAAATATTCATCTAGACCAAGTGGCACAAGTTAGAGAACAAGTTAACTTGATCAAAGTGCCCCAAAACCCTTCCTGTCCAGAACCAAATTTGAACAACTCTACATTGGCAACTTTCTCATTTTGATCTGCACTTTTGTGGACATGTTCATAACCTCAAATGATGTCACTAAACTAAGTGGTGCATCAAGGAGAATAGATTTTCATGACTAAATCTTCGAAAGTCCATTTCTGTTGATTTGTAGGGTTTACAAAAGTTGCATTGGCAACTTTGCCCAAATGGACTCAATCTTGGTGGAACCACTTGTTTTCTCATGCCATTTGGTCCTGTCAAGTCTTATGACAATAGGAGTTCATATTCTTGCCCAAATCAACAACAAACACCTTCTGCCATTTTTCTAATAACACCAATTTGACCACTTCCACTAATCTCCATGACTTCTCCTTTTTACAACAATGCGTCCTAGTCCCCCTCTACCTCTGGTGTGCTTGCCTGCCCGAGAGGCAATGATGAAGGGGGGCATGGATCCACTTTTCTTCTCTGGACAGCAGCATTTTCACTCTCTCTCCACCCCTCCTCTCCTCTACTGGCTCCCTAGGCATCCAATGCCACTTTCCCCTTGTTTACTTCCCCCTGCAGCTGCGAGACACAAGTGGACGCGCGGGTGTGCACAAAAAGCCGCGGATGCCGGCCATTTGCACGCTCTGGAGCGCCTGGCAGAGAACCCAACAGTTGACGCCATGCTCCCCCACCACCTCGAGCCTCACCCTCGCGCCATTCGAGGTGCCTCGGCGTCCGCAACACGCCACCGTGCTGGCCCCCTCCTCTCTCCCTCTCTCTCACCTCCAACAGCGCGCACCCAGAGCCGCCCGAGACCGCCAATGCGTGTGCAAGCTCGTGGCTCCACCAGGAGCTCGCCCCGCTGCTCGTGACTCAACTCCCACGAATGCCGTAGACAGCCCCTCCCCCTCCCTTCTGGCTGCCCAAGTTGTTGCCGCGGCCACCCGTGCGCCACGTCCATGGTGAGCCCTGCCCTCGCCATATAAGGCCGCCCCTGACCTCCCTCTGGATCCCCTTTGCTCTCTCCCTCTCCCGTGCATCCCCTGGACCAATCCGCACCTCCTCCCGTGCCCTCCAACCTCGTCCATGGCCGGAGCCGAGCCGCCGACCATCGCCTAAATTCATGCCGTTCGAGCCCCTCCTCTCCACCTATAGACTGCTTTGCATCCCCACCACCATTACAGAGCTTTCCAGCACCCCGCTTCATCCTCCCCGTGCCTTCCTCCCCGTGCCCCAACCTCATTGTCGCCTCCGTCCGCCGCGGGCAATGCACCGCTCGCATCCGACCACCCCTGCCTCCGTTGAGTACCTCGCCAGATGCGCCACTCCCTCCTGGGCACGTCGGTGAGCTGAGCGTCGCCCGAGACGCCCTATAGCGCCGGCAGCCGGCGCAGAACACCAGCTCTGTCTCCCATCGCACCCACGTGGGAGGTAGCGGACGAACCTGCAAGCAGGCCCCGCTCATCAGTGGCCCAGCCACCGGGCCATGCTGGCAAGTGGAGGCGGGTTCGCCCTCTCCCGCCTTCGACTTCGCCCTGTCGTCCGCTTGGCCGAGCCACTGGGACGGCCCAGTGCGCTGTGGCGCTATGCTGCACCCAGTGCGCTGTATAGGTATAAACCCCCCTCCTTTGTCTTTTTCTTTTTCCTGAAACTTGTAAAATCTCCCAAATATTCATATTACCTCCAAATTTTATGATTCAAATTTCTAGTACCTCATAAAGTCATGATCTATCTCATGGAGCAATTTACACATTTTTCCAGAAACTTTTTCTTCACAAACATTTATCAAATCATGTTTTTCCATTTCTGTGATGAACTTTAGAAAATCACAGAGAGCCCATTCTTTATCCAAATTCCATGATTAAAATTTCTAGATGCTTATAAGTTCAAAACTTAGTTTTTGAACATTTTTCCTAATACTTTCTGTGCCACCTCATATAATGGTCTATTTCTTCATGTATAGCCAACTTTGCAAATTCATAGAAAAATCATCTGTACTGCAAATCCAGTGAAAACAACTCCTAGGTGCTTCAAAACTCATTCCTTGTTAAATGGGTGTCTTTGCTCGTTTTTCAAAATAATATTTCTATACACTTCTTGCAAATCCACAAAACCATTGATTCCATCATATTGAAATGTTCAGAGATATACGTAGACCAAATCCCAATGAAACCACTTTGGCCATTCCTCATATGACCAAAGGTATCCTAGAAAAGCCAACTCACATTTTTAGAGCACTTGTATTTTTTCCTTGTTGTGTTGCCTATTGTGATTGTTTCTCACGTTAGTTGACGAAGTAGACGGAGTATTTGGAGAAGGACCAGAAGACTTGAAGACTCTGATGAACCAGGCAAGCAACCCTTTGACAATGTTTGAGAAACCCTTTTTATGCCTGTCATATAGCACTTTATTAATGTTTCATCAGAATCATGATGAGATGGTAACCACTTTGATGGGTTGCCTTCATTACTTCCTTGTTGATGCTTGCATTATGCACGACCCTACCTTCCTATGAGGGTTATGCCGGTGGGAGTAGATAGGATGCTATCGTAGTGGCTACGCAAATGGGACGGTAATATGCATGGTGAAGGAGGCAGAGTACTTTCAAAAGACTTTTCGAAAACCCTGACGGGTGCCACTTATGCCCGAGGGAGATAATGAGTTGGGTAACCACTTGATGACGAAGTGGTGTACTGATGCAAGTGTGTGTGTTATTTTCAAAACGGATTGGTTTAAGTTGCAACCGTTATTACAACCTTACATGCACAACCACTCTACCCTTATATGGGAAAGGGCATTATTGATTACCTAGGCCGACACTATCATGGTGCCCGCATTACTAGTGATGGGGGAGAGTTGGTGCTCTCTCTCGGGACGGGGTCGTGCCAGGTAGGGCGGACAAGAACATTTTTATGGGGCACCGGACACACCGTTGGTACCCCGTGCTTGTGATGTGAGATGATTATGGAGCATGGCTCCACGAAAATGTTATGTGATAATGTTGGGCACGGGGGTTACTACCAATTGAGTGGACTCTATGTTATTGTCATCTAGGGAAAGATAGTAATCGGGTGCTTACCCCGGGTACTTGAGGTACCGTAGGTCGTGGATGACACGGAAGTTCCCCAGATCTTGTGGGTAAAGTGTGCAACCTCTGCAGAGTGTCAAACTATTTGAGTAGCCGTGTCCACGGTCAAGGACAGTTGGGTAACCGCTCTTGGGCTACATCCAAATGTTTGCGAAACCTGGTGAGTGTGTATGGATAACTGGTAAGAACTACCTGGGTCACGTCAAAAGACTTGACATGATGATTAAGTTGGACTGTTTCCAACTCTATTTATGTTGATATCTGTAACATATTCTCATGGTTACTTGGATTCTCCTGATGCATGTCTTACAAGTTGTTGAACATGTCATTGCACTCAAAACTAGCTTTTAGCAAAATGACCTAGTTAGTGTTGTATCATGCATTGTCGTACCTTGTTTCAAAACATGGGTTGCTTGGGAGTACATTCAAAGTACTCATTGGCTTGCCACTGGTTATCTAATTGGCCAGGTATGAAGGAACATGATATGACGAAGAGTTCTTGGGTGACGATCGTGCGAGCTAGGACGCTTCCCCGTCAGAATGCCAGTAGGGTTAAGGCAGATGGCATGGGTCCAAGTAATTGACGAAGATTTCCGATGCGATGATATACTCAAGCCTTTACCATAATGCCCACAGCTTGTGTAAAACGGTATATATGGATGTAACACTCTTGTTAATTAGCTTCTGTGTGTTCAGTGAGCATTAATCTCTGGGATCACCGTACACGTGCATTTGGTGATCACGACTTATGAGTCGGTGTCCCCACAAGGGGACCATAAAACCTCATTGTGTTAGGGACACAAAATCAAGGAACATAACACCGGTATGACGAAAACTAGGGCGGCAAGAGTGGAACAATACAGCAGGCAAAATGCCGAGCCTTCCACCCTTTACCAAGTATATAGATGCATTAATTAAATAAGAGATATTGTGATATCCCATGATATCCATGTCCCAACATGGAACAACCTGCAATTGCACCGGCAACTAGCAACGCTATAAGAGGGGCTGAGCAAAGCGGTAAATAGCCAAACAACGGTTTGCTAGGAAGGGTACAAAAAGGTTAGAGGCTATCATGGCAATTTGGGAGGCTTGATAGACAAGTGGTAGGTAGCTCGACATAGCGATAGCATCGAGACAACTAGCATAACAAAGATAGTAGTGAGATGCAAGGTGATGGTCATCTTGCCTGAAATCCCGCTAGGAAGAAGAACGAGTCCATGAAGAAGTCGATTCCAAGTAGTCGAACAAATCCTCACAATCGTAACGAAACAGGAACTATCGACAAGGAGCACAACCAGAAAGAAGCAAACAACATGGTAAACATGGAACACATCAACATGGCATGATGCTCATCCAAGTATGATGCATGACAAGTCTACATGATGCTACTCATGGCTAGAGAGGATGCATACAAGAACAACACATCAAAGCAAGTTTAAATGAGGCCGGAAACAACACATAACACTTCCGGAAACTCCCCATATGCAAATTTCGAAATTGGTACTGATCTGAATAACTCATAATGTTGAATTTGTTAAACGGAAAGTTAAAGTGCACCATGAAAATCTACATGATTTTCTAGTCAAGTTACATACAAAGTTCATTTAATTCGGAGCTACGGCCTAGAAGATATGAGCAAAACAAGTTAAACATGGCATTGATGCAAATACAAGAAAAACAAAATCACAAACACTCCAAAACATGGATGCAACATGGCATGATGAAACTACATGCAAAACCAAGCAAGTTTCATATAGAACATGCTCAAAACGGAACAACGGTTCAACACATACACCCAATCCAAGTTCCAAACACAATCTGCCCAAAACAACAACTAGGCACTTTGCAATCAAGGAAACAACATGCTACGTGAAACGTATGGACACAAACTTGATATGCTCCCAAATTACAGATTACATACTTCAATTCGCAACAAGGTTCAGGTTCATAGGCATCAAGATTAATGCATTATGATCAATGCAAAAAACCAACTTTATAACACAGATTATGACTGAAAACAGGGCATACATGTGAGCAGAAATAACATGTTGACATGTTGGAGGCATGAAACAAACATGCTACGGTGCAAGATCATGGCAAAAAAAGCATGGCATTAAAGTATAGGTTAAACATGCAAAAACACGATTAGTAAGCATCTCCATATAACCTCTAGATCAATGGCATTCATCAAGGCAAGTATGCAAGTCATAACAAATTCACAGACTTGGTGAAAAATAAAGGTTGAAAACTGATTCAAGATGCATACTTTGAAATAACAAAACTATAAGCGACAACAAATTTTAATGACATCAAAGGGCATGACAAGCATTTAAAGGTCAAGCATTACAAAACATGAACACTGAGCTACTGCTAGAAATCATAAGAACATGCTCAAAACATCATGGCAAAAATGCAAACGATAACAGATTCACGGACTTGCTTGCAAGCTTGGTTGACTCAACATAAAACATATCATGGCAAGTGAATGTAAACAACAGCAAGAAGGCATATTTGCTCATGGCAAGAACATGGTCATACGATGCATAGATCACTAGCTATTCACATGGCAGAACTGAACTTACTGATAATAGACTGACTGAAACATTATTTAGCAATTTGAGAGCATGGTAATGACAAGCTACAACAGGCCATAATTGTAAACAAGGGCTTGGATGGATAGATCATAACAAGATTTGAAACCATCCTTTCTGAGCATCTCCAGATAATGCATGGATTCACTAGTAGCATCAAGTTAACATGGCAACATAATGTAGAAGATTCAGACTTAGCAGAAAACACTAGTCACTGAAATCGGCGACAGCAAGTACCCTACTTTGCATGCTTGTACTAGTCACCAAAGGGCACATAAAAATACATGGATTGCACCACTGTAAATATGGCATGAATATGCTTCTAAAACATGTTGACATGATGCTCAAAAGATAAACACACAAAATGCTATGAAAAAGACAAATCAGCAAGTTATGACAACTTCCAACATATTATAACATTTAGCACTTCTGCAACGAGGATTAGGGCATATAGATGAACTCAAACCAGCATGTAACAACAACCATCATGTATAGCACTCTGAGATGAACATTTGCATATCAAGATCATCACCATAGGACAAGCATGGACAAAGTTACCATCACTCAAACATGCATATATAATAACTTTTCAGAAAAGGACTGGCGTTTCACAGGCAACCGAGCGCAAGATAAGTATCTGCCGCTCAGGGCGTCGGGTAGAGATGGGAGCTCACCTAGTTGGGCTCGGCCCAATCGGTGAGGAGGTCGGGTAGGCCGGTGAAGCTGGGCCCTAGGTGGGTCGCGGCCCATGAGCGCAAGAGGTGCGTCGTCCTCCTCACTGATGCCACTGGATCGAGGGAAGGTAGGGGTCAACGACGATGGTGCGGAGCGGCTGGGACTCACCGGATCCGCGGGCGAAGGCGTCGGGGCGGCCGGATCCGAGCGCGGAAGGTCGTCGGGGTCCCGTTCCCGGTCGCGAGGAGGCTTTGGGTGGCGGGGCGAAGGCGTCGGGGCGGCCGGATCCGAGCTCGGGGATGGCGTGGGTGTGGGTGGTGGATGGCGGTTGGGAAAGCGGCGGCAGCGTCCGGGCTTGGGCGGGATTCAGATGGGCTCCGTGGGCCGCGCGGGTGGGGAGGCTGAAGGCACGCGCGTGGCATGCGGCGGTTGGTTGGAGCGGGCGCTGCGGATGATGTGGCGGCCCTGGATTAGCTGAGAATGGCTGTTGTGGCGGCGCTGGCCTGGTGGCTGGCCGACAAGTGGCGGCGATGGGTTTGGCCAGCTCAAAAAATGAGGAAGAGGTGGGAGGTGGCAGTGGCTGCAAATCGGGGAAGGGGTAGGGGTTAGGGTTAGACTAGGTTTAGCCAAATTTGGAAGTGGAGGGTGTTTATATAGCTAGTGGGGGCTAGGAGAGGGGTATTGGGGAGCCGTTTTCACCCACACGATCGTGATCCAATGACGGAGAGCATGGAGGGGGTTCAGATGGGCTAGTGGGCTGTTGTGGAGGAGTGCTAGGTTGTGAAGAGAGAGGGGTCCGGCGGTTAACACAGTTAACCGTTAGGGCATCAAACGACCTCGAAATGGAACGAAATTTGACAGGCGGTCTACTGGTGGTGTACCAAGGCCACTCGACAAATCTCGACCCATTCCAAGAATGTTTTTCTCCTGCTCACGAAACGATATTTGGAAGGTGCGGCGGGTGCATGTGAGAGTGTCGGATTCCAAAACGGACACGGAGAAAAGGACCGGATGCAAATTTTGAAAAACACGCAGATGACATGCACATGATGACATGGCAAAATGCAACATGCAAGCAAATGACATGGAAACGACTGCGAATAACTGGAAGACACCTGGCGCATTGGTCTCGGGGTGTTATAGTTCCCCTTCTGTCATTGGTATCAAGCACCATAAGATCGAACCCACTACAAAGCACCTCTTCCCATTGCAATATAAATAGATCAAGTTCGCCAAACAAAACCCAAATATTGGGGAAGAAATATGAGGCTATAAGAGATAATGCATAAAAGAGATCAAAGAAACTCAAATACTTTGATGGATATAAAAAGATATAACTGATCATAAACTCAAAGTTCATCAGATCCCAACAAACACACCGCAAAAAGAGTTACATCATACGGATCTCCAAGAGACCATTGTATTGAGAATTCAGAGAGAGAGAGGAAGCCATCTAGCTACTAACTATGGACCCGAAGGTCCACAAAGAACTACTCATGCATCATCGGAGAGGCACCAATGGAGGTGGTGAACCCCATCCGTGATGGTGTCTAGATTGGATCTGGTGGTTCTGAAATCTGCGATGGCTAGAATTGATTTTCGTTGACTCCCCTAGGGTTTTGGGGATATTGGAGGTATTATAGAGAAAAGAGGCAGTCTGAGGGCACCTGAGGTGGGCACAACCCACCAGGGCGCGCCTGGGCCTCCTAGCGTGCTCTGGTGGGTTGTGCTCTCCTCGGAGCACTCTCAGGCGCAGCCTTGGCCCATTAGGTGTATTCTGGTCCAAAAAAATCTCCGTGAATTTTCATTGCATTTGAACTCTGTCTGATATTGATTTCCTGCAATGTAAAAACCATGCAGAAAACAGCAACTCGCACTTGGCACTATGTCAATAGGTTAGTACCAAAAAATGATATAAAGTGATTATAAAAGATCCAAGATTGATAATATAGCAGCATTGAACAATCAAAAATTATAGATACATTGGAGATGTATCAGTCCCCAGCCCGCCCAGGACGAAAAGCCCATTTTCTGTCATGATTTTTTGTCATTTAAGTACGAGCCCACCATATCTATGATGATACATGCTTTTGTCATAATTATCGTCATAGAACTGTCATAAGCATGACAGAAAAGAAATCTTTCGGCCCAAAATGTCACGGATGTGTCTTTTTTTGTAGTGGTATCTGGTGAAGCAAAGTCATAAATGCTTCATACCTCCTGTTCGCGATACCTTGCAAATCATGGAAGATATTTCTTTGGGTAAATCGCCCACGTCAAGCCCTCACGATTATCACAAGCATTTCGACGGGCCACGTCTCCCTCAGCGCGAACGAAAGGTTTTTCTTCAACCTCCATCGCAACTCGAAGCTAGTTTGCGTACAGAACAACTACTGCTGCAACACATCGCTGAGGACCGACAAGAAAAAGAACATGTCACCTCCGAGCTAAATGCTATCAACAATCAAACCAGAATCATGCATCTGATTGCACATGAGAACAAGAAGAGGCTCTAGTAATTGCTTCACAAGTTCTTAACCGAGAAACAACTCCTGAATGTCAATCTCCAAGAGCTATATGATTATATTGACAAAGGCTTCACTATTTAAGAGTTCCAAGATCGGAGTACTCCTCCTCTTCTAAGTCGTGATCCAACCACTGATCTTCTACATCTCAAGCTTCGCAAACTGCTCGAAGAATCTGGAGCCACCTCACTGACGGAGAAACCTACTGAAGGTAATGTGATATCTCGTGTTCCTCATGTGGCTGCCCCTAATATGCCCTCATCCTCTCAGCCCCAGATTGTTATCCCTAAAGGAAAATCCACTGCTGCTGAACACGAAGCCAATCATTTCATTTCCAAAGAAGAAATCACCTTGGACAGTTCTTCTGGAGATGCCACCGAGTGAACCAAGTTCTGCGTTTTTGCACTCATGTTATTCGTCACCTTTTTACACTAGTTGACAAAAAGGGGGAGGAATTACAACGAGTGTCAATAGATTTTCTTTTTCTGTTCCTTTGGTTTGGTTTCGTGCAAGTTCGAAACTTCTGGTTTAAGCTTGTCTGCTCTAAGTGAAAAACTTCTGTGATGTAATGTTAATAACCCCACCTGCTGCGTTATTTCTCTCGAATCATTTGTTTTGCAGGTGGAATTATTATCGGAAAGTTATGAATAATAGCACTACGATCTCGATGGATTATATGTTATCAGTGTGAATCATTGTCCCGAATGATTGAATTTCCTCTATATAATTCAATACTTGCAAGAGAATTAATCTCATATCCTTTTCCCTGCATACATTTAAAGGAGTCTATTTTATCATTGAGCAAAGTAACACTTAGTCACTCTTGTTGAAATTACTTATCACTTATCTATCTTCACTTTGATGATTATCTGTTTTGTCAACAATCGTCCAAAAAGGGGGAGATTGTTGGTGCAATAATTTGCCTCCTTATGTTTCGGAGTTTGTTGACATAAACAGTAAGAGACTTATGTCTTTGCTAGTGCACACGAAGTAACAGGTCCCTGAAATCAAGAGGAGTTTTGTTGAAGCGCCAAAGATAATCCCCTGTGTGGCAGTGAAGGTTATCACTGAAGATTATGATAACAAGAGTGACCCCTCAAAAATTGTTGACGTGAAGCGATTGGCTCGGTGCTCGTCTGAAGGAAGTGACTGCGACCGAGAAGATTGAAGATGAAGTGAAGATGTAGCATTTATTTTGTTGCTTCTCTTCTCTTTATTGAGTCACAGGACTACCGTACTACTAAGAGGGGTGTAGCGTTTGAAGCTTTGATTCTCTGATTGTAAACCCAAAACCTATGAAAGTTGTGAGAGAAATCTCTTTGTGTTTCGAGCAAATACTTGCCAGCAACAGACTGTGATCTTCTTTGCTGTGTGAGATTTGTCTCCGACCGAGTATTTAGCATTACTCGGTCCTCAAGTAATGTTACCATTGCTCTTGAAATCTGACTGTTGTGAATGTCTCGGTTGGACATTGGCTGGACTACATGTCGAAAATGGTCCCACCAGGGAAGGCTGCGGTTATAAATAGCCACCCCGCACCAGCGCTGTCCGGTGGCTACTCCGTTTGACTGTGAGAAGATTGTTGAGAAACCCCTCTCCACAGTGATTTCAGTTTAAAATCCACCAAGAGAAAACCCCTAGAACCGAAAAATTATATAGTGGTTCAGCATCACTCAAATCTAAGTCCAGTACGCTCCGTCTATTACTCTTGAGAGCTACAAACTCTCTAGATGGTTAGGTGTCAATTCTTCAGAAAACAAGAGTGATTGTGGTTCTCGAAGAAGAAGTCTGTAAAGGTTCGGAGATCGCCTCAACTATCTACCACGAGTGAGCAACATTTTTTGATGAACCAATTGTCGAGGAGAATAGGGCGAAGAGAGTTTATCTTCTGTGTTAAATCACAACCCCTCCAACAAGACGTAGTCCTTGTGTAGAAAGGCGAACTGGTCTACCAAATTCCTTGTCACCATCGAGCATCACTGGTTACCTCTGTTCTCCTCTTTACATTTGAACTTTTTCAATCATGTGATTTGTCTTAATGCATGCTTTTAGTTTCCATTCGTCTGTTTGTATTCGCTCACTTTACTCTGTTTTCATTCGCTCCGTTGCTGGGTTCCGAGAGTTTTGATATTTCCGAAGAAATTTTAGAAATCCCATTCATTCCCCCTCTCTAGACATACTTCGTTCCTACACTCCTTGCCTCTTCGGCGAGGGGGAGCAGGTGGATAGTCGGCTTCTCCAGCCATCCTGTCTTGTCCTCGAGGGGGGTGGTTTGGCTGGTTAGCCTGAGTACGTCTGGGGGGTGTAGGCTCAAGGGCCTCGTCATTGAATTCTGGAAGCAGAAGTCGTCGCGGGTAGCTTCTATTTTGGTCCTAACACTCAATGTTTTAGCCCTCTTCGTCAGCTAGGACTTTCTTCCATCTATCATTTAGGGTATCATGTTCGGCCTTTAACTACTTCTGCTTCTTCTTAAGGCTTCGGGCGGTGGCTATAAGGTGTTGCTTGAACCGCTCTTGATCCAGCGGGTGTTCGAGGACAACGAAATCATTGGCTTCAAGGCTGACTTCCTCCTCAGAAAGAGGAAGGTAGTTGTTGTCCTCGGAGTCACTGAGGTCCTCGGGGTTATACTGGTCCTCGTGCCACTCTGAACCATCAAGTTGTTGTTCAGGGGAAATAGGGCCGCCGAGGTCTTCCATATTGTCCGGGTTATCATTTTCTTTGGTTCTCGTGTTGCCTACCCTTATGCCCCTGGATTGTCTGCGCTTTTATCGGCGTTTGGGTGGCTCCTCACCGGGCTTATTGCCATTCTTTCTAGGGGTGTCATCGTCGTTCTTCCTGGTGGTGCATTGCCCTTATCGTTGGGGGTGTCCACCATGTAGACGTCATATGTGGAAGTTGCAATCCACTTTCCGGTGATGGCAGTGGTTGGGGAGTTTGCCGTATAGGCCATGGCATCGACGCCATCGTCCATGTCATCGGCCTCCTTAGAGGCGTAGTCCAGCATATCGATTAAATCCTTAATAGTGGCTACCAACGGAGTGGTGGGTGGGACATAAAATTGCCTGCGGCCCGCCTCCGGTCTGATCTGATCATAGGCCGAAGACGGCCCACCAGCGATGCTTATTGACAGGATCTGATCTAGTGTCTCATTTAATAGCGATAGGTTGGCCTGATTCGTCTTGTGGCATCTTTCAGAGTTAACCTCCGATGTGACCGCATAGAGAGCATGCTCCCCCAGGGCTGACTCCTGGTTTCTTGATTCGGGGGTTGGATCCGAGCTCAAGATTGGATCTAAAGTGAAGATCGCCCCAGGGGTGGGGTGAGGAAGAGGGTCCGAAGTTGAAGCTTCTGTATTTGCGGGTTCCTAGGGTAAAGCTAAGAACTCAGCAAAGATCAGATCGCCCCGGGCGTCAGTGACGTACTCTAGGCCACCGAACCTGATTCCCTGCCCAAGGGCGAAACTATCGATCTGGTCAAGATGACCGGTCGAATTGGCATGAAGAACGACGCTGCCGAATGTGAAAAGCTGGTCGGGGATGAAGATGTCCCCAGTGCAGATGCCATCGCCGACGACTAGGTGAGCCACTAATCCTTTGGCGATCTGACAGCACAACTCTCAACGAAAGCACCATTGTCGGTGTCAAAACCGGCAGATCTCGCGTAGGAGGTCCCAAGCTATGGATCTTGGGTCAATGGGGAATAGGAAACACATGGACAATATTTGCCCAGGTTCGGGACCTCTCGAAGAGGTAACACCCTACGTCCTGCTTGATTAAAATGATGTGTGTATACGTTTACAAAGTTGATCTACCACGAGATCGTATGAACTAAAACATAACTAAAACATAAGTGAGTAGGATGATGGTTCTTCTAGCCTCTACGGACTAAACCCTCCAGTTTATATAGACAGCAGGGGTACCTAGGGTTACACATGATCGGTATCCATCAGGGGTTAAACATGTCGATTCTACCATCTTGACTTGGAGGACACACCAAGCTTCGGTGGTTTCCTTCCTGAACACAGAGTCGCCTTATAGCTTGGCCTTCCAATAATAATCATAGAGCAGCCCACCTGCCCAGCCCATGCGAGGTAGGTTGGCAGCCCGAGTACCCCTTAGTCAAGGACTCCCTCGGTGATGCCATCTCTTTCCCATGGTGTTTTGATTTTCAATCCGAGGTCGGATCTTTCCCAAAGGGAGGGGATGATGTGGAGCATCCTACGGACATCACCATGTCAAGTGTCCATTTTTCAACTGACGCGTGCCACATCTACTTCACATACATAAAGTGAATTATCTCATTTACACGTGTTCACTTGTGCCCTTGGAGGATGGTGTACTACTTGACCCGTCTCTTGTGTGCATACATAGGTGTGAGAACATATTCATCGAGAGGAGTCCAAACTCAAGAGAACAACTATGCCATCCAAGAGGGAAGCTTGGAAGCGGAGAGAAGAAGCCCAACATCCACCAGCACAGACAGGCGTCCATGAGAAGGCGACATGTTGCGAGCCTCTGGATACCCCACACGCATGGGCCCTTGGACCTTGTGCCCACGGTACAGGCTCGTGGTCACGGGGTAAGTCGCTAGGTCTCTTGGTAACCCGTACGCATGGGCCTTGTGCGTGAACCTGTTGGGCTTTCCCCCACCCCTCCTTAGCCCTTCAAGCCTTGGACCTATATATACTCTCCTTCCTTCCCCATTTAGGATAGCTAAGATTAGAACTACACATTGGAGCTTAGCTCATGTACCTCCCCTCACTACAAAAAAAGACACATCCGTGACATTTTGGGCCGAATGAAAAAAAATTCTGTCATACATAAGACACTTTGTCGGTGTCAAAACCGGCGGATTTCGGGTAGGGGGTCCCGAACTGTGCGTCTAGGCAGATGGTAACAGGAGACAAGGGACATGATGTTTTTACCCAGGTTCGGGCCCTCTCGATGGAGGTAAAACCCTACTCCTGCTTGATTAATATTGATGATATGGGTGGTACAAGAGTAGATCTACCACGAGATCAAGGAGGCTAAACCCTAGAAGCTAGCCTATGGTATGATTGTTGTTCGTCCTACGGACTAAAACCATCCAGTTTATATAGACACCGGAGAGGGCTAGGGTTACACAGAGTCGGTTACAATGGTAGGAGATCTACATATCCGTATCGCCAAGCTTGCCTTCCACGCAAGGGAAAGTCCCATCCGGACATGGGACGAAGTCTTCAATCTTGTATCTTCATAGTCTTGGAGTCCGGCCAATGATGATAGTTCTTCTATCCGGACACCCCCTAGTCCAGGACACCCTCAGTAGCCCCAGAACCAGGCTTCAATGACGGCGAGTCCGGCGCCCATATTGTCTTCAGTATTGCAAGGCGGGTTCCTTCTCCGAATAATTCATAGAAGATTTTGAACACCAGGATAGTGTCCGGCTCTGAAAAATAAATTCCACATTCCACCGTAGAGAGAATAATATTCACACAAGTTCAATCTACTGACGTATTTCATGGCATGACGTCACACCACGGCCAAGCCTTTACTCGAATCGTTTTTATTATCCCACCTCAGCGCGTTTAGCCAAGCTGTTTCCTTGGCACGTCTTGTTAAAGCAGAGATCGTGTCCCCTTATTTCGGGATTCTCATCAATACAGACGTGGGTAACCCAACCGTGCCATTGATTGTGGCGCTTGGGAGATAAGCAAGTTTTACCGGGCTGGTGGGGACGCATAGTTTCGTCCGCCCCTATATAAGGGGATAAGGATCCACCTTTTTACCTACACCTTCTTCCTCCTTTGCTTATCCATCTCCGCGCACTCGAGCTCCAGCGCCCAATCCCGCACACCTCACCTCAAACTTCTCCAACCATGTCTGGAGCGGGAGGCAAGTGGATGGCCTCCTCCGTCATGGAGGGTCACATCAAAAAGCTGCGGAAGGCCGGATACTTGCCCAGCAACATCATGCACCGGCTCCCCGACGAGGGGCAGCTCAACCCCACCCCCAGGCCCCATGAGAGGGTGGTTTTCCTTCCCCATTTCCTCCGCGGACTGGGCTTCCCACTCCACCCCTTTGTCCGGGGGCTCATGTTCTATTATGGCCTGGATTTCCATGATCTGGCCCCGAATTTTATCCTCAACAACTCGGCGTTTATCGTCGTGTGCGAGGCTTTCCTCTGCATCCAGCCCCACTTCGGCTTATGGCTAAAGACTTTCAATGTCAAGCCGAAGGTAGTGGGTGGCCGCCAAGCGGAGTGCGGAGGCGCCATGGTGGGCAAGATGCACAACGTCACCTGGCTCGAGGGCGCCTTCATGGAAACCATCAAAGGGTGGCAATCGGGGTGGTTCTACATCACCGAGCCGCGTGACCCTGAATGGGCAGCGGCCCCCGAATTCAGATCTGGCATCCCCACACGGCTCACCTCCTGGAAAGAGAAGGGCCTGTTGTGGGGCGATTCGGAGGAGCTGACCGGACTCCAATCCTGTCTCCAAACCCTGGTGAACAAGAAGCTCAAGCTTATTAACGTAGTCCAGGTCATGCTCATCCGCCGGATTCTCCCATGCCAACAGCGGGACTTCAACTTGTGGGAGTTCGATCCAGCACAGCACCAGACTTTGAGCAGGCTCTTCGACACTACGTACGAAGAGGCCTGGAGGGTGCTGTTCAAGGGCGCCGAGGCTCCCGCATCCGCTACCGAAGATCGCGGATTCAGCTCGCAGCGTCAGGCTGGCGAGGTAAGCTATATTATCCTTTACGGGACACTTGCTTTCCATAGTTTGACTCTATGTGGGATATAAACTCCCATTACCTTTAACAGGCCTAGCAAAAGACGTCCGGATAGGTTAACTGTCCAGCTCCCTTTCCAGAAGACCCAGCGGATGCCCGTTTGACAGGGTTGCTGGTCCCGGCGCCTTACGTGGTGCCGGAGAAGGAGGCCAAGAAGAAGGCCATGGGAACCCGGAGGAGTTCCCGGCGCCAGGTGTTATCGGATTCATCGTCCGGTGACTCCGAGGTGGACTCCTCCCACGAAGACGAGGAGGAGAAGAAAGAGGCGTCTCCCCCAGCGGGGGAGAGAAGAAGAGGAAGGCTTCCCCAACGGGGGAGGCCAAAGGGTCCAAGAAAGGAAGGACCCTTCCCCCGGACTGTTCCACCAACGCCGACGACGGCGAAGAGGAGTGGCCCTCGAGGGCCAAGCCTCTGGCGAGATCGTAAGTGTCCGGATTCTAGAATAACTCACGGTTTTTCTTTCGTCGCATAGAGTCTTCTAACACCGAATACAACCATGTAGTCCGCCCAAGGACGGTCTCCCCGCTTCATCGAGCGGGTCCCTGGGTTCGTCGGATGTGAATAGCGCTTCACTTCCGACCGCCTCCTCCCCCCATGACGCAGACGACGCTGAGGTGGGGTCCCAGAAGGGGACCAGCCAGGAGGAGGAGGCCCCGGAGGTGCCGCAGGGCAACCTCCTGGACTTTGGACCGGACTCCGCAGCGAAACCTTTGGTGGTTCCGGAGTCCGGCGGGCGGCCCCTTCATGAGGAGGGCAAGACAGCGATGCCGGCGGCCTCCGTCCAACCGGACGCGCCGGATAACTTGCTGGAGGCGCTCAACGGTGCTTCCATCAACGAGGAGCACCGCACTGGCATGAGTGCGGTGATTCAGAAGGTTCAGCTTGCCAAGAGCGGGCTGACCGAAGCCTGCACCAGCCTTCTAACAGGCTTTGAGGTATGTGATTAGGATGTGTAAAAATAGTACTGCATAGACAGTAGCCCCTGATGCTCAGTTCGGTGTTCGGAAAGAAAAGCCGAACTGAGGATCTAGAAAGATATACGCAGGAGTCTAACACAAATATGTCAATATGGGAATGCAGGCTACGCTGCTGACCTCTGCCGTGCTGACTGCGGAGGTCAATTCGTTGAAGCAGAGCCTCGAGCGGTCCGAGATCCAGCTCGGCCGTGCCAAGAAGCAGCTCGAGGACAAGGAAGGTAAGTAACACCTTATTAAAGTTGTAACTTATAGAAAAGGATTTGGTTGCAAAAAGAAAAAATGACAGGAATAACGTGGGTACTCCAGGGGCTACGAACGAGGTGGCGACCCTAAAGGAGGCGGTGTCAGTGGCCGAACGCAATGCGGCCGCGGAACTCACCGAGCGAGAGAAGCAGGAGGCGGGGGTGGCGGAGGTGTGGCAAGAGCTCCTGGATCTCATGGAAAAACTCGAGAGTTTGGAGCGTGACTCAAAGACTCGAGAGTCCGAGCTTGCGTCGGCTCTTGAGAGTGCCAAAGCCACTAAGGCCGAAGACCAAAAGGCCCTCCAGGAAATCGAGGCAGTAAAGAAGATAGCAGCGGGTAAGGCATTCTTCATGCAAAGCAAGCATGTAAAAGTGAATTACTTATTACTTACCCGAATTCGGAGCTCTCCAGGAGCGTTCGCAGATCTGCCCCATAGCGTGTCCGATGCTGCCACATTCTACAGAGCTGAAGAGGGGAGCTCGACAGAAAAGGTGTTCTGGTCTCAGTATGCTGAGGCCGGACATCCGGTGCCCCTGAGCGACCAGCTGAAGCAGCTGGTCGAGCTCCACAAGGTGGCCGAACAGGCCATGAAGGGCCTCATAGTTCGGCTGTGGCCCAAAGAAGCCATGCCTGGGAGCTACTTCGGTCTGGTGCGGCGGCTGGTGGACGCCTGTCCGTGGGTTGACATCATCAAGCACTCCGCCTGCATTGAAGGTGCCCGTTGGGCCCTTGCCCGCGCTAAGGTGCACTGGGGCAAGATGGACGCCGAGAAGCTTGTGACGGACGCGCCACCGCCGGGCAAGGAGTATCGCATGCCCGAGATGTATTATAAGGGTGTCCTGAAGGGTGCCCGCATTATTGTGGGTGAATGCCCCAAAGATGTTATTTTGAGTAGACTCGCATCTTGTTTTCCTGTGCGCTGAAAACTTTGTTCATATGCACTAAGCAACGCTTGTTAATTTAAAATATTACCTTCTGTGCGGCCATTTATCAAATTTGAGAGATGGCAAGTCGTTGGCTTCGGCCCAAATGCCACGAGTGATGGGGTGTTCAGGATAAACTTGAGCGCTCTTGTTCCCATTTTTGGGTCCTTCTAGGGAGGCGCTCAACACAACGATCGAGGCAACCAGACTTATAATGCTTGAACACTCTCACTTAGCCATAGAATTCTATAATTTTAAATTTCGGCGAAGCCCCTAGTGTACGGAAGGCCGAATTCGGGGCGCTATCCACGCTTGGGCCGGACAAAGCCGGTTCCTCGCTCTAAGTGGCATAAGTCTTTAGGGACTCGAAAAAACCTCTCGAACAGCGACCGGCTCTCGCCGCATCATGACGGTCAGTTTTAGCTTTCTCCACTGAGGTGCTCAGCCCAGCTCAACTGGGGCACAATCGCAGTGGTTCTCCCAGCGCTACCTTAGCCGATATAACGGAACGTAAGGTACCAAAACATGGGAGCCGGGCAAACCCAACTATTGACCCAAGACATGATTCGGAGCCGATGCATATAATGCTATAAGTTCGGGGTATAGCACTTTTGAAAGTGTTCGGACTTATCACACCATAATTTGGGGAACTTAAGCCCTTGGTGTATTTGGTCGTACCAAAGCGTACGTATGCAACATGTCATAAGTGAACATATATAAAAAGGAATGCAATGATAGGCAAAAAGCGATGCATTGTTTATTCAAAAAATACTGCAACAATGAAAAACGATACAAATAGTGCGATAAGCAAGGGGTGGGACTATTTAACATGTCCCCCTCCAGGGGTAGGCTGCGGAATGGTGTATAAAACAGGTATAACGCTCGTAATGGATGCCACCTGGATACTCGTCGTAGCTTTTCTGCTTCCCCGGCAGTTGCATCGTGAGTTCGGCAGGTCTACTGCCGGATAGGGCTTCTGGGAAACGGAGTCTTGAGGATAAGAAGAAAAAAGAAAAAAAAGGATGACACATTTGGGAGCCCCTGGTGTGGTTGAGCCGCACTCTGGGTCCTCCCGACACCCAATTGATTCTGCTGGCAAGCTGTTGAGCCAATGCCGAGCTGGTCCATTAAGCTTTAGTGGGAGGTATTTGATGGCGTGAAGATCGTCACCGCAGGCCATGTGGATATGAAGAAGATAGTCTTCGATCCAAATCGCAGGATCTGTTGTGCCGTCGTAGGATTCAATGTTTACGGGTTTGAAACCTCCTGGGATTTGATGATCCATTACTTCATCTGTGAAGCATAGTGGGTGTGCGGCGCCTCTATATTGGGCTATATCACGACGGAGCTCAAGCGAGCTTTGTCTACTGTGTTTGGCCTGGCCAGAATTGCTGTATCCGGTGTGACGGCTGTCGTCGCATACCGTGGGGCGCCCACGTGATCCGTAGATCGATCTTGACTGTCTTGCCTTATCCTCCAATATGTCCCGCAAGTCCGGCGCGTTCCCCCGTGACTTTATACTTTTCCAGTGACGCAGGGGTATGGCTTTAGTGGAGGGCCTAGAGGCATCTCTGTCACGGCCACGAGGTGGCCGGTCGGCCGTATTGTGCGCTGGTGATGTAGGTTTATGTGCTTCCTCCTCTAATTGGGGCAGCAGCTTGCGTTTGGGGTAGCTTTTGGAGGGGCGTTCGAGTTCATACTATTCGGCCGCAAGGACTTCAGTCCATCTGTCGGCTAGCAAATCTTGGTCAGCTCTAAGTTGTTACTGCTTTTTCTTTAGGCTGCTTGCCGTGGCCATAAGCCTGTGTTTAAAACGCCCTTGTTCGACAGGATCCTCAGGCACGACAAATTCGTCGTCATTGAGGCTTGCCTCGTCTCCGGAGGGAGGCATGTAAATATCGTCCTCTACCTCTTTGTCTATCGCTCTCTCACGAGGGCTCGCCTCTCCATCCTCCTGTTCTGAATCTTGCTGGAGGGGGTTGTCTTCAGCACTGTCTGGGGTGTTGTTATCTCCGGTGCCGGAATTTCCATTCCTGCTGTGGCGGGATTTGGAGCGGCGCCACTGACGCCGGCGCTTAGGCTGTTTTTTGGAGGGGTCATCCTCCGCTGTTCCCTCGCCATTCCCATCCTTTGGGATGTCCACCACATATATGTCGTATGACGAGGTAACTTTCCAGTACCCTGTGGGCACTGGTTCTTGGTCGTCTCCGGCATCGTCGTCCATACCTTCGATGTCTTCGGAGTCGAAATCTAGCATGTCGGTTAAGTCATTGACAGTGGCTACGAAGTGGGTGGTCGGTAGGCTTTGAATTTCTTCGTCGTCCGCATCCCAACCGTCCTGGCCATAATCCGGCCAGGGCTCCCCTGATAAAGAGAGACACTTTAGCGAATTCAGGATGTTGCCAAAAGGCGAGTGCTGAAAGATGTCTATAGCAGTGAACTCCATGATCGGCGCCCAATCGGACTCGATTGGCAGGGGCACAGGAGGTTCGGAGTCTGGAGAAGAGTCCGGCACCTTGGAGTCATGAGCTTCACAAGGGACAGGGTCGGTGTCGGTGTCAAAACCGGCGGATCTCGGGTAGGGGGTCCCGAACTGTGCGTCTAGGCGGATGGTAACAGGAGATAAGGGACACGATGTTTTACCCAGGTTCGGGCCCTCTTGATGGAGGTAAAACCCTACGTCCTGCTTGATTAATATTGATGATGTGTATTACAAGTGTGGATCTACCACGAGATCAAGGAGGCTAAACCCTAGAAGCTAGCCTATGGTATGATTGTTGTAATGGAGGTTATATCCTACGACTAAAGCCCTCCGATTTATATAGACACCGGAGAGGGCTAGGGTTACACAGAGTCGGTTACAATGGTAGGAGATCTACATATCCGTATTGCCAAGCTTGCCTTTCACGCCAAGGAAAGTCCCATCCAGACACGGGACGGAGTCTTCAATCTTGTATCTTCGTAGTCTTGGACTCCGGCGGACGATGATAGTCCGGCTGTCCGGACACCCCCTAGTCCAGGACTCCCTCAGTAGCCCCCGAACCAGGCTTCAATGATGATAAGTCCAGCGCGTATGTAGTCTTCGACATTGCAAGGCGGGTTCTCCTTCAAGTTCCACGTACCTGCCGAACAGTGTCCGGCTTCCTCATTAATGTTGCGCTTCTTAGCTCCCACGCCCAATAATGGCCTTCAAGTTCCAGGGTATCTTTTATGTTTTACCCCTTAGCTGTGCAAATAATCTGCCTATAAGAGAGGCAAGAATCCAGATCCAAATCACACCATCCTCCCTCCGCAAATACTCATCGGAGCGCTTCTGACCAAGAATCCATTCCATCATGGACCGTCGACGCAGCTCCTCTTCTCGCGCTCCCAGCCCTCTGCCAGGAGATTGGAGGAGATGCTCTATTCCGCACAACGAGCTGGTGAAGCTCCAAGCGGGGGGATATCTCCCTCCGGCCTTCATGGTTCCGGTTCGAGTCCGGCTGGCCACCTACCAAGGTGGAAAGCAGGCGGAGGCTACCCCAAGTCCCAACAAAGGGGAGCGGCTATGCTTCGTCCCCTATCTAATAAGGGGACTCGGATTTCCTATACATCCGTTCCTCCGCGGGCTCCTGGAGTTCTACGGACTCCAGCTCGATCACCTTACACCCGCCTCTATCCTGCATATCGCTGGCTACGTAGCTCTTTGCGAGCTATTTCTGGGCATCAAGCCCCATTTTGCACTGTGGAAGAGGTTGTTCTGCCTTGTACCCCGTTCTCACGAGGGGTCCATATATCAAGTGGGCGGCGCCGAAATATGGCGCATTGCCGGGACCGGATATCCATCCGGAACCCCTAAGAAGGCGTCCGAAGACTGGCCTTCGGAATGGTTTTACATAGAAGACGCTCCGCTACCAGATCCTGTTCGGATCGGCCTCCCGGAGTTCAGCGCTGCTCCTCTGAAGAGGAGACAAGGGACACGATGTTTTTACCCAGGTTCGGGCTCTCTCGATGGAGGTAAAACCCTACTCCTGCTTGATTAATATTGATGATATGGGTGGTACAAGAGTAGATCTACCACGAGATCAAGGAGGCTAAACCCTAGAAGCTAGCCTATGGTATGATTGTTGTTCGTCCTACGGACTAAAACCCTCCGGTTTATATAGACACCGGAGAGGGCTAGGGTTACACAGAGTCGGTTACAATGGTAGGAGATCTACATATCCGTATCGCCAAGGAAAATCCCATCTGGACACGGGACGAAGTCTTCAATCTTGTATCTTCATAGTCTTGGAGTCCGGCCAATGATGATAGTTCGGCTATCCGGACACCCCCTAGTCCAGGACTCCCTCACACTTCTATGACGATAATTGTGACAAAACCCGGTATCATCATAGATGTGGTGGGATCCTACTTCTATGACAAAAAATCATGACAGAAAAGGGCTTTTCATCCCGGGCGGGCCGGCGACGCAGCTGCATGACATTCTTTGGGCCGTCCATGACGGAAAAAACCGTGGTAGAAGCGAGGGGGAGGAAAATTTCAGGGATTTCCCGGTTGCGGTGGGAGGTCGGGGGCCGAGCGATGCGCGTTTCTCTTGTACACGTACGTGCGTGTGTGCAAGGCGTTGGCTCTAACTGAACTCGAGCGAGGCGTTGGGCTCTAACTGAACCCGAGCGATTGCACTGCAGGCTACGCGTTACTAAACCCGAGCGATCAATTCCTTCGCTACTGCTGCTAACTGAAGCCGATCAATGTTGCCTCTATGGATGAACAATGAGCGTTACGGGGGGGGGGGTGGATGAACAGTGAGCGGTGGGAGTGGATGAACAGGACCCATGGCGTTGCCTCTGGATGAACAGGACCCCGATCAATCGAGCCGGTTGGGGCTAGATGAACAGGACCCCGTGGAGGGCTGGATGAACAGGACGACCCCATGGAGGGCTGGATGAATAGTAGACGGTGGAGGTGTGGATGAACAGTAGCCCGTGGAGGGGTGGTTGAACAGGAGCCCGTGGAGAGGGATGTTTGAACAGTAGCCGGTGGAGTAGCGCGTTGTGGAGGCTGGATGAATAGGAGCCCGTGGATGAACAGGAGCAGGTGGAGGCTGGAGGAGGTCGACGGTGGATGAACAGTAGCCCGTGGAGGCTGGAGGAGGTCGATGGTGGAGATGAACAGTATCCCATGGAGTCCCGTTTTGCGGTACCCCACACCCCTCCCGATGAACAGGACCCCTGTTTCGACCGTACCGCTCCAACACAAGTCCGTTTCGTCCGTTTTGCGGTACGCCACACCCCTCCCAATCAACAGGACCCCCGTTTCGACCGTAGGAGGTCCATTTTCTCCTTTTTGCGGGACGCCACACCCCTCCCGATCAACAGGACCCCCGTTTCGATCATAGGAGGTCTATTTCCTCCGTTTTGCGGTACGCCACACCCCTCCCGATCAACAGGACCCCCGTTTCGACCGTAGGAGGTCCATTTCCTCCGTTTTGAGATACGCCAGACCCCTCCCGATCAACAGAATCCCGTTTCGAACGTGGCTGGTCGAACACAAGGTCGTTTCCTCCGTTCTGCGGTACGCTAGGCCTCATTTCCATCGCCTGTTCCGTCCAAGCCCTCCCGATGAACACGACCATGCATTCCGTTCCAACCAAGCCGGTTGGCTCCCCATGAACACGACGACGACGTTGTTTCTCCGTTCCGACCAAGCCATGTACACGAGCCCTGGCCGTACGTATGCGCGAGTAGGCGTTTGAGACCCCGCTCGTATGTACACATACGTGGCCGTATTTTCTTTCTTGCACCCTGGCCGATGTACGAACGTGTACATGCTACGTGCACGCCTCTACTACGACACGTGCGCGCCTCTACATCGACCTGTATATATGTACGTACACGTTCGCGACCAGAATGACAACGCTACGTACGCTTCGACCAGTTGGGTCCCGACTGTCAGGCACTTCCTTGCATGCGAAGATGTAGCTGGTGGGTCCCAGCATATAGGGGGCGAACCGTTTTGTTTGTTTTTTTTGCCCGAACGCACTTCCTTGCGTGCAAAGGTGTAGCTGGTGGGTCCTAGCAGTCACCTGGCAAATCTTTTTGTTGTTTTTTTTGCCCGGACGCACTTCCTTGTGTGTGAAGGTGTACCTGGTAGGTCCCAGCAGTCAGGGGGGAAACGTTTTTTTCGCGAAATATGGTGGCCCGTCCGGTGGGTCCCCACTGTCAGGTGGAGGAATAATTATTTTGTGCGTAATAAGGAGGCACTTCCTTGCGGCCGCCGTGGACCCAGCTGTCAGCCTCTCCACGTACAGTACTCTTCCGATGGAAGTCGGTCGTTGACCACATTGACCATGCCGCACCGAGAGCACCAGGGCGATGGACGACGGCGAGGCCTAGGAAGGGGACGACGCGGAGCCGGGGAAGACGCGGCAGTGGATGCCCACGCGGAGAGGAGTACGACTGTACGAGGGTTTACTGGTTCGTCTGCCGTCGCTGGAGAATAACAGCAGGTGTGGGTCAGCAGAGGGATGGCTAGGCCAGCGATGGGAGTACGGTGGAGGCGGTGAGGCCTGCGCGGCAGCACAGCCGGCCACGGGGAGGAGGGAGCAGGCAGTCCCGCTGGCGCTTGTTTGAGCGGCTGGAGCAGGAAGAGCAGAGATTGAAGAAGCATGATGGCCATTGGATGGACATCCAACAGTCACTGCTTGTGCGTCAACCTTCTTTTTAGGAAAGCCTCAAATCTGTGGAAAACAGCATACAACCCATCTGCCATTACTTGTAATAATTTACAGCCCATTTGCTAATTCTTAAGGTTTTTTTTGGAGCTCATATTCTTTTTGTTAGCATTACAACCCATATTGTGGCCACGGTTAAAAAATTATACGAAATTTTGAATATTTCGGTGCGGTCCGAACTGTTTTTAATCTCGAAATTTCGACTCACATTCAAACTGATTTTAAAAATAAATGTATATCAATATAAAATCCAACAAGTTCTCCACGCATAAAAATTAATGTAATTTAAAATCTCGAAATGAAAAAAAAAAGATATTTGAAACTAATTGCCGGTTTGATGTGTTTTAAAAATGTACAACCCGTTTCTCATTACTGATGGGCCATTTTCTCGGCCAGCCGAATGAAAGCTCTCCTCGTCTTGAAAGATTTGCAGCCCAACAGGCCTGACAAAGCGACTTACTTGGCAAATCCCAAAAAACTGGGCTGTGGCCATGGACCCAGCTGTCAGCCTCTCCATGTACAGTACTCTTCTGATGGAATGTCATTGACCACATTGACCATGCCGCACCGAGAGCACCAAGGCAATGGACGACGGCGAGGCCTAGGAAGGGGACGACGCGGAGCCGGGGAAGACACGGCAGTGGATGCCCACGCGGAGAGGAGTATGACTGTATGAGGGTTTACTGGTTCGTCTACCGTCGCCAAAGAATAACAGCAGGTGTGGGTCAGTAGAGGGATGGGTAGGCCAGCGATGGGAGTATGGTGGGGAGGTGAGGACTGCGCGGCAGCACAGCCAGCCGCGGGGAGGAGGGAGCGGGCAGTCCCGCCGGCGCTTGTTTGAGCCGCTGGAGCATGAAGAGCAAAGATTGAAGAAGCACGACAGCCGTTGGATGGACATCCAACAGTCACTGCTCTCGTGTGTTGACTAAGTTGACAGGGCGTTGCGTGTGCGTCAACCTTTTTTGATGAAAGCATACGCGTCACCCTGTAGTAGGCGCACAAGTCAATCTCAAATCTGTGGAAAACAGCAGACAGCCCATCTGCCATTATTTCTAATAATGTACAGCCCATTTGCTAATTCTTAAGAATTTTTTTGGATACCATCTTCTTTTTGTTAGCATTACACCCCATATTGTGGCCACGGTTAAAAAGTATACGAAATTTTGCATATTTCAGTGCGGTCAACTGTTTTTAATCCAGAAATATCGATTCACATTCAAACTATTTTGAAAAATAATTTATATAAATATAAAATCCAAATAATTGTCCACGCATAAAAAATCAATGGAATTTAAAATCTTGTAATGAAAAAAATTGAAACTAATTCCCGGTTTGATGTGTTTTAAAAATGTACAGCCCATTTCTGGGCAAACCGAATGAAACTCTCCTCGTCTTGAAAGATTTGCAGCCCAACAGGGCCGATAAAGCAAGTAGGCCTTGTTTGGGTATTTCTTTAAAATAATAGAACTGGGCTAGCCATTTTCAGCAAGAAAAAAACACAACTGGGCTCATGATGTGGTAAACATAAATAAAACCCTGGATAGACGGGCCACGGCCCCTGCACAGCCCCGTTGTTACGCTGATCCGTCGCTAAAACTAGTATAAATATCAACTGCTTGTTCCTCAAAAAAAAAACTGTGCGACCTGCTGGGTCCCTGGTGTCAGCCGCTCGTAGTGTAATTCTCTCGTTTATTGACTATGTTGACAATGGCGTGAGCCCCAGATGTCCAACCATTAGGAGGAACCATATTTTTGGGCTTGTAATACAGAGGCACTTGCTTGCGTACTGCCATGACGCTGGTGGGTCCCTACTGTCATCCTCTCCACGTACAGTCATCTCCTTGTTCCTCTCGGTTGTTGACGATGTTGACAACACAAGAGGGCGGCGCACCGCGCACGGCGAGCAAACCAAGGCTGCAAGGCGGAGGACGACGGTGAGGCCTCGGACGGAACGAACAGGAGCCGTGGAAGATGCGTTGGTCCATTCGCAGGCGAAGGGCAGTACGAGGGTTAACTGGTTCGGGTGCGGGTGCGTGTTGGGGCTGACATCACCGGAGAATAACAGGACGTGTGGGGGAATAGAGGGAGGGACTGGCCAACGCTGGAGGGTACATATGGTAGGGCGGCGGAGGTGCAGCCAGCCATGGGATGCCAGAGCAGGCGGAGCCGACGGGGTGGTTCGGTTTGGGCGGCTGGAGGAAGAAGACAAGAGATAGAAGATACACGACAGATGTTGGATGTCAATCCAACGGCTGGTAGGCAGAATCATTTGTTGACTGGCTCGGCTATTTCCTCGCGGGTCCCAAATGTTAGAATCCAAATCTGTCACGGTCATGCAGCCTTTCCTATGAAAATTTACAGCCCATTTGATGTGCTACTTCGAAATAAGTTTGTGGGTGCTGGTGGGGGCTAATCACATGGCTTCTGTAATGCACAATGAGCTCAAGCAGCCGGCGAGAGTGATGTTATGTCCCTTGGTTGGGATTGCTTACAATATTTCACTCTAAATTAAATGAATGGCAAGCCATGCCTTGTTTCAAAGAAAATATGACAGTCACAGCCGAGTTGAAAAGGGCAGGAACATCTAACTCCAACTTACAAACTGTACAAAAGCATGAGGGTTAATTGTTCATCATGTTTACAAAAAAACCCAGGTTGAAAAGGGCAACAACATCTAACTCCAGCACTACTTTCGGCAGTCACAGTCAAATGGATCGGTCAGGTCCATAGAATGAACATCCTGGGTCGTCAAATTTACTGGATTATGACCATAATATGTTGTAAATAGAAGCCCGGCATGTTCAGATGCTCTTTTGCCCACCTGAAACTCCTTTTTTTGCTCTTCGACATACCCATCCGTCAAAACCATGCTGCTGATAAACTTAAGCCTGATGGACAATAGTAACCTCGTATTCAGCAGGAAGAATGTGACAAATATAGTGTTTGCATGGTTGGCTACATATCGTTCTAGCGTTATTGTCTTCAGTCGAATCTCATGAGAAGTGAGAAAATCCCAATGGTTACGAATCCACCGATTGGTTATAACTTTCTTACCCCGTCCTGTTGCCTAAATAGTCATGAAGATTGAAAACAATTAAGGTCTAAAAAAAGAGTGTCGAAAGAGCAACAGCTGAACGGTTAATTCTAGTACACTATATGCGGGCTTCCAATGTGCGTGTGAAATTATCACCTTTATATACAACTTCTCCAGACATGGATATATAAGATCTTGACAGAATCCAGCACCATTGATAGGCCATCCATGCAGAAACTCTTCATTGAGCATAGAACATAATATTAGTACAAAATGTGTACTCCAAGATGATATATAACTTATGGGCAGAAATTTAAAATGCAGCTTATGGTTACAAGTGTAGATGGTAATATAAAGTACCTGAAGAACTGTGGAGCCAAACACCATATTGAAATGAGCACAGAGATCATGTATTACACCCAAGGTCTCCAGTTTAGGCGCAGAGAGTACGGTTATTTGCAACGGTGAATAACTAGAATCAAGGATCAACCTTTGAAGTGAAGGGCCATCTTGGATGATGAGCTGCCTTCCGTCAAAAGAAATTCAAATTCTTACAAGGTTAGGCGACTTTATTTGGAGACAAACGATTCTAACTGTGAAAACAAGCAACAAGCACTCCAGGGCAGGGCAACTGGAGTGGATGATGTTGTGCAATGAGGCCTCCGATATACGAACCCGCACAAGTGAAAGTTTCTTGAGAAATGGGAGTCGAAGGTTTAGTACCAGATTGTCTGGTAGGTAGCATAGCGCAAAGGTGGCGGTGTGGAGAGAGGAGGAAAACCGCGAGATGGACATCGATACTGAGGGCACAAGTTCATGGCGTTCGGTATGTGGTATGTGATTTCCAGGGGAATAGTTAGGGGATTTCAGCCAGGCGTCCACCATGCAAGGCATGGTATGCTTGCTCAGGTAGTAGGACGAGATGCAGAGGCTTTGAACAGAGCCCTGGTGGGAGGAGATGATGGCTCTGGGGATTTCAAATCATTAAAGAGAGATAGCTGACGACAGTCGAGATTAAGGGGCACGGCACGCCATGAGGGCGCCACCGAATTGAGAGGACTTGGGTGCGGCAGCAATCCTTGGTGGGGAGAAGCGAGATGATCTCCCCAAGGACGGCGTCCGGGAGATCGCTGATGCAGTCCACCCGAGATTCTATGGGTTCCTAGGATACGGTGGGGGCGGGGTCGCCGCTTCTCCCCGCGCTGCCAGCTGTGGGATCTACAACACGCATCACCGCTGGCGGGAGCCTCATCTTCTTGGAGCTGGGGTCAGCCGACTCCATTTTCCTCAAGGGCGTCGCGTCACGCCCACGGATTTGAGCAGAGTAACGAATGACGAGCCTAGTTGTAGTGCGAGTGAAGAAGAAGGGGAGCTGAGGTTTCTTCTGTAGTAGTGAGGAAGAAGGGGAGCTGGGGTTTTCTGTAGGAGTGAGGTGAGGAATTTGGGGGTACGAGTGGAGCGAGCTGACGTGAGGTGGGTGGGAGCGAGGAGGAAGAAGTGCACCCAGGTTTTTTTGGGTGGCGGTGTGCTGGGTGTGGGTAGCGCCTCTCATTCAGTAAATATAGGGCTTTTGAATTGATTTTACTATTTACTAGTGTGGATGGGATGTTTTGTCTTGGGCCCAGAGAAACAATTACTACTAGTACAGTGGAGACACTCTACAGCTACCCAGAAAAACAATTACTAATAGTACAGTGGAGACACTCTACCGCTTCTGGCTCCTCCTAGGTCATTGAAACGTCTCCCTCTATTGAATGTTGTTATACTTTTGTTCATCGACATGCGGGCCATGCAGCGCGCGGGCACAAATGCCATCCACCAAATTAGAAGGTAGTATGCAGGCGGAGAGTAACCCCGGTCGTAGCGCGGCAGTAATGAGTTGTCGTATCACAAAACCCCAACCCCCCCACCCCCCGCAGTCTAAGTTTGACGAACGAAACAACCATCATTTCACTTTTCGCTGAATCCCCTCCCCCCTCACCGTCTTCAAGAAAGGCAACACTCGCATCTGCCACTGTTCTTCTCTCCCAACGAAGGGAAGGGAAGCGGATCCGTGATGTTGGTATATTTTCGTTCAGAGAAAAAAAAAGAACTTTTGCAAAGCAGTAACCGATCCTCACTCTCTTTTTTGTTTCATTGTCATTGCGATTGTGTTTTCCTTTCAGTGGTCTCCTAGTATTCGTCAGTTTCATGATGGACCAAGGAGAACTAGGCAAAGATCTGCCGATATTGGAGAAAACGCGGGAGGCTGATCCCCATGAAACAAAGAGCTCCAAGAAGATGGAGGCAGCCACCGAGCCGACCCAGCACCGTTTGAGGTTACAGCCCCCGTGGCACTGCAAGAGCAGTTTTCCCCCTTCGAGGATGTGCCCCCCCCCCCCCCGCTGAGCTGCCCAAGGTGATTTTGTTCTTTGCCGATCTCGATTGTGGTTTTTCATCTAAGTATGTGGTGATTAATAATGCAAAATTTTATTAGCTTCGATGCCATGCTATACATAGTGGTTTAAATAACTTGTGTTTCTTATACTGAAAAGTAATTCAGAATTTGTTTCTGTTTCAATTAGAACCCTATGCAGACAAGGATTGTGTGGTTGTACATGTCACTCACTATGAGGCGGATGACCTGAATATAGGGAAAATAGAGTTCTTAGGTTGTTGGATCCTGGAAGCCATTTGCGGTTATACCAATGAAGAGTTGTATTCCAGCCTCACTGTTGTCAGGCGTGTTGTCCAGGGTGTACTGAAGCACAAGAAGTTCAAAGCTACTCCTTCGTTTGTGAGGCATACTATTCTTGTCAAGCTTACGCAGGAAGATGACGTGGCATGCCTCCACAAACAAGTTTATCAGTGGAAAGGCCACAAGGTTGTCTTCATGAAGGTTCACAGGATTGAGCTGCAGCGGGACGTCCTCGATGATGTTCATGGCAAGGTCCGTCTTGTGTCCAGCCCAAATTAGATCGAGGCATGAAATAGTTGCCCCAGCTAGTGTTTAATAGTAGTTTGGATTGTGTCTAATTATTCGAACCTTGCCTGTTATCGACCCCTCTGGGGCTAGTACTCTGTTTGAATCCGTCTATGGGAACTGCTGCTACTTTTGTGTGCCCGTGAATCATGTGAGAACCATCGTAATTGTTGCCGAAACAGATGCGTCCTCACTAGTTTTTTCATGAATATGGTATGGTAAGACATAAGTTGTCACGGTTTATCATACGAGCAATGTGTGTTTTGATGAAATAGAGCACTCGTTTGAGAACTGTGCGCCGACATATACATAAGTACTTGTAAACATTGTTGGTGCTACCCCACTTGTAAGAAGTTGTGCAAAACACGGCACATTGGCTCAGCTCGCTTCAACACTACGCTATCGACCAGCTAACAATCAATAATCTACTATCTGACATATAAGCAACTATGTATCTTGTGACAGTGGTTCATGCAGTTAATTGAGGCCACAATGTAATAAATTGAAAACGTTCACACGCTAGTCCAGTGCTCATGTGGAACACTCACATTAAACTCGTCTTCATGAAAAACTTGAAAAGCATAAGTTAAGCAATTTTATACATCTCAATGATTCATAGAACATAACAAACATATACTAGTTCACAGCAAAAGACAAAGTTGTGAGAAGGTTGAAAAATCAGGAAAAAACAAGCAAGGCTTCTCTGAGCAAAGGGCCTCCCGGCAGGCTTAAATTTCTTGGAGTTCACTCTGGTTTTTTCTTGTTGCCACCATCCAGGGTCAGGTTCTCTCATTCCAGAATAACCAATTATAATTATGGTCTCAGCTGGAATGCTGAACTGAACCATGTAGTGTACTGACCAGTTGAAATGCTTGTGCATTCCACTAAATTTAAGCACCGTTATTTGCAGAAATAAGCAGACCACAATGCCTCTTATCCGCGCACCTGTCGAAAAAACCGCCGTGCCAGCTAGTCCTCGGTCCGTGGAAGAACTGGCAGAAAGTGCATTCCGGACTAGGATGCAGTTGTTTTTGCTCGTCCCTGCTGTCGGTGTACTAAAGTAGGGGTACCTTAGTATCCCGAACTTGTGCACGGGCAGTCGTAGCACCCCGCGGCAAGGCTTGCCGGGTGACCGCCAAGACCCTCCGTAGTTCCTATTGGTGCCATTCAAGAACAAAGTGTTTTCACTGAGAAGACAAGGCCCCGGCAAAAGAGGCTTGCCGAGAAGGACAAGGCCCTGGCAAGAGGAGCTTGCCGGGAAGGCCAACCAAGGCATTTCAAGGAACTTGCCGCGACGCGCCGCGCGTCCCGGCAAGACCCGGCGAGCGACAAGCTTCCGGGCGCGACAAGACAAGGACAGCGGCAAGGCGTTTGCCGCGGCGAAGCCACCGCTCTATGCCCACGCTCCAGCGCATCCGTCAACGTGTCGCCACAGGACCATTCCAGGCGCACGTGGTGAGAAGCTGTGCAGCCAAGCGGTGCGAGGTGGCAAGCGGAGATGACGAGATGGCCATCGTGGAGAACGGTGGCGCCCCTAACGGTCGCTTTTCTGCACTGTTTGGGCGACGCGGACGGGCATTTAATGACTTTGTCCCCTGCCGTCAGAGTTAGGTAGGATCCACTGTAGAAGCAGTTGTACCGACCACACCTTTTACACTTTTACCCCTGCATGCATTGCCACCTGTCGGTGACCCCTTTAGCCTATAAAAGGAGGCCCATGCGCAACGTAGAGGAGGGGGTACTCGTTCGAAACGACAAAACGCTCGCGCTCTCGAGCAAGAACACAATACAACCACAAAGCAGCAGTAGGAGTTTTATCTCTCCGGAGAGCTCCGAAGCTGGGTAAAAACCGCTCGCATGCTTCGCCTCGATCCGCTCTTCGTGCAATCCTCGCCCCCCGCCGGACCGAGAAGGGGCCCCTGCCCCATTGGTGTTCGTTCCCACGACATCTTTGGCGCCCCAGGTAGGGGGCGTCGAGGTTGCGTGAACCTGATCCGGCGTTCACGCGAGCCAGATCTTCTTCATCTTCATCGACATGCCACCGAAGAAGAAAGCTTCGGAGGTGGCTGGTCCGTCCGCGTCGATCCCGCCACCAGTGGAGCAAACGGGTGGTGGGGTAGACGCCGGCGGAGGAACGGGCGCCGACGAGGGAGCCCATGATGCCGCCAGGTCCAAGGACAAGGCTGCACAAACCTCGGCGTCCGTACACGCACCGCGCCCTTCTCAGGAGGTGCGGGACTGACAGCGTCATGGTGCCCACAGTACCATACGCGCGTTGGAACAAGGCCAAGCTGGTGGATCCTGGGACGCTCAAGGCCAACATGCACGTCAACATGCTGGCACGAGCGCGGCACGGTCGCCTGGACGAGATGCTGCTCCTTCTAACACGGTTAGAAGTTCGAGCATATCCCGCTCCTCACGCCGTTCACCACGGCCGCCAAAGACTCCAGAAGAAGCATTAGCCCGAGCCCAACTGCTCCTAGACTACCCTCCAGCGCCGGACAAGATCGATGATTGGAGGGCCACCATTCAGAGCCTCATCGGCTTCGCCAACGGCGATACTCCCCGGCAACTGAGCACTTCGAAGCCGCGGCAAGATGCCCAGGCGCGAGCCGATGGCGACAAGACTGGTGGGGGTGCAACCACCGTACACTCCACACACCGAAGGCCAAGATCGCCGACTCGCCGGGTCAACCTCGACACTGACTCCACAGTGTCATCAGATCCGCGAGTTCGTCATGATCAGCGCCAAGTTCTTCAAGAACGATAGCAAGAGGACGCTCGTACTCGAATCGGGCGTCGAAGAGAAGCGCGGCGTCAATCAGACCAGCGCGCTGGGCCCACTGTCGACATGCATGCACCAGGGGAACCAGGCGACTTGTCGTACACGGTAGGTTGCCCTGCGTTTACTCGTGAGCTGCGGCAAGTCCAGTGGCCCAGTACGAAAAACTTCAAGCCAGATGTACCGGAGAAGTACGATGGTAGGTTGCACCCGTCGGAGTTCCTCAGCATCTACACCATTGCGGTGCAAGCTGCTGGGGGCGCGACGAGAAGATCCTTGCCAACTAGTTCCCCCTGGTGCTCAAGCCCAATGTTAGGTATTGGCTCATGCACTTGCCGGACAACTCCATATCTTCCTGGGCAAATTTGTGCCATCAGTTTGTCGGCGCCTTTACAGGCGGCCACAAGCCCCATGGCCAGGAGAGTGATCTTCACCTGCTCGCCCAGAAGGAAGGAGAGCCCCTGCGCAAGTATACTCAAAGATTTAGCCAAGTACAATGCAACATCCCAGACGTCCACCCTGCCGCGGTTATCAGCGTGTTCCATCAGAACATGCGAAACTGCAGGATGAGAGAGGACATGGCGATGTGCAAAATCAGAGACGTCAGTGAGCTATACACCCTGGCCGACAGATGTGCGCGTGCTGAGGAGGGGAGGAAACTTCCTGGAGAGAACGCAGGAGCAGAAGGATCTGACAGTGAAGATGCCGCCCCGGCAAGGAAAAACCGGCGGCGGAACAACAGGAAGAGGAAAGCCAAAGATGTGCTAGTTGTCGAGCAGTCCGGCAACGGAGGTGGTGCCGAGAAGGCCAAAGCTGGTAGCTCCGGCGAGGCTGTGGTGGCCGCCGACAAGCAGGACGGCTCCGGCAAGCAGTACTGCAAGATCCACCGCACCAAGGGCCATGATCTTCAGACCTGCAAGAAGGTTGAGCAGATTTTTGAACTGCATAAAGCTGAGTACGAGCGACGCGACAAGGAGAAGGCCCAAGAAGGTACCGGAGCATCCGGCAAGAAGTGTCCCGGCCGGGGAGGGCGCCGCGGCAAGGCCAAGCAGCGGCAAGGAGACAGGCCTCCCCGCGGCCGCGACAAGGATGAAGATGAAGACGAAGATGAAGAGATGGATGATGATGAGGCCGATGAGCAGGAGTTTCAGAAAGCCACAGAGGTTTGTGCGTTGACGGCGGTGCTTCTCTGCATACTTCGCACCGCCAGCTCAAACAGTGGGTGCGGGAAGTTAATGCAGCAGAACCATCAGTTGAGTCACGCAAGCCTCTGAAGTGGTCCAGCACGCCTATCATCTTTGATGTTGAGGATCACCCTGATCGCATAACTGCGGTCGGGTGCTTGCCGATGTTGGTTTCACCAACTATCCGCAACCTCAAGGTCACAAAGATGCTAGTTGATGGCGGGGCCGGCTTGAACCTCATCTCCTCCGCGGTACTCCAGAAGCTCCAGATCCCTGACAGTGAGCTTGAAGAGACCGGTACATTCCAAGGAATCAACCCAGGAAGGAGCAAGCCAAAAGGGAAGATCACGTTGCCGGTAACATTTGGCAGCGAGCTGAACTTTAGGACTGAGAGGGTCACTTTTGACGTTGCTGATTTTCCGTTGCCCTACAATGGGATACTCGGCCGTCCAGCACTCACCAAGTTCATGGAAGCCTCTCACTATGCATACAACATACTGAAGATGCCCGGTCCGATAAGCGTCATCTCTGTCCCTGGCGACAAGAAAGATGCCCTTATCTGTACCGACAAGATTTACCGGGAAGCAGCAGCCGCAGCAGATCGCAAGACACTTGCCGCTGAAGCTCCCGGGGGGAAGAGGAAGACCAAGTCCGGCAAGAGCTCTGATGCCCACTCCGGCAAGCGCACCTCTTCGGAGTGCTGCGCTACCGTCGAGGACGCACCATCGAGCTCCACCGGCAAGTGTAAGATAGCAAAAGCAGCTTCAGCAGAGACCAAGAAAGTGTCCGCCAAGGAGGACGGCACTGGTGGTACCTTCACCATCAGTGCCACGCTTGACCCTAAATAGGAAAGCGCGCTCGTTGCTTTCCTGCGGGGGAATGTCGACGTGTTTGCATGGCAACCGTCTGACATCCCCGGTGTTCCCAGGAAAGTAATTGAGCACCACCTTGCCGTTTGTCCTCACGCGTGGCCCGTCAAGCAGAGAGTCAGGAAACAAGCAGTCGAACGCCAAGAATTCATTGCAGAAGAGATCAAGAAGTTGGAAGCAGCAGGCCTTGTCAGAGGAGTGCTCCATCCTACGTGGTTGGCCAATCCTGTAGTCGTGCGCAAGGCGAACGGGAAATGGAGGCTTTGTATTGACTTCACCGATGTTAATAAAGCTTGTCCCAAAGACCCATTTCCCTTGCCGCGCATTGACCAGATTGTTGACTCCACGGCCAGATGTGATTTGCTTTCGTTTCTTGATGCATACTCAGGATATCATCAGATCTTCATGGCAGAAGAGGATGAGGAGAAGACCGCATTCATCACTCCATGTGGCACATATTGTTTTGTACGGATGCCTTTCGGACTAAAGAATGTTGGTTCAACATTTGCAAGGGTAGTCCACAAAGCTTTTGAGCCACAGTTGCACAGAAATGTGGAAGCTTACATGGATGACATAGTGGTCAAAAGCAAGGACAAAGCAACTCTGATCCAAGATTTGGACGAGACCTTTGCAAATCTGCGCAAGATCAATCTCAAGTTGAACCCCGAGAAGTGTGTGTTTGGAGTTCCCTCCGGTAAGCTTCTCGGGTTCTTCGTATCTCAGCGGGGGATCGAAGCCAATCCCGACAAGATTAAGGCCATTGAGCAGATCGAAGCACCGAAGCGCGTCAAGGATGTGCGAAGGCTTGCCGGTTGCATGGCTGCTCTCAGCAGGTTCATGTCTAAGTCTGCTGAGTGCGCCCTGCCATTTTTCAAAATATTGAAAAAGGCAGGTCCAATGAAATGGACTCCGGAAGCGGAGGCTGCGCTGCAGGACTTGAAGAGATACCTGTCCTCCACTCGAATACTTGTCGCACCTAAGCTGCAAGAGAAGTTGCTGTTGTATCTAGCGGCAACCAATCAAGTGGTTAGTGCTGCGTTAGTAGCGGAAAGGGAGGCGGATGATGAGCCAGCGACCACGGCAAGCGCGTCTAGCGACAAGCAGGGGGCTTCCCCGACAAGCTCTGGTCCCGACAAGGATGGATCTGTGCAGCCACAAGAAGAGAAGCAGAAGAGGATGGTGCAACGCCCAGTTTACTTTGTCAGTTCCCTTCTGCAGGGGCCTAGATCAAGGTACTCTGGTGTGCAGAAATTTCTTTTCGGCCTTCTCATGGCCTCGAGGAAGCTGCGCCATTACTTCCAAGCACATGAGATCACAGTTGTCACTCGCTTTCCGTTGAAGAGGATATTGCAGAATCCAGAAGCGACAGGCAGGATTGTTGAGTGGGCACTGGAACTGTCAAGCTTTGGCCTCAAGTTTGAGAGTACTTCAACTATCCAGAGCCAAGCATTGGCAGAGTTCATAGCGGAATGGACGCCAACACCTGATGGAGAAATTCCGGAAACGAGCATCCCCGTCAAGGAGGCAAACAAAGAATGGATCATGTACTTTGATGGTGCCTTCTCGCTGCAAGGCGCCGGTGCGGGCGTGTTACTTGTCGCACCCACCGGAGAGCACCTCAAGTACGTGGTCCAGATGCACTTTCCCAAGGAGCAAGCAACAAACAATACTGCAAAGTATGAAGGTTTGCTTGCCGGAGTCAGGATTGCTGCAGACCTTGGGATCAAGAAGCTCATTGTCAGGGGTGACTCGCAGCTTGTCGTCCGCCAAGTGAACAAAGGATTATCAGAGTCCATTGATGGAAGCTTACATTGATGAAGTGAGAAAGTTGGAAGAACACTTTGACGGCCTACAGATGGAACATGTTCCGAGAGCTCAGAACGACATTGCAGATGGCCTGTCAAAGTGCGCCGCACTTAAGTTACCTGTGGAACCAGGGATCTTTGTGCTCAAGCTGACTCAACCATCCGTGAACACCATCAACTGGACAGAGCAAGAAAGAGAAAGTTGATTTCCTGGTGACTACTTTCCGGCAGAGCTTCCCGAAGCCGCCGCCAAGAGGGTCCCCAAGATCAACACCAAGAGTGCTGAAGAGCAGTCTGCTCCGACAAGCCCTAGGGTTTGTTCCGTTGAAGCAGACGCTCCTGACAAGTTTTGCTCCGGCAAGCTTGCCGGGGAACATCAAGCTCCGGCTGAACCGCAGGTTCTTGCCATAGAAGCTGAAGTTCCCACAGCAGCATATGTGCCTTTAGTCCTTGCTGTCGAGCCGCAAGCTCCAGCATGGGCACAGCAGATTGTCCATTTCCTTCAAACAGGAGAACTTCCCGAAGAGCAAGAAGAAGCGGAGAGAGTAGCCCGGCAATCAAGTATGTACCAGTTTGTCGACGACATACAGTACAGAAGAAGATTCAACGGAGTGAAATTGAAGTGCATTCCCCGGGAAGATGGACAGGAGCTGTTGGCGGAGATACATGGAGGCATATGTGGTCACCACATTGGCGCAAGAGCACTTGCCGGCAAAGCATTCTGGCAAGGTTTCTTTTGGCCAACAGCCCTCCAAGATGCAACTGCACAAGTCACCAAGTGTGAAGTGTGCCAGTTCCATTCCAAACAGATACACCAGCCAGCTCAAGCTCTCCAGACGATCCCTTTATCCTGGCCATTTTCGGTCTGGGGGCTCGACATCCTCGGCCCCTTCCCCCGAGCTGTCGGGGGCTTTGAGTACTTGTACGTTGCAATCGACAAGTTCACAAAGTGGCCAGAAGTGGAGGCAGTAAGAAAGGTGACGGCACAATCAGCAGTCAAGTTCTTCAGGTCGATTGTTTGCCGTTTCGGAGTCCCCAACAGGATCATCACCGACAACGGCACGCAATTCACGAGCCGCACCTTCATGCAGTACGTCCAAGATCTTGGCGTCAAGGTCTGTTTCGCTTCTGTTGCTCACCCGAGAAGCAACGGTCAAGCGGAGAGGGCAAATGCTGAAGTGCTGCGCGGGCTCAAGACCAGGACTTTCGATAGGCTGCACAAGTGCGGAAAGAACTGGATTGAGGAGCTGCCGGTGGTTCTTTGGTCGATCAGGACGACACCAAATCGAGCCACTGGCCAGACGCCTTTCGCTCTAGTTTATGGAGCAGAGGCAGTTCTCCCCACGGAACTCGTATACGGGTCGCCTCGAGTAGTCGCTTATGATGAGCTTGAGGAAGAGCAGCTGCGACAAGATGACGCGCTGCTCCTTGAGGAAGACCGTCTTCAGGCTGCTGTACGATCTGCTCGCTACCAGCAAGCTTTGCGCCACTACCATAGCCGCAAAGTTAATGCCCGAAGTCTTGAGGAAGGCGACCTTGTTCTTCGGCGGGTTCAGTCCGCCAAGAATTCCAACAAGTTGACACCAAAGTGGGAAGGCCCTTACCGGGTGAAATGAGTCACTAGGCCCGGCGTTGTCCGCCTTGAGACCGAAGATGGCTTTCCGGTGAGCAACTCCTGGAACATTGAGCATCTTCGTAAGTTTTACCCGTAAGGCGCGGTTGCCGGAACCTGTTCCGGCAACCACCTTTTGTACAAGCCTTGCCGCTGTTGCATGTAACCCTTTGTACAAAGCCGGGCGCAGATCCCGTGCATAAATAAAATTCGTGTGCTCCGCACATCTTGTCAATTTCATGTTCTTTGTTATTCGCATGTATTTTCTGACATTTTGTGCAGCACCTGCCCCCGGTAAGCAATAACGAGCCTTAAGGCTCCATATCTTTATTTTCTCTTCTTTCTTTTTCTCAAAGAAACGGAAAGGTTCCCTCGCGCACAAGTTTGTCGGGGGGAAGGAGGAGATAATGGTGTGGACCAGGCGTCGTTGAAGCAAGTTTCGCCTTACCGGGAAGCAGACAATATGAAAGCTAAGTTGCCAAAATTTGAGCAATCAGTTTTTAAATTTTTGAGTTATCTTCCTTGAACGACCGTGCTTTGTATGGAAAACCTGTGCGCGGAGGAACCAACTCGTAGCTAGTTGCGCCCTTACTTTGTTTCGAGTCTGCTCAACAATTTAAGTGTGCTGCGACTAGTTGCGACAAGGTTTCTTGTCGGTACCGGCACCGCCAGCAGGCTGCTGATGTTCCGCACTCAGCGCTCGCGGCAAGGGTGCCTACGCCGACAAGTTCCCTAAAAAGCGTAGGGCAAGAACATACAAAGGAAGGAACCAAGTAGAGGAAGTAACATAGCAGTAGACACCCAAGATAAAGTTATATTACAAAATAAGCTTGTCGCAACTCTAATGGAATGTTCTTGTAACATGGTCAGCAGTGACAAGAAAAGGAAAAAGCGGGCGGCCTAATCCACGCGACCGCCGTCAACCCTCTTGACCTCGTTCACCTTGTCCACAATGGGTGCGACAAGGGCCTTGAGCGCGTCCAGATCAGCGTCCGCCGACAGCTTCTTGAGGACGTTGGTGAGGTTGAGGCCTGGGTTGCGGAAGGCCACCTTGGCCAACACTTTCTCCAGAACTCTGGCGCAGATCGTGCGCGACTCGTTGGCTAGCTGCTTTGGGATCCTTTCCCGGAGTTGCTGGAGGGCCGTCGCCACGCCTTTAAAGAACAGAGTGAGCTTGGCGCTGGGCTGGAGGTTCTCGTCGGAGGAGTACCCGAGACCCTCCACCCCCAGCTGCACCAGCTCCTCGTCGATGACTGCAGCAATGTTGACGAGGCTCTCTGTCCAGAGCTCTACCGTAGCCCTGAAGGTGTTTTGAGTCTCGGCGGCCCTCGTTAGCAGCTCTTTGTTGGCCTTGATCTCTCCCTTCAAGTCCTCCTCTCGCTTCTTGGCGCCGTCCAGCGTCTCAGTCAGCGTGGCCAGCTTCAGCTCCAGATCAGCATTTGAGTCTTTGGCGACACTCAGTTCTTTGCTCTTCTCGGCAAGTTGGCCCTGCAGTTCACCATGAGCGAGGGCGTCCTTCTCGCGCTCGCGCTGGAGCGCGGCAAGCTCTTCATCCTTCCTCTTCAGGTCAGCCTCCAGGTGTGTCATCTTCACCTCCAGCTCCTTCTTGGCGGCCTCGGCAGCTGCGGCAGCGTCCTTCGCTTCCTTGAGTGCCCCGCCAAGTGATTGCTCGCGCGCAGCAAGCTCCTCCTCGTAGCTGTCCAGATTGACTTTCCGCTGCGTCAGCTCATCTTCCCGTGTGGACAGCTCCTCGGCGGCAAGCCGTTGTTGCTCCTCGGCTTCAGCTTTCTCAAGGATGAACGCCTTCCGCACTTCGACGAGCTGCGCCCGCTCCTCTGCAATGGCCCGGAGAGCTTCCTGATTGCGCTCCCGGAGCTCCTCCGCGCGCTTCTCAATGTCCGCTCCCGCCTGCGCGACAAGCGCTTCCCGGGACTCCACCTTGGCTTGTCGGGCGCGGTAGAGCGACACCAGCTTCCGGAGCAGTTGCTCCTCCTCAGACTCGCCGCTGCTGCTGCTTGGCGCGTCAACCAGTGTTAGCCCGACGGAGGCGAGCACTTCCCCGTCAAAAGCCTCTCCTTCGACCGGCGCCCTGGAGCTCGACTCCCAGGGAAGCTTGATGAAGACACCGTCACCGGCCTTCAAGTAGGCGCCAGACTGGGGCTCTTCGGAGCCTGGCGCTGCGTCAGCGGCGGAGGGATCGGCGGTCGGCGTAGCGCCTTGCGCTCCTGCACCCTCAGGGTCGTCAGTGCGACCGCCAGACCCCTCGCCAGCTTCTGTGCCGGCAGCCTTGGCAGCCTCTTCGTCGGCGGGATCGTCAGCGCCGGCCTCCTCTTCGGTGGCGCCGGCGTCGTTAGTGTTGCCGCGCGTGTCCTCCTCGCCGGTGGCCTCAGTTTCCATCAGCTCCGTGGAAGGTGGATCTGAAGGCCGGAAGAGGGAGAAAAGTCAAGCAACTGATCAAAAAAGAGAAATCAGAAGAAGAAAAACTCAAGGGAAGTTTCAGGCAAGAAAGATTACCTGTGCTGGGGTCCACATTCATGGGCTCCACCACCGGGGGATCGTTGGCGCTGTCCCTTGCCGGAGACTCCTCCCTTGCCGGAGAGCCCTCCCTTGCCGAGGAGTCAGCCCTTGGCGACGTAGTCGAAGCAGACGACGAGTCGGAAGGGATTTCCAGGCCCTCCTGGTGAAGTTGTTCTGCTCGTACGCAAACAAATACTCAGTTGATAGCAAAGAAAGAGCACTCATGCACGGCTAACAGCAGAAAAGAAACCAAATACTTACGCTGGGGGCTGCGCTGGGGGCTGCTTTGCGGAGTAGTGGCCGGGTCCGGCAAGGTGGTCTCGGGTGCGCCTCCTGCTGTCGCGGTCGGCTCGTCCTCGATAACAACCACCGGAACCTTGGCCCTCTTCGCCGCCCTCTGGGCCAGTTTCCTGAAACAGAATAAGTCCAGAGTAAATCAGATCAGATACAAGACAAAATCAGCAAATTGAAGAACTACAAGGACAACAAGAGGATCTTACTCTTCTTCTTCCTCCTCGTCGGAGCTGAGCGGTCGAAGTTCGGCCCACCTTCGGCACAACGAGGCGGAGGAGTGGGATCCCTTGGCCTCTTGGCGGGGGCTGCGACGGCGGCCTGAGATGACCCTGCTCCAGTTGCCGCCTCGGCAGGAGGCGCTCCAGGGGCGACAGTACTTGTTGTGGTGGAGCGTGTCGCGCGGCGCCGCGGCTGTTGACTCGGTTGCCGTCCTGCTGCATCCCCGGCCCTGCGGAGGTGCCTTCTTGGCTGCGCTGGGGGCTGCACTGCGGGCCCTGCTCGCGGCAAGCTGCTCGGGGATGGCGGGCCACTCGCACCCTCGGCGGGCTCACTCGACTCGGCATCGGGTGCGGCAAGCTCTTCCTCGCCATCCATCCGCTGGCGCTCGGCAAGGCTTGCCGCCTCTACCGCGTCTGCCTCCTCCACTGTGAACCCGAACTCGCCCACAGCGGCGGCTGCTGCCGCCTCCTCCGCCCTAGTGGTGATGCGCTGCGTCTCCTGTTCGGTGGTGTCGCGGGTGAGGCTTCTCTTCTCGTCGGCGTTGACCGCCACTTCCACCAGGCTGTCGAAGAACTGCTGCACGACATCGTCGGCAGGTTCTTGCCAAGTAGGGACGATCCCGTGCGAGTCGCACAACGGCATCATTGCGTAGATGCGGTCGCGCGAGGAGTTGTTGCACAAAGGAACGACCCCTGCCGCAACCTGAACCACTCGGGATGTTGGGGGTCGTGCTTGAATATCTCCTTGAGTATCCCGTCCAACTCCAGGACGGTGAAATTAAAGTTGAGGCCCGGGCGCAGCCTCATGATATCCGCCGGGCCCCCGAATTCCCAGGCGAGTCTCCCCCTCGCCTGTAGAGGGGCGATGCGGCGGCGAAGGAAATCTGCGCGACAGCGCCTACAGTCAGCCCGCAAGCCTGAGGCGCAAGATCCGGGTGGTGGCAATCTTCAGCTTGTCGTCGTCCGCGGACAGGGCGCTCCAATCATTGCCGCGCACTGCAGGGGTTTGGCGCAGAGCGGTACACAGCTGCGGGTTCTCCTCTACAACCCAGCACCAATCTGCTCTCCACTCCTCCCACTTGCTATGGAGCTCCCCCTCTAGATAGGTCTCTTTCTTGCCGGTTCGCGAGATCCAGGCGATCCCGCCGGCAAGAGGTTCCCCTCTCTCGATGCGAGGCATGAAGAAGTGGCGGAAGAGGGCTACGTTTGGGTGGACTCCGACAAAGTTTTCGCAGAGATGTGCGAAAACTGCCATGGTCAGAACGGCGTTGGGGTGAAGTCAAGGAGATGAAACCCGTAGGTGTTCATGATGTCACAGAAAAAATCAGAGAAGGGCGGGCAGAGCCCGCAGTAGAAGAACAAGGGGAAGAAAGCGTATCCGCCAAACCGGAGCCTTTTTGTAGTGACGGCGGAGAGTACCTTCGTGCGTGGATGCGCTCGCGTCTCCGTCGACCAGAAGAGGTAGTACCACTCCCTCAGCTCCTTCGCGGAGAGCTGAGGGGGGAAAGTGGCCCGCTTCTTCCGCAGCACCTCGAGCCGCTGCGCCTCGGTCGACTTCACGGCTTTCCCCTTTCCGGCTTTCAGAGCCATGCCGGAGGTGGTGGGGGAGATTGATGGCGCTGGTGGCGACGGCGGCGATGGGAGGCGGAGCGCTGCTCTCTTTCGGCTTTCGAAGTGGAGGGGAGCGGCGGAGATTTCTGAGGTTGGAACCGCAAGTGGCGAAGGTGGGGGAACGGCCCCTGTTTCCCCTGCTTATAAAGAGGAGGAGGCGAACGTTACGCTTTCTCCGAATAAAGAATCACCCACGATCTCTCCCACGTTGCCGCATTCGACGCGTGCCGTTACGGGAGGGCGCGGTGGATACGGAGTCAGATACCGTGTGGACCCAGGCCGCGTGTGCCCGTGCCCTGTTTTGGGCCTGGCCCAACAGCGCTCGGCACCGTGTATGGCCCAGGCCCGGGGGCTCCTGTCGGTGTACTAAAGTAGGGGTACCTTAGTATCCCGAACTTGTGCACGGGCAGTCGCAGCACCCCGCGGCAAGGCTTGCCGGGTGACCGCCAAGACCCTCCGTAGTTCCTATTGGTGCCATTCAAGAAAAAAGTGTTTTCACTGAGAAGACAAGGCCCCGGCAAAAGAGGCTTGCCGGGAAGGACAAGGCCCCGGCAAGAGGAGCTTGCCGGGAAGGCCAACCAAGGCATTTCAAGGAACTTGCCGCGATGCACCGCGCGTCCCGGCAAGACCCGGCGAGCGACAAGCTTCCGGGCGCGACAAGACAACGACCGCGGCAAGGCGTTTGCCGCGGCGAAGCCACCGCTCTGTGCCCACGCTCCAACGCATCCGTCAACGTGTCTCCACAGGACCATTCCAGGCGCACGTGGCGAGAAGCTGTGCAGCCAAGCGGTGCAAGGTGGCGAGCGGAGATGACGAGATGGCCATCGTGGCGAATGGTGGCGCCCCTAGCGGTCGCTTTTCTGCACTGTTTGGGCGACGCGGACGGGCATTTAATGACTTTGTCCCCTGCCGTCAGAGTTAGGTAGGATCCACTGTAGAAGCAGTTGTACCGACCACACCTTTTACACTTTTACCCCTGCATGCGTTGCCACCTGTCAGTGACCCCTTTAGCCTATAAAAGGAGGCCCATGCGCAACGTAGAGGAGGGGGGACTCATTCGAAACGACAGAACGCTCGCGCTCTCGAGCAAGAACACAATACAACCACAAAGCAGCGGTAGGAGTTTTATCTCTCCGGAGAGCTCCGAAGCTGGGTAAAAACCGCTCGCGTGCTTCGCCTCGATCCGCTCTTCGTGCGATCCTCGCCCACCGCCGGACCGAGAAGGGGCCCCTTCCCCATAGGTGTTCGTTCCCACGACACCTGCACTGCAATCAGGCAGTAAAACGTACGAATCAGCTTCTTTTAGATTGTGTTGGTCATTCTACCTTAGTTACTACCAATGTAGGAATACCTTAAAGACTGGAGGTTAGACGACGGCAACGAGGGATGGCCATCTCATTTTGCGCAGTTGTACTAAAAATGAGGTGTGTGCTTTTGATTGCGTGGATAGAAACGATACGGAGACAGACATCCAGAAATGATATGGAGACAGACATCCCTGTTTGCGCAAATACGAAATACGGTTATTTAAACAGTGACAGATATTTGCAGTGGCGTATGATTAACAGCAGCATCTATTGTGTTATATATGGCACTAGATTGACAGTATGAAGAGTCCTTAAGTAAGTAGCATCACATCACATCAACAATGCCACTATATTAACATGTAGAACAATAGCATTAGTATTACTGTCATGAGAGTAGCACATGGTCGGTAAATGTGCAATCAAATTTGTGCAGTTCCACTGAGATGAAGCAATGTTAACGGTGTGAGAGTTAAGTGTAACTGCAAAAACACAATGCATGGGAAATAAAGCAAGACGGAAGCACTTCAAAAAATGGTGGTGGCATTGCTTCAATTTATCGATGGCACTAGACCATTACTTATAGTGACATTAGGTGGCATTGCTTAATGCTTCATGTGATTTTACATTAACGGTAGCGAAATGGGCGTAGGGACAACAGGGGCATAAAGTGGTGAGGCAGATGTGGCTGCCGAGAGCGGCAAACACTCAGGCAGCATGTCTGCATTTGTCCCATTTTTTATCTCCTCGGTGACATTTTCCTATGTGAGCACAAGAAATCCAGACATGCTCATTCTCATTTGCGTTGTCCCCCAACACCCGTCACTTTCTTTCCTTTTTCAACCAAGAGATAGGTCCACTTCCCCCCACCCTTCGCCATCCACCATGCTTTCTTCGTCTCTTCAACCAAGAGACCGGTTGGGTAGCCAGTATCTACTACTTTCCCCCGTTTTCTCTTAGAACCAAGTCCTAGATTCATGCTACAACTTTCCCACTTTCTTCCCTGTTTGAACCAACTCTTAGAGTCGACTGTATGAACTAGCTTTACCTCTAATAATATTAAAAGTCTAGGTGGCTTTGGAACAGCGGACGGAAGTAGAAAAAGATCCACACAAAGGGAGCTGGGGCAGTAGAGCAAGGCAGGTTTCGAAGGAATATATACCTGAGGGTCGTCGCCGTGTGGCAAAGACGGTGTCGGGAGGCTGCATCTTGGCAACAATACCGCAGGGAGGAGGAAGGGGTCGGAGGCACACCCGAGCCGGCGCTCTCTCGGAGAGAACGGCACGGCCGCCGATCGGGATGCGCGGGCAGCCGTTGGTCTCCTCCCTTGCCGCCGACGACAGCATGAATGATGCACCTACACCCCTACCCCGGTCGAGGTTGTCCGGCCGGATTTGTGACCAGCCATGAGCTGCGAGAGAGTGTGGCCACCTATGTCTTGCTTAGATCTGGAGAGCATGAGAGAGTGAACGAGAGGAACCCTAGTAAAGCAAGCGCTAAGGCTCCTGCTTATATATATAGTGGAGTGATTTTGTTGTACCAGCTTCAAAAAAATGCGCTCCTACATGTACCAGTGAGTGGGTGTGAGAGAACTAGTGCGTGCGTGCACCGCTTCTCTTCGTGAGAATACAATATTCTATGCCCAAAGAACGTTCGCCGCAAGAGTAATAGTATAAGTGTGTGACGTGTGAGCTAAAATAAAATGTGCGCGACGTCTTTTGTTTTTTAGAAGTTCTGAGGGTAGGGTGTGAAGAGCACATATGTGCGTGACGTCTACCTATAGATAGACGGTGGGTGCGACGTGCGAGTCTGCGAGAGGACTCGGGAGAGTCGTGACTCGTGAGGGTGCGTGTGCGTGAGAGGGAGGGGGCACGTATCAATGCAATGCATGTGTCCGTAAATCATTATCCGACAAACATTCGCCACAAGCCTTTTCCTGACGAACGCCATAAGAACCGTTAGATCGGCATCCGACAGTGTCAGTTTTGCCATGTCATTTAACAGAACAGACACTCCTCCTACACACAAATCTTCCACGTGAGTGTTAGCAACTGTCGTATGCTCCCTCCATTCTGAAATGCAGTGCATATAGCTTTATTGAAAATTCAAACCTCGCAAACTTTTACCGAGTTTTCGTGTACCAAATTGCACATGTAGAATACCCTGTATATATCATTTCATTCATCTTCGAGAGGTAACTATAAAGATGGGGGAGGAGTTCTACAAAATAAGACCATCGTATCACCCGCATCAATTTCAACCATCCTTTGGTGTCGAGGAATATCATAGGAACTCTATATGATATGATTTTTATAGGATTTTTTCCTTCAGAGCCAATTGGTTCATAGGAATAGATTCATATACTCCACATTTCAAAGGAAATAAACATGATATCATTTCTATAGCTTTAGAGCCACTTGTTCAAATGAATGGATTCCTATACTCCCTTAATTTCAAAGGAAAATAAACATTAGCGTATATTCAATAGAAAAGTTCCTATGATCTGAACCAAATTACATATCTTTTCTAATCCTCCTCATAGGAATTGAGATACATGTCATCTTTAGATTCAATAGAAAAGTTCCTATGATGTGAACCAAATGACATCTCTTTTCCAATCCCTACTCATAGGAATTGAGATGCTCCATGTCATCTCTTTCCCTACAACTTCCATGTATACATCTTCTATTCCTAAATAGATAGTACAACCCACTAGTAGCTTTTTTCCAAAACATGCAACTATGGCACAAGAACTATATAGTGTGCCAATAACTTTGAAAGATGGTCGCTGGATGAAGCTAATCCGACAGTGCAGAGATGGCGAATCCGAGCACTACTGGCCGTTGGATATCATCAACATTCCACCAGATCTGCCACATGTACAATTTAGAAGACTCCATGGTTGAACTTAAGCATAATGCACAAACCTCAAAACACAAGCACTTCTCCTTTGTTCTAGAATCTTCTGTATCATAATTGTTTTTTTTCTAAATGAATTGCCATTATTTGTTTTTTACTTTATGCTTTACAATGCACAACCCCATGAATCTTAACATTTTTATAAAACTAATTGATTTTGAATGAGATGAACTATAAGAACTAAACGAACATCTACATCATGCATATATGACTCAAAGCTTTACATGCTATAGTGTGTATTTATTTCATAATTTGGTTTTCGAAATCTCATGCGTTCAATGCATGTGTACCTTACTAGTTTTGTAGAGTAGAATTTCACACGGCCCGAGTTATATCAAAATGCAGGGCCCATGCATCATTTCCTTTCGGTCGAAACCTACGTCCACAATTTTTTCTACATACTATATTCCACTGGTCCCCAAACCCAAAATGTTTTCCTCGTTCCCATAAAACCAAGCGGCCCACACATATTTAGGCGTCGACTTGAACCCCGTTTACTACGATGTGGCCCCGCACGCCGTAGTACTCCTACAACCCTACCGCCGCACTCATCACGGTTTTCTTCAAGAGGACGAGGGAGAAGCTGATTTGTAGTGGAGGCGCTTTAAAAAAAGGATCTGTAGTGGAGACCCCTACCCTAGCGTGCCCTAGGTAGCTGCCGCAACGTATCATTGTTTTCTCTTTTCTTATGCTCTTGCGCCCTAGAGTGAAATGATGGTTGCTTCGTCCATCAGCTTAATGCGGGAAAGACGGGGCTTTGTGATTTGCCCCTCATCGCTCATTTTCTACTACTACGGCGCTATGACCGGGGTGCCTCCAGTTCCAACCGCTGCTCCGAACTGTAATTTGGTGCATCGCACGTGGAACAAGACGGTGGATGAGCCACATGTCGGCCAAAGGGTCTGTTAAGTGTGTCGCCATTTTGTGTGCGGACTGACCCTGCTTGAGTTGCTACGCCAACACGACAGGAGCAGCCTACCACTTGGTTTTGCTCCTTGGTGAATCCCGACTATATTGATCTAAAAAGATACGTGCTGAACTACCCTCTCCGTCTTGGTTTTTTATTTTTAGTCATCTCGGTTTATAGGGCGTGCACGTAGTTCTAGGTCATCCATTTGACTAACTAAATATGAGTTACTAGTATGTACAAAAAGTATTACTATATTATTGGATTCTTAAGCGGATGTAGTTGTATTTAAAAGTCGATGGCGGGGCTTTTCCTGCACGGTAGGCTGGGCAGTTCCGCCTAGTCGGTTCGACAGAGACGCGAGAAGACGAGGGAGTAGGCTGCTGCAAACGTAGGGTTGTGTGATTTGACAGCGAGCTACTACTGGACAGGTGGGGCCCCGTGATTTGACTTGCCATTATCATTTTAACTGCGGCGCTACAACCGGCATGAGTCTCCCGATTCCTGAACACCTCCATACAGGTACCTCTCCCAATGCCCCACCATGTAGTTGAGGCTGGCTCTTGCATGAGAGCCCACTTCTCCACTTTTTCCTTGCCTGTTTCCTCCACACATGCAAAAATGCCATGTAAAGTGGTCTTATAGCCCACTATTGTAGTACTTACTTACTCCTACAGGTGCTAAGCTTGCCACATCGGCATAAAGTCCGATGTGGCAAGTTTGGTGACCCAAGGAAGAAATGGTGCTAAGCGCGTGTACCTAGGTGAAAAGACAATTTTGAGTCTATAGCTAATTAAATGAAGCAAACTTAGCAACACCATTTCATTGGAAGAGGTCACTCCTTGGCAAATGCAATAAATACTAGTACGATAAATACTACTACGAAGAAAGAGATAGAGACGAAGGTCAAAATAAATACACTTATAGCCAACCTCTATAGCTAACCTTGTTGTTAGTATGAGTGACTAAGTGATTGACATGCCAACATCAGATAAGGCCTAATGCACCGTGTTAATCTCCAAGGGCGTGACCGCGCGAGCCGACGCTGCCGGTCCATGGCAGGCGCGACCATGATACGGCTGCCTGGCAGCCCTTGGATCTTGAGATCGAACGGTCGCATGCTAAGTTGCCTGAAAATTTGCAGAATAACCCTCCAGGATAGGATATTCACCCATAGGTCTAGAATCACGCATGCAACCGTTCGATCTCAGATCCAAGGCTCTCGAAGCCCGTATCATGTGAGAATGGAAAGCCACTACCCTGCCATTTGCACGATGCAGTTCGCTCCTAACTCGTCCCCGCACGTCCTTCTAATATCGATGGTTCGCTCCTAGTCGTCCCGTCCATTCACATTACGGCAGTTCCACTAATCCTAACCCTCCTCCCAAATCCATGGCGTCCCAAATCTCCACGATCGGCGGTGAGTACAAGGTTAGAACCATCACCGGCGATGAGTTCGACGTCATCTACGCCCGTTCTTCCGCGACAGTGAAAGGATGCCTTTCTCGCTTCAGACGCATGTTCAAAGACTCATATGATGAGCGGGTTGCTGGGCTAGATGTTGAGTACACCACAGTCCTGGGACGAGAGAAGGATCTAAAGGAAGAAGAGAGGATGAAGCCCGCCGTGATCCAGGTTTGCGTGCATGACTTATGCTTGGTCTACCACATATGCCATGCCGACGTTGAATGCCTGGATTTTAAGGACTTCCTCGAGAGCAACCTAGTGAAATACATTACTGTAGACTTTGGTAACGACAAAGAAGTCATGGGTCGGATAGGCCTCGTTGTAGGCAACACCTTCGACCTCCAGAAGAATCGGCTGGTGTCCTCTCGCAGCCTTCAATGTTGACCCTGGCAGGAGCCATGGTTCATCCTTCGTACGGTAAACTGGAGAAACCTCATTACACGTTTCATCGTTATGCATGGCAGCGGAATGTACTACTTATAGACCACATCAACTACGCTGCAATGGATGGCTACCTTTGTTTCAATATCTACAAGGGTTGGATGAAGAGCAAGAGCCAAGTGTGCGGTTCAAGCAAAGAAGTATCGGCCAAGAGGAAGAGGGACAAGGACGAAGTCGAGGACGTGGACGAGGACTCCTCCGAGTGAGTAAGGTGTCAGTATCGTTGCTCATGGTGGTTCTAATGCAGTGTCTATCGGATTAGTTGCATAGTTTAATTTCAGGTGTGCTTAGTTGAATTTGAGGGTGTGTTGTGCTGAGCCCCAGCAGAACTATGTTATGTTTCTTCTCGTTACTTTAACTCCTCAGTATGATACATACTACTAGTATTTCTTTAATAGAATTTAGCACCCCAATTAAGCACGTACTAGCTTTTTTAATAGTACTATATGCATAATTTGGCGACGAGCGCTCTCTATATGTACCACCTTTTTTTCATTTCAATTTTTGCTCCATGGCCCAATCCATCGATACTACTACTGTACAAAAGTATACACTTTTTAAAAGGCTATAGTACTATTCATCACATATATAGCCAGTTAAATTCTCAACCTAGAACGACGTGCATGCCATGTAAACCTATACGGAGGAAGTATAGTAAAAATGAGGTGATTTAACCGAGCGATCGGCGGGGGAGCATGGCCTGTCATGCGGTCCCACGTGTCATGATGTACCACGGAGATGCGCGTGTCCCTCTTGAGGCAGAAGCAATACTACGTGGTTTGAGATGATGGCAAACTGAAGTGTGAAATAATGGTTGCTTCATCCGTCTGGGAAGGTGCAGCATTGTGATTTGACGTCTCATTGCTCATTACTACTACTGAGCCGGTATGAGTGGGGTGCGTCCCCCTGCTGTTCTGCACTGTCATTTGGTGCTTGACACGTCGACCCGGTTGCTATATGTCCCACATGTCGGCGACAGGAAGTACAGAATTCATGAAAGGGAGCGTCGACGGAGGAGTATACTACAGAATTCATGGAAGGGAGCGACTTAGTTTTGGAAAAATCTGATTTTACGGGAGTACGTACCCACTAGGGTTTATAGGGCTCATCTAAAAAACATTCATTTTTCCGTTTGGTAAGTCTCAATTCTATTACTAGTAGTAGTACCATTACATGTTGGATTTCGAGGTGCGTTAGATCACCCGATGCAAGCAGTGTCAAGAGGAAACTGACCAATGCATGTAGAAGTTCATTGAAATTTAGTGGTCATTCATGCATTCGTTCAAATGAATGGCTCGGTAAACATAACTTCTTGAGAAAAACGAGCGCACTAATTACTTGTGCAAACTATGAAATTAATTCGACCACTCACCTTCTACCTTGGTTGGAGAGATTTTGAAATGAGTCTATGAGTTAATAAATGAGCCATCTATGACACTACTACTATGTTACTTTGCACTATGGAGGTAGTAACTTAGACTAGTATCATATGCATGATACTAGTATAAGTTACTCCCCACTATGACCAGCCTAAACTGGAAAGGAGGGAGTAGTAACTTTTGTTCGATTACTATTTGTGGCCTTGTATAGATGCAAAATGTATTTTTATAGTGGCCTTGTATAAGTAAATGGAGGGAGTACTAACCAAGGTACGTAGTAGGGACGAGGAGTAAACGGAGGGAGTAGTACTCCCTCCGTCTAGGTGTGTGGTCGTCTTACGAAAACCAAATAATCCCAAAACACTTAGGCGGTGCATTAAATTCTACCTCGTTCTTGTTTCTTGACATATCAACCAATAAGAGATGTGGGGTGTGCATGCTTTTAATGACTTGAGACTACCAAACACGACATGCAGTGGTTAGTTCATTGCATGCAATGCTATTAATTAGCAAATGAACATTAAGTTCTCTCGTTTCTCCTCCTCCTTGGTCACGGTGCACAACCTAAGATGACTTACTCACCTAGACGGAGGGAGTAAAATTTTCTCCTCGTGTTGCGAGCCACCGCGCGTGGGCGAGGGAGGCGTAAGGTACAGTAGTAGGAGTACTACTACTACTACTCGTAAGCAAGCTTCGCCTCATCCTGCGAGCCACCGCGCCCGTGGGCGGGGGAGACGGCGCTAAGCAAGCTTCTCCTCATTCTGCGAGTTGACGGGACACATCAAAAGTACTCTAGTGTATAGAGCCTTGCCTCTAAGGTAGGCCCCACATGGTTTGTCTCTTTTTTACATAACACGTCAATCGCAATTTGTTTGTTCACCCGTGGTAGACGATCCTCCCTCCACCAAGTGGACACAGTACACGTGCCAAATTTACCACGTGGGCTGCCTTTTTCGTACAGAAATGAGCTCCACCGTGTACCCGCGCGGGTGTGGTTGGGAAAGAGACGGGAGTACGTGCCGTGCGTGCACCTCTTCTCTTCGTGCACGTCCCCACCTACGTGTGTGGGAGAGATACAACCTAGACATAATGCGCCGTCCATCCCCATGCCTCCGCCCAGTCCGACCACCAGTCACCACCACGCCCCACTCCTCCTCACCTTATCTCTCATCTTTCTCCCTCCATTTTTATATACAAGGGGCCACTATCAAAATTACAATTTGCAGATATACAAGGCCACTAACACTAATCGATGCAATATTAATGGTGTTTGCCTCGTGGTACTAGCAAAGGAGGACATTAATTATCCCTTGCATGCATGCGGGGGTTTGTAAAAAAATGCATCTTGATGTTCCGTGCAATGCACGGGCATCTTGCTAGTCCATGAAAACAACACATGGCAAAATTCCACGGCGAACAAGGGATTTGAATCTGTTGGGAGGGGCTGTTTGGATCTTGCCCGGGGTAGCCAAAATATTGGCGACCCTTTTGTCCACCGGTGCCTTTGCCACCGATGAATGAGGAATGGCTCAGGTGCTCATGCTGTCATGCATCCTCCAGCGCGCACGTTGGAGACGAGCTCGCACGAGCTGTGTTTTTTTGTCCCACAACGCCGCCCGAGCCGCCCGCAGACCGACCGGCGACCCACAAATTACGACATCCAACCGGACGAAATTCACGCAAACACGTAGACAAACTGATATTCCATATAAACAACGACGAAAATCATATAAAATACCGGATTTTCATACAAACATGACGAATTTCATTACGTTCAAATGAACTACACGGTGCTAGTTCTGGACAGCACATGTATATAATACCTAGCCCAAATGGATGCCTGCCGATCTATTTGTGTTCCTCATGTCCGACAGCACAATCACCGGACTGCCAGGAGCCCCGGAGGTATATGCTTCAGCGCAAAGGACGGCTCGCTTCCCCACTGCCCAACTGATATCATTGGCTGGTGCCGAAGATGATGGTGGCCGACACCGGTTCGAGTTCATCACCGGCCACTACTTCGCCATGGCCGGCACCGGCTCGATTCATCCTAACATTCCCCTCTTCCGTGGAGCCCATGCGGGGTCAACGAAGGTCCTCGCAACAAAAGGATCCGGCAAGACACCTGCTGTGTACGCTGGCGTCGCCTCCGCGGTGGCCTTCATGGGACCTAAGCGGCGGCGGCCTCCCATGTTCTACTTCTCCTTGATGATGGCGGCGGACGCAGAGGCGCTGACCACCGACTCATCGCTCTCCGCGCACCCTGGCTTCTGTCGCTGCTTGCATGGTGCAGCCGCCGGCATGGGAGTCTCGGCCACAGAAACGGGAGACGCGGTACGAGGCAGCGGCATGGACGGCAGCCAACGACGCCTGTGCGCCACTCCTCGTCGAGCTGGCCTAGAGCAGCGAGTTGCTGAAGCGCGCGCCGGCTTGGGGCGGCAACTGGCTCCGTCAGGCGAGGGGAGGGAGGTGGATCAGCGAGCTGCATAGCTCGTATCCGGCGGGCTACCCAGCCGGCTTGGATGCGGAATAACTACTCTTCGTAAGCCATTGTAAGAGTGGACAAAATGGTGAGAGGAGATAGGGAGCGGCGGAGGTGTGCGATTCTTGCCGGCGTTTGGCCTCGTTTAAATACAAGATTAAATAGACGGCGGGCGGGAGGAGCTCGCCGGCGTTGCGTTTAATGCCGTCCCAGTCATGAACCGACGTGTGTCCAGAGTGGGTTTCTCGGCTTCCACACGGGCGGGTTTCATGGAGCCGTTTGAATGCGGCAAGGAGGCGTGTTCAGGTGGGCTGCAGCGAGTGGCGCCCCGACTCTCGCCTAGGACACCGCACCGTTCTTCGACTGACGTGTGGACTCTTTGGGTACATGGCCTGCATGTCAGTGACCCAACGCAGGCAGCGCATAGCAGAGGAACCTTTGGTGGGCCAGGGCGGTCAGAAGCGGGCATTTCATAAACCGATGATTGTTCGTTGAGTGTGATGTCATCTTTTCATGTAGATAAGCCTACTATGTTGCTAGCCCGTTCCATACATTGTGATTCATAAAGACCGCTGCAAACATCAATGTTCTGCTTATCACAGACAAGATTGATTAATACCCGTAACAATCCATGTCCTTAACAAAGGGTGCATGCACGTATAGGTTGAGCGTGTGTCCTTGCGTCGTGTTCTATGTGCATGCAGGCGTGCTAGTGTTGCATGCGTGCATGGGTACATTTCAGTGTTGCATGCATGGGTGCGTACGTGCATGTGTTCGTGAGTGCATGTGTACGTGTCAGTGTTGCACGCCAGCATGCGTGCATGTGTACGTGTCAGTGTTGCACGCCTGCATGCGTGCGTGTCTTGCGTGTGTGCATGTGTACGTGCGGGGTAAGGGTACACGTTAGTCGACTGACATTTTCATCTCTGGTCATTAGATTTTCCAGCCGTTGGATACGAAATCATGGGCCTCCAGTTTATCATCAAACTCCACCCCCCGTGAGCCGCCAGCCCCCGCCCGCGCCCGGCGGCCGGCCCGCCCTCCCCAAAACCACTCCCCACCGCCGGTCCGCCGCCGCACCGGCCATCCCTCTAGCAGCCCCCCCCCATGCCGACCTTTTTCTCCGGCGATCCCCACCCCACCGCCCAATGAACGCCCCCCCAACCGCCGGTGACTGCCAACCAGAGGTCTCACGACTGCGAATACCCACCGACCACTAATTTATTACCATTTATGTCCTTCATATACGCGCTGACGGGTGGGCCCTATGGTAATGTGCGCTGCTGAATGTGGACCGTTTGACTGGTCAATTGATCGTGTTATCAACAAATTACGGAGCTGTATGGTGAGCCAGTGACCATATGATCACCCTAAAATGTACTCCTATTTTATTAACATAGTACAGACTCAAACTACCATTTCTTTCTTTCATATACGGGCTGACAGGTGGGCCCCACCATTACGCGCCCCGATGGTGCAACACTAGTTGCGCCGCGTGGAACGTTTGACTGGTCAATTGATTGTGTCATCAACAAAATACGGAGTTGTAGGGGTGAGCCAGTGACCGTATAATCATGACATGTATTTGTTTAACACGGTACAGTCACAAGGGCTCATATATACGCGCAAGCACTCACCGCTATAAGCGCACACACGCGAACCCTACCCCTATGAGCACCTTCGAGAGAGTGGGCCAGCATATATGATCTTGAGATTTTAGGAATCACCATAGGTGCCTCGTAGTCGAGTGGAACATCTCCTCCCACTGAACGTGCATCGCCGGAAAATACTGAAATTAACACAAGATAAATGCGAGCACCGAGACTTTAACCTTGGTGGGCTCGAGAAACCACTGTCCTCCTAATCATCCAACCATATGTTGGTTAGAACGACAAAATGTATGTGGTGACCGTGATGAGCTTATTCTGAAGTCCAGTGACCATATCGTGCTTTTGCTTCAAATACAATGACCGTAAGTGTCGTCAACAAAATACGGAGCATGCATCAAATGCAAAGTCTGTCAGTGTCATCAACAAAATATGGAGATGTATCGTGAGCTAGATACCATTGTACTATTGTATATGCTTATTTTCTTAGTGGCCAATTGCATGTGTGGTGTGGTGGGCACATAATTTCTAGTTGTGGTGGGTCAACATGAATACTCATGGGTCGGTTCCATCCTGCCCCACATATAGGTTGGACCGAGACGTGTTATACGAAGACCCATGTGGAGGACTCGGCGTACAACACGAAGCTACCAGAGTCGCGGAGGATTCTATCCCCACTGGTGATAAGCCGACTATATATGATTTGTAACACTAGGCCCTTAGTATGTTATACAAGCTTGGGGGCTAGTTCGTCGATAGTATACACACACTCACAATGCCTAGTATTCACGTGTACTTTGTACACACCCCTATCACTAATATACAGTAACAGGAGTAAGCTCTTTCTTCAACTACAAGGGTCTGATCCGAACTAGGGTAAAACTTTGCCTCGTATTACCATCCAGCCTAACAGCCAGGGATATCCTTCCGAATAATATGATGAAATCATATCTGCCAACTACTAAGAGAGAGGTGTGTCGGGGGGCAATGTGTGCGAGAGAGGCCTAAAGATAATGTGCGTGCGGGAGACACGTAGGCACATATATGTGCGTATAGAGGGCTAGTAGAGACCATGCGTGTGTATATATGCATGCGAGAGAAATTGTGTTTTCCAACTGAGATTAGTGAAAAGAGTGGTACATAGTAGTTAGACAGAAAGAGAGAGAGAGAGAGAGAAACAGAGAGAGCATGTGCGTGAGACACCTCGACACCCTGAGAGAGATTGTGAGAATGTGTGAAAGAGAAATGCTGATGCATATAAAGTGTGTGCACTTATGCGTTAGATAGAGAGATATATAACGTGTTTGTGAGAACGGGGCGAGGCATAGTGCATCTACGTGTAAAAGGCGGTTCTACGCATTAAATTAAAATATCAATGGCATTATTATTTTTGGATGAGATCATGAACTTTGCAAATTGCGTATGGATGAAAATCGGTCTATCAGGCACCCATACTCTATTGAATTCTAGCATGTGCAATTGTTTATTTCATATTATCGATCCATAGAGTGAGAGTGGTTTGAAATACAGGCAATGGATGCTTTTGCAATTCATATATAAACATTAATTAGTGCACTCCATGTTGTTAGTGTGAAGCACTTTATACATTTGTCACTTGCATGGATACATTCCAAATTGCTAGCTACAAAATAGAATACATGTCGAATTCAACATAAAGGGGGTTTCGAAGATTCGAATTCATAGGAAGTGCATTCATCTATTTGAACAGAGAGAATGGCATTTGTAAATCAGATGTAAAAGGGGGCATCAATCTTTGTTGTGAGTTTGAACATGCTATATATATTCATACGCATATCTAACTTTTTATTTTTTGCAACCAAGGAGATTATATCTGGAACCATGCATGAACTGAGGTAAGTTGCATATTTTTTAATATATACTCGTGTACAATGTATATTCAAATGTACCCCCTCCATTCCAAAATAATCGTAGCTTTAGGATTTTCAAGAGTAAAGTTTGTGAAGTTTGACAAATCCTGAAAGTTCAATTCAAGAGAACCGAAAACGTTAATGCTTCTGCTCCCAAATATTGAACGAAGCGCCAAATAGGCCTCTGGTCACCCGAAACCGCGCGAGACTAATGCTTGGTGGTAGGAAATTACTGTCCTGACTCTGGCCTGTGTAGCCTATCGGCCCGATGTCCAAAGGTCTAAACCGGGGTAGGTTTGTAACTTCACCAAGATGCCAGTCTCAGCCGCCTCCGAGAAGCATTCATACACCGTGGGCGCCTAAACACCCATGCGCTCGGCCGAAAATCTATCCCGCCCACATTTGGGACACCTGACATGACTGTCCTACCCCAACCCGCAATATGTCCAAATTTTAGATGGGGGCAAAGTTTGTAACTTTCCCCAAATTTCAAACAAGCGCCTCTCAAACCGAAACATTGTTCCCCCTTAGTTCCCCAGCCTCCCTCCGTTTCCCCATTCATACTCCATGGGCGCAAAAACGCCCTCTCCACCAGCCGCGAAACCCCAGCCTCCTCCATCCTCCACCCCATAGCGGCCAATCCACCGCCACCCTCCTCCATCACACCGGAGCCAATACCCCGACGTCGTCGTCCAATGCAACCGCAACCGCAACGCCCTCAAGGACTTAGCAGCTAAAGCCGAGGCAGAGCTGCCTCCACGACGCCGACACCGACGTGCGCCGTACCAGAACCACTCCGACCACGTCGTCCTGCGCCTCACTGCTGCGGCTCCACTGTCGCAACCATCCACCGCACCGGAGCTCTTCCCGCTACACTGTCGTTCGCCGCCTCGGATCTGCTTCCCCGCCGCCGATAGACGGCCACCGCACCACACTCAACAACTTGGCCATGGGTTCGGCCAAGGCTGCACCGTCCTCCACAACTTCTGGTTTCCGGCGAACAACAAGAAGATCGTCGGAAAAACAGAAGGAGGACACAACACTGCTAGCAGAAAGAGGTACTCATCTTCCCTTATTCGTGCAAATCTTACGTCTCCGCTCACACCGTATCATCCACGAAAAACTAGTAGAGCGCTTCTTACTGCATCTTCTTCGTGATACTAAATGCACAAGGTTTCCTCCCTTTTACTATTTCACCTTTGCTAGAGGTTAGTAGCCCGCCTGGATTTCAATTTAGGGTCAGTCGAACCGCAATTAAAAGAAGCAGCACCCTCTAGGTGCGCGGAGCACCTAGTCTGCCTGTTCCCCGGGGAAGCGGTGCATCGGTGTCTATCACAGGGGTGCGTGGCGCAGGAGCTGCTTGCGCCCGATCTGGAGGTCGGCGGGGCTTGAAAGGATGGCCGAGGGGCGGTGCCAAGCACGGCGGTGTGGTGAGGTCGAGGGAAGGGCGCAGGTAGGGGAGGAATACTGGGCCGGTGGTCGATGGCGTTTCGAGGAAGATCGTCAACACTGACTGGCTGGAGGTAGATGAAGGCGATCTGCCCGTTCTTTGTACATCAGACGGTGCAGAAAAAATGGACTGACCTATTTGCTTTCAGTCGATTGTTATTTTCATAGAATCTTGTAGTAATTTATTATGCCGTGCATGTTGTAAAGCTATCATATGTCTCCCGTCATTTATTTCTCACCGACCTGCTATCTGCTACCTTTATACTATACTAATTGTGCACACACTTCACCCATACTCACACTATTGTTTTTTTATGCATGAGTATTTCAGACTCTGACGCGGTGTTGATGAATGCAGAAAAGAAAAGACAGAAGTCGCTCCAGTGTAATTCGAAGATAAGCACTAAGCGTTTCAGCGCTCTAATGGGTGCAGTGTCAGCAGTTGGAGACAGTAAATGTAGCTCTGTAGTTGATGATCTCAATTGCCACACACAACCATCCCATGTGCTTGCTTTAACTTCGTGCTGTCAAATGTGGTTGCATGTTGCATATGGTGTCTAGCTTGTATTGCTTCCAATTTGGTAAAATTGCATCTGCTTACTTTACACATTATACCTTTCATAATGACATGCCTTCCTGTTTTTGATACATACTACATATGTCTATTAACCATGTTCGTACATGAAACTAATGCTCTTTTGTATCCCTCGTCAATCACTTATGATGAGACAGTCACCCGTGTGGGTTACTGTGAGACGCCCTACTCGTTTAAAGAGTGTAGTGTAATCCTCCCCACATGATTCTCAAGAAACAGCAAGGCTAAATGAAGATAGTCAACCTAGCTCTCTAGTTGATCACCGCAATTCCCCCACACCACCATCGCAGGTGCTTGCTCTTACTTGGCAGTGTGATATGTGGTTGCATGTTGCATATGGTGTTTACCTTGTAATGCTTCTAATTAGGGTAAATTGCATCTACTTAGTTAACACATTATACCTGTGAATATGACATGCCTTCCTGTTTTTGGTACATACTACGTCTTTCTATTAACCATGTTCTTACATTAAACTACTTTTCTTGTGTATCCCTCATCAATGCTCCTAATTTGTTAAATTGCATCTCCTAAGCTTACACATTATACATGTAAATATGACACGCCTTCCTGTTTTTGGTACATACTACATCTGCCTATCACACCATGTTCTTACATCAAACTACAGTTCTTGTGTATCCTTCATCTATCGCTTATGATGAGACAGTCACGCGCATGGGTTAATATGAGACGCATACTCTTATAAAGAATGCAATTTCATCCTCTCCACATGATTCTCAAGAAACAGCAAGCCTAAATGAAGATATTGAACGTAGCTCTGTACCTGAAGACCGCACTTCCCCTACACCACCATCACAGGTGCTTGCTCTAACTTCGCAGTGTGATATGTGGTTGCATGTTGCATACGGTGTCTAGCTTGTAATGTTTCTAATTAGGGTAAATTGCATCTGCTTAGTTTACACACTATAGCTGTGAATATGACATGCCTTCCTATTTTTGGTACACACTGCACCTATGTGTTAACCTTGTTCTTACATGAAACTACCTCTCTTCTGTATCCTGCATCAATCACTTACGATGAGTCACCTTTATTCGTTGCATATTGCATATTATTTCTAGCATGTTGCCATGTATTGCTTCTAATTTGGTCAAATACATTTGTTAGGGCACCCTTTTAATTTGGCAGAGTGATATTGGTTTCATCTTTCATATGGTTTCTAGCTTGCATCGATTCTAACAAGTTCAAGTACCTTGTGCTTAGTTTACACTTTATACATCATACATGTCAATATGTCACGCCGTCTGTTTTTCATACATATTCCATCCTCCTATCATGCGGCTGAATACATGAAAGTAGTGTTCGTCAGTATCATGCATCAATGAGTTCTGAAGAGCAAATTTTATTCCTTTTTCTTGTGGGTTTGACTTGACAAGGAAAAATCAAGAAAGAGGAAGGAAAAGAGTAAGGAAGGCGATGATGGTGGTCCTCTGCAGCAACGTAAACGGAGCATCTGTACCGATTCTCCTTGTACTGATAGTGCATTACAAGGTCCAAGTCTCCGCTCCCCTACTCCACCATCCAACACTACTAGGAAAAGGCCTACTAGTGGCGCACCAGTTTTGCCTACTAATGGCGCACTACTGATGCGCCACTAGTACCACGCCACTAGTATTATATACTAATGGCGCACCACATGTGCGCCATTAGTATACCAGATACTAATGGCGCATCATGTGGTGCGCCATTAGTATACCATTCAGTGCTCCACTGGTATTCCCTCCAGGTGCGCCACTAATAACCTTATAGGTGCGCCACTAGTAATAAAGGAAGGTGCGCCACTAATAAGGGCTTAAATGCGCCACTAGTAATGTATTTGGAAAACAAAAAAATTTAAATTTACAGAAAACAACCTATAAGGAAAAATAATTTAAAACCAAAAAATGAAATAGAATCATAATTTTTATTATAGTAAGAATATTACAATGTCTTTACAAGTTCCAATAAAAGGAAAATTGCAAGGAAATAAAAGAAAATCCTAAAACTAATCTTCTATTAATCTTTTCTTCTTTTTCATCACTTTATCCCTGCAAAATGTAACAAAATAAACAGAAAGACAAACAAACTATTTATAACATGTCAATACTGTCATTTTTTATGCAAAACTAGATATGAGCATATATTTCCAGAATTACATGGTGTGAATATTGTATGAGTAAGATTATAATGGAAATGAATTTTGATAGGAGCCCACTTTCGACGAGTATTTATCTGATAGAGCTAAATAATCAGGGTATTTATCTGCTTCTTACTGTACACATGAATACAAGGAGTACATGGGTCTCTATTACTACTTCATGTCTACATCAGTGCTTGTCTACAGGAGTAATATGAACATCATTCTACATGGGTCTCTGAACATCTTACAAAGTTGGCTACAAAACAGATCAAGACAATGCAAGAATACTTCTGAGTACACTGCTGATATGCTCCAGCTAAATGAGTACACAAGTACAGTACAAATGAGTACTCCTGCTTCTTAATGATGCATCTTAATTAACAGAAAATGTTTCAATTAATTTAAATTAAAGTAATAGTCGTGTTGCTTAATGATGCATCTTATACAGGCAAAACTACTCCTGCTGCTACTTAATGATGCATCTTATACAGGCAAAACTACTCCTGCTGCTATTTAATGATGCATCTTAAACAGGCAAATGAGTAGAAAAATATCAGTTAATTTAAATTAACTGAAAAGGTTTCTGTTAACCTCTTCACTGCCACAAACTTTCCATCAGCAAGTTGTCCTTTGTACACCTCAGCATGCCGTCCCTTTTTGATCAAATTATCTACAGAAACATTGTACATTCAGCTTTCAAGCAAAAATGTTTAGAGATAATTAAGATACAGAAAACTATGGCTGGTAATGCTTCATTAACCTAAGAAACTAATTCTTGCTTTGACAGTAAACAGACAGCAATTGACAGTAGGGAGTAAATAAGTTTTAAGTGTATGATGCATCTTAATTTCTCATAATTTTGAAGAAAGCATCAATGCTAACAGTAGGGAGTAAATCAGTTAAGAAATGTTTCAGTGTATGATCACAATAATGTACACTACTGAACAAGAGCAGTACACTACTGAACAAGAAGAGAAGAGAAGACAAGAGAATAGAGAAGAGAAGAACACTAAATTCCTACACTACTAAACAAGAGCAGTACACTACTGTTGCACTTGCTACTCTAGAATTTGGAAGCAATACTCCAATACCGCGGTATTGGAAGCAATACTGCAGTAGTTCAAGCAGTACTTCAGTGGAGTAGCTGCAAAGAATTAACACTAAGCATAAGATACACTAAGAATTTTTAGTGGAGCAGCTGCATAGAATTAACATAATTAAGAGAGCATCATCAAGTTAACAAGCTACTGAAAAAACACTGCAACTAATACAGTACTACAAAATTACATAATTTGCAAAATTTTGTAAACTGAAGTTTTTGCGAAGGAAACAAAATTTTATAGCTTCAGGCCTACAGAATAGCTTCAGGCTAGAGCACTACAGTTGTTGGTAAGACTTCTTGTAGCTTTAGGCTGGTTGGAGTACTACAGCAGCAAACATTTCATGGTTAGAGTACTCCATTTGCAGTAGCCAAACATTCAGATATCTACAGTAGCTTCAGGCTGGTTGCCTGACTAAATAGTCATCCTCTCGTGAGGATTCTGGAGCAAAAGAGCTGCTGCTTAGGTAGTGGGAGTAGTTGATACTACACTAAATTACTCTTTGCAATTTTGGACTGAATGTGTTGAGATCTTTAGCTACTATCAGCAGAGTTATAGAGTAGTGATTGACGGACGGGGTGTGATGGGCTCACTGGGGTAGAAGGTGGCGTACTCGGCGTAGACCTCGCCGCAGCGATCGTAGGCATCGCCCAGGAGGCCCCAGCCGAGCTTGGCGTCGCCCTCCTGCTTGAGTTGCTCGTCCCGCCATTGGCGATGCCTGCCCGCCTCAGCCTCCCGCACCCGCCGCCCCTACAGGTCCTCCACCAACACGGCCTGCCGCAGCTCGTACACTGCCTCCTCGGTCGCCGTCCATGCCGCGTACCTTCTTCACCTTCCATTCCACTAAGAAACCAGTGGAAAAATTAGGGAGCAGAAGCTTAACAGAATGCACCAAATCGCCAAAATTCCATCCCATCTACCTCCAGAAGCAGCAACCAGGAGTGAAGCTTCCGGCCTACACGCAACATCCCCCGCAACCCACAAGATAGGGGAGGAGGGAAGCACCTTGGCGGAGACCGCTCGGGAGGCGGGCTGGGCCAAAGGGAGCAGCCGACACAGGGACCCTCCGCCACGGCGGGGCGGCGCCGTCGAGGCGGGAGACGGCAGGCGGAGCCTGGCTGAGACCTCCATCAGCAGGCAAGTGCTCCGGTTGGTGGGGAATTTTCACCTCGCCTCCGTCGCCAGTGGGGGTGAGGGAGAAGAAGAGGGAGGCCGAGCTCCTTGGATTGCTCGTCATGGAAGGTGGCTCGCCATGGTCGGGAGGGAGAGGAAGAGGCGGGCGGCCGGGGCTTCCCGATCTAGATCGAAGTCGATGGAGGTGGGTGGATGTGTCAGGAGGAAGGGGAGGGGAGAAAACGTGACGAGAGGGAGGGGACAAGGGGTGATAGCAATGGCGCACTGGTAGGGGTATAGATAGCAATGGCGCATCTCTTACTAGTGCGCCATTACTAGTTAATGGCGCACTATCCTCTGATGCGTCATTAGTATTTTTGAAAAAAAATATTTTTTATAGTGGTGCGTCATCAGTATTTGGACACTAATGACGCACCAATAGATGGTGCGCCATTAGTATATAGTAGTGGCGCACCACATGCGTGGTGCGCTATTAGTGTCCATATTATCTATAGACCTTTTCTTAGTAGTGCAAGGTGCTTGCTCTAACTTGGCAGTGTGATATCTGGTTGCATGTTGCATATGGTTTCTACCTCGTATTGCTCCTAATTAGTGTAAACTACATCTGCTTAGCTTACACATGATACATGTGAATATGACACGCTTTCCTGTTTTTGGTACATACTATATCTGTCTATCACACCATGTTCTTACATGAAACTACTCTTCTTGTGTATCCTGCATTAGTCACTTATGATGGGACACCTTTAAGTTGGCAGTGTGATATTGGTTTGCGTCTTGAATATGATTTCTAGCATGTATTGCTTCTAGTTTGATGAACGCCACCTGTGACGAGACAGTTTTAACTTGGCAGGGTGATATTGATTTCACCTTCCATATGGTGTCTTGCAGTGTTTCTAATTTGTTGAAGTGCCTTCTGCTTAGTTACCACATCATAGGTGTGAATATGTCAAGCCGTCCATTTTTTCGTACATATTCCATCCTCGTATCATGACTTTGCCTTTCATCAGAGTAGTGTTTGTCAGTATCATGCATGAATGAGTTCTGAAGAGCGAATGATATTCCTTTTTCTTGTCGGTATGACCTCACAATGCAAAATCAATAAAGCTGAAGGAAATTGGCAAGGCATTGGATGATGGTGGTCCTTCCGAGCAACTGAAACGGAGGTTCTCTACAGATTCTACTCCGCCATCCTCCCAACAAGATTCGCAAGACAACACAAGGCTAGACAGTCAATGTAGCTGTGTAGATGATGAGCACATCTCCCCTACTCCATCACAGGTGCTTGCTCTAACTTGGCACTATTATATGTGGTTGCATGTTGCGTATGATGTCTAGCTTGTATTGCTTCTAACTTGAATTGCATCTGCTTACTTTACACATAATGCCTGTGAATATGACACGTGTTCCTGTTTCTAGAACATACGTGTACATGATGAACACATCTCCCCTACTCCACCATCACAGGTGCTTGCTCTTACTTGGAACTGTTATATGTGGTTGCGTTTTCCGTATGATGTCTAGTGTGTATTGCTTCTGATTATGTTGAATTGCATCAGCGTAGCTTACAACTTATACCTGCAACGATCACTTACCCATAAGACACATTTAACTTGGGACTGTGATGTAGGTTGCATCTTGCATTGTCTTCTAGCTTGTACTGCTTCTAATTTCTTGAAATGGCACTTATGACGAGACACTTTTTACCTGATAGAGTGATATTGGTTGCGTGTTCATATGGTGCCTAGCTTTCATTTCTTCTAATTTTGTTGAAATGCCTTCATCTTACTGTTTCTCATACATATTCCATCCTCCTATCGTACGTGTGAATATGAAACGCTGTCTTTTTTGTATATATTCCATCCTCCTATCCTGCGCTTGCCTTACATCAAAGTAGTGTTCGTCTGTATCATGCATCAACCAGTTATGCAGAGCTAATTTTATTCATCTTCTTGTGGTTTTGACTTCATAAGGCAATATCAAAAAATAGGAAGGAAAAGAGTAAGTTAGGGGATGTTGATGGTCCTCCGCACCGACGCAAACAGAGACTCTCTAGATTTGCCACTGCTACTGCTAATGAAGTTGAAGTCCCAAGTCTACATGATGAGTTCATCTCCCGTACTCCACCATCGCAGGTGCTTGCTCTAAGTTGATAGTGTGATAATTGGTTTCATGTTGCCTATGTTGTCTAGCCTGTATTTCTATTGCACCTACCGAGTTTATATGTTATACATGTGCATATGACATGGCTTTCTGTGTCTAGAATACACTGCATCTATCTATCATACCATGTTCTTACATCAAAGTACAGTTGTTGTGTATCCCGCATCAGTCACTCATGATTGGACACTTTTAACATGTCAGTTTGATAGTGGTTGCATCTTGCATTGATTTCTATGTTGTACTGCTTCTAATTTTTCGAATTGCTATTTATGACAAGACACGTTTAACTTGGCAGAGTAATATTGGTTGCATCTTTCATATGGTGTCTAGCTTGCATTACTTCTATTTTCTTGAAAATCCTTCTGCTTAGTTTGCACATCGTAGCTGTGAATATGTCATGTCGTCCTGTTTTTCTTACATATTCCATCCTCATACGGTTGTCTTACATCAAAGTATTGCTTGTCTATATCATGCATCAATGAGTTCGGAAGAGTGATTTTATTCTTTTGTGTTGTGGGTACAGCTTGACATGGCAAAGTCAAAAAAGAGCAAGGAAAATATTATAGTAGGGAGTGTTGTTACTCATCAGGTGAAACGGAAAAGGATCTACCGTCGAGATTCTGCTGGTACTTATAGTGCAGTAGAAGGTCCAAGTCCACCGGCTAAATCTACAAACACAGTATCAACTGCTCCACTAGCTGCAGCATCCGCTTCAATTGTACCAGCATCTCGACCAGTTACTCATTCGTTTGCTCCGGAACTAGCCAGTTCCCAAGCTGCCTTCACACCTAACACTACTTCTGAAGCACTGCTGACACAACAGGACTTGGCAAGATTAGATGAACCTCATGAGCATCAACACCAAGACGGTACCTGACCGAGTCAAGTTGCAGTTGCAAGCTCCTTTATATGTACTCTCACAGTTTGATGTACACTAACACTTTCCATATTCGTTGTTGAACTAGCACCACGGCGCAAGCGGAAACAGACATCAGGGATAATGCTTGACAGATTAACAATATCTAAAGGAGGAAGAATGGAGATCCATTTTGAGGCAGGTTTAAAAAGCCACGTGATGCTACAGAGTCAGCCAAGTTACTATCAGAGGCAGCCGTTGCCGTTAGGTGTCATGCACGTATCCTCCCAACGTGAATCTAGTACAGGAATGAGAAAGACAATACCCAGTTTAACACCTTCCTTGACCATTTATCCGTAAGTAATGTTATTCATCGCAATTAGTAATATTGTCTTGCTCTGTCCCATACTTTCTAGCTTCCTCCTAATAAGACTCACATTCTTTTTTCAACAAATGAGGTTCAAGTTGGATCCGAAAGATGATGCAACTAAACAAGCATGCACTCATGTTTTTCAGTCTGCTCTGCGACAATATTGGTACCACCTTAGAAAATCTCACTTTGAAGGCAAGGCTAACAATGAAATCGCCCGAACATCTCCAGTGGAATATATTACAGATGAAGACTGGACAACCCTCATTAAACACTGGTCTAATCCAAAGAATCAGGTAGGCTATATGTATTTGATTGGACCACATATTGAACTTGTATTTATGTATGTGCCTTACAAGTGTATCTTGTTCTAGGCTAACTGTTTGAAGAACAAAACCAACCGTTCTAAAGTGAAATTCCAACAAACAACAGGATCTCGTAGCTATATTGCACACTGCGAGGCTCTTGTAAATAGCTGCTACTTCCTTCTTTTTTGTTTGCCATATTATCGTATCTATATTGACTTGTTCCAAATATAGAGGAAAGCCCGTGCGGACCAAAAAGAACCTGAACCGAATGCAGTGCAAATCTTCAAGGATTTCCACACCAGCAAGATGAAGGGCATGAGCACACCAGTTCAAGCCATTGTTGTAAGTCCTTACTCTTCCTGCCTTGAACTGATTGGTACTGTGATGTGTTCATTTAACTACTTTGTTTGCAGCCAATGTCAGTTACTCTGTTCACTTTTATACACAGTTATCTTAACGTATCATTTCACCTTACATGGTTTAAAAGAGATGAAGGATATTCTTTTGGTCTTGATCTGTAATCTAGTTGTTATGTTCACGTGCGCACACAATGATAAAATAGCTTGTTTGTTTTATATTTGTTTGCCCATGATATGAATGATGTCATACTATGTTCATCCTATTTTAAACCATGTCTCTTTATCCTTAGATGTCAACGAATGTTAGGAAATAGACAATACAGTAGGCATGCTACATGGACATATGTTCTGAGAGTGATTTTATTATGTAGTTGGCACTACAATACATGCTAATGTATTACAGTAATTCACCAAAATAAGTTATGTATAAACGTTTAACCTACTTTGTTTGTTTTTGTCTCATTAGTAAATTATCTAGTACGCTAATCTACAAGTTCAAACTTTCAAGAAGCTATGGAACAAATGATTGAACAGCCACAACCACCTGAAGGTGACGAGGCTACGACAGGCACAATGTCACCTCTTGCTGCAGTGCGTCAGTATCTCTCCACTAACAGTGTAAAAAGCACCTTCCTTCGTAATTCTGGGTTGGTTGTCAAGGTAACCTTGTCCAAATCGCCTTCTGAACAAAATCTTCCTGCTAGACAGAGTGATATATCTGTGCTCCAGACACAAGTCCAATCCCTAATGGATGTTGTTTCGGAAACAAGAATAGTGGTTGAGAAATGTCGTCAAGATATGAATGGTTTTGAAACCAGACTATCAGACATTCGCTTCGTTGTTCAAGAACAATGGCGGAAAAAAGGTGGAGATCGTGCTGCTCCATCAGATTCTACAGCTTGAAACATTAGCACTCAGGTCAAATGATCTGTGCTTCTGTACATCTGATGGTGCTTTTATCTGGAAGGACTATAAACTTTATGCCAACAGGCCTTTTGTTGTATGGTTGGAATTTATTTTGTTGTGATACAACATTTATGATGCTGCCATAGGCTGCAGTAATTACGACGCCATTTTTGTATAGTGTAGGTTTATCTTAGTAATGTATTCAGCCGAAAGCTTCGTAGCAGCCCGACATGCCAACATTCGTCGGGCCCATTCCAATTCGGCTAAAAATGATTACGAGCCGAAATTGGCATGTAGCCCACTAAAAATATCTGGGCCTAAATCAGATAAGATTTCATATTTTTCTGGTAAGCATGTGCCCATAGTGGGCCTTTAACAGGCCTAAACATAATTTGGGCCCTCGGTAAAATTAGGCCTTTTACAGGTGTAAATATCTCGAGCCCATAAAAACATGGGCCTTTAATAGACCGAAAGTGAGATTGGGCCCTGATTGTGCCAAATAACCCACTAGACTTAGCAGGCCGAAATGGTGGCCCATTTACGATGCGGATATTTGACAGGCCGAAATTCGGACGGGCCGTAAATGCGCCGACCTAATACACGGGCCTTTAACGGGTCGGAACTTTGGTTGGGCTAGATTATCGCCATTTTTATATGGGCCGTTAATGGGCCCGATATGACGTGGGCCACATATGGCCCATGGTTTACGTCCGGCGTTAACAGGCCGGAAATGACAACAGACCGAAAGTGGCCCAAACCTATAGTGGGCCTCTAACAGGCCGAATGTCAGACATGGCCGAATATGACCCAAATCCTTTACGGTCGTTTATGGGCCGAAAGTTTTCATGGCCTGTAAATGGGCCCAAATGAAATCGGACCTTTAACAGGCCAGAAATACACCGGGCCGTAATTCGGCCCAATTACTTAGCGGACAGTTAACGGGCCAGAAGTGACCATGGGACGCATTGATGACAAGTTTAGGACAGGCCGTTGACGGGCCGATTTGACACAGAATGTTGGGCCTTTAGCTGGGCCGGCCCATTATGGTCTATAGAATCTTGTGGGTCTTTAGCTGGGCCGGCCCATTGTGGTCAGCAAAATCTTGTGGGCCTTTAGCTGGGCCGGCCCATTATGGTCCACTAAATTTTGTGGGTCTTTAGCTGGGCCGGCCCATTATGGCCCGCTAAATCTTATGGGCCTTCGGTTGGGCCGGCCCATTTAAACTTTGTGGGCCACTTTTGGGCCGGTCCACGTGTCAACATATCATAGGTTATCTCGACCGTTGGATGAGTGACACCTATGCCAACGCGGAGCTGACGCGTGGATCCGTCGACCAATCAGAATTTTACACGTGGAAAATCCCCATTGGTCGGGGCTGTTAACAGGTTATCGGATCCAAAACCCGACCCAATAGCTTAACGGCGTTCCATTACGGTGGATGCCATGTGTCGGTCACCCTTGACGAAAGCACTTCTGTGACGTGCGATTTATCGTCATGGAAGTGGACTCTTCCGTGATGATAATTTTGGTAATGTCATGGAACACTTCTACGACAGCACAGGTATGACTATCTTGATTCTGTCATAAATTTGTCATGGATGTACATGCATGACAGAAAACGCGACCTACTGTGACAAACATGTATCATCACGGAAGTGTATTATTTTTGTAGTGCCTTGTGGGATTCCTCTTGAGAGAGGGACACTCCATTGGAATTCAAGACCTCCATTGGAGAAGATCCTTAGGGATTTAAGACCCCTTCTAGGGAAGGATCTATCTAGATCAGCAAGACCTCATCTCCTTTGGATTTGGGACAAACTCTACCTTATATCTTTCCCTTTGATTGTTCATGTACCTTGTGGGTCCATGTATTTGTTTGTCTAGTGCATGTGTGATTGGACTTGTTCTTGAGTGTTTCTCTTGTGATTTCCCCTCGTGTTCTTCGGGTTCCTCTTCGTAGTTGATACGTCTCCAACGTATCTACTTTTCCTAACGCTTTTCCTCTTGTTTCGGACTCTAATTTGCATGATTTGAATGAAACTAACCCCGGACTGACATTGTCAGCAGAACTACAATGTTGTTGTTTTTGTGCAGAAATAAATGTTCTCGGAATGGAATGAAACTTTGCGAGGATTTTTTATACCAATAAAGAGAATCTCTGGAGCCAAGAGAGGCCGGAGGGGGGCACCTGGGTGGGCACAACCCACCAGGGCACGCCTGCCCTCCCAGGCGTGCCCAGATGGGTTGTCCCCACCTGGTGGCCCCACAGACCCTGAAACCGACGCTATAAAATCCTACTTTTCCAGAAAAAATTAGGGAGAAAGAATAATCACATGAATCCGCCGTCACCTCCTGTTCTTCATCGGGAGGCTAGATCTAAAGTCCAATTGGGGCTCCGAAGAGGGGGATCTTCGTTCTTCGTCACCACCAACCATTCTCCATCGCCAATTCCATGATGCTCCCCACTGGGAGTGAGTAATTCCTTCGTAGGCTCGCTGGTCGGTGTGGAGTTGGATGATATTCATCATGTAATCAAGTTAGTTTTGTTAGGGCTTGGTCCCTAGTATCACTATGTTCTAAGATTGATGTTGTTATGAATTTGCCATGCTTAATGCTTGTCACTTTGGGCCCGGGTGCCATGAACTCAGATCTGAACTGTTTGTGTTATCACCATTATATCCATGTTCTAGATCCGATCTTGCAAGTTATAGTCACCTACTACGTGTTATGATCCGGCAACCCCGGAGTGACAATAGTCGGGACCACTCCCGGTGATGACCGTAGTTTGAGGAGTTCATGTATTCACCGCGTGTTAATGCTTTGTTCCGGTTCTCTATTAAAAGGAGGCCTTAATATCCCTTAGTTTCCAATATGGACCCCGCTGCAACGGGAGGGTAGGACAAAAGATGTCATGCAAGTTCTTTCCATAAGCATGTATGACTATTTACGGAATGCATGCCTACATTATATTTATGAAGTGGATCTAGTGTCGTATCGCCCGAGGTTATGACTGTCACATGATGAATATCATCCAACAAATTACCGATAGAATGCCTATGAAATTAGCCTATATTGTTCTTGCTAAGTTACTACTTCTATCATTACTGTTACACTTGCTACAAAATTACTTCTATCAGTGTTACTGTTACCATTGCTACTGCTACTATTATCAAAACTATCATATTACTTTGCTATTGATCACATTGCAACAGATAATTAATCTCCAGGTGTGGTTGAATTGACAACTCAGCTGCTAATACCTTCAAATATTCTTTGGCACCCCTTGTGTCGAATCTATAAATTTGGATTGAATACTCTACCCTCGAAAACTGTTGCGATGCCCTATACTTGTGGGGTATCAAGACCTTTTTCTGGCATCCTTGCCGGGAAGCATAGTTATACTTGTTGAGTCACTTGGGATTATTATCAATTTATCAATATGAGGAATCTGAAGGATGCTAAGACTAAGATTTATCCCTCTAAGACGAGGGGAGGTAATGAACTGCCATCCAATTCTGCTTGATTCACCTTCTGTTATAAGTAAACTTGCAACACCACCACATGCTATTAATCCTGATATGTCGCAAGTTATTGATGATGCTACTTCTACTATGAATGATGCTTATGATGATGCTAGTACCTTGCTTGATGATAATGATGTGCCACTTGGTGAATTTCTTGATGAACAAATTGCTAGAGTAATACAACATGATGTTGTTGAATCTGATGATGAGCTTGAAACTGAAACTCCTTAAACACCTCCTAGAACTAGCCTTTCTAGAAATTATTATGCAAGTATAAACAAAAATCTCTGAATGCTAGAATGCAATATGATCCTAAGTTTGCTACCTCACCTATCTTTATTGATGTTAAGGATTAAGAATTCTCTGTCGAGCCAGAGTTAATTACTTTGGTTGAGTTTGATCCTTTCCATGGTTATGAAACTAAAACTGTTGTGGCACATCTTACTAAGTTGAATGACATAGCCACCCCTTTTACTCATGATGAAAAAACTCGCTATTATTATATCCTCCAATTATTTACGTTATCATTAATGGGTGATGCTAAAGCTTGGTACGATACTCTTGCTCCTGGTTGTGTGCGTAGTCCCTAGGATATGATTTATTACTTCTCTGAAAAATATTTCCCTGCTCATAAGAAACAAGCTGCCTTACAGGAAATATTTAACTTTGTGCAAACTAAAGAAGAGAGTCTCCCATAAGCTTGGGGGAGGCTTTGCCAGTTATTTAATGCTTTGCCTGAGCATCCTCTTAAGAAAAATGAAATACTTGATATCTTCTATAATGGACTAACCAATGCTTCTAGGGATTTCCTAGATCGTTGTGTTGGTTGTGTTTTCATGGAATGAACTATTGGTCAAGCTGAAGAATTATTGAATAACATATTGAAAAATTATGATGATTGGACTCTTCCTAAACCACCGCCTAAAACCACTCCAAATAAGAGGGGTATATTATATCTCAGTCCTAAAGATATGCAAGAGGCAAAGAAATCTATGAAGGAAAAAGGTATTAAAGCTAAGGATGTCAAAAATTTACCTCCTATTCAAGAAATACATGGGCTTAATACACCACCACTGCCTAAGGTGGTAGACGTAAATTCTCTAATGAAATTAAATGATAATGATAATCCTCACAATATGCACCCTAGCCAATGGCTTTATGAGTTTGAGAATTATATTAGAAAACAAGATCACTTCAATGCATTATGAAACAATTGAAATACAATTTGGATATGATTGCTCGCTTGAGTGACTTGTTATTTATAATCTCAAATGATGTTAGAGGTGTTGAAAAACATGATTCTATGGTACAAACCTAATTAGAACAAGTTAGCAAATCACAAAGAGAATTTCTTGATGAAATGAATAACAACATACATGACTTTGTTGTTAGACTTGCAACTAGAGGAGGAAAAATGACTCAGGAATCACATTATCCTGAGGGACACCCAAAAAGAATTGAACAGGATTCACAAAGGAACAACACCACAACACCTAGTCCTTTTGAAAGGAAGAAGAAAAACAAAAATGATAGGACTTTGCATGCTTCTAGTGAACCTGAAATAGGAAAACCTCCTAACAATGATAATGAAACTTCTATCTCTGATGCTGGAACTCAGTCTGGTAATGAACACTCACCTTCTAATAATGAAAAAGATAATGCTGATGCTGATGAAGATACTCAACCAAATAATGAAATAGAACCAGATAATGATGTTGAGATAGAACCTCCAGTTGGTCTTGATAACCCACAACCTAAAAATACACGATATGATAAAAGATACTTTTATTGCTAGAAAACATGGTAAAGAAAGAGAACCGTGGGTTCAAAAACCTATGCCTTTTCTACCCAAGTCAACTAAAAAGAAAGATGATGCAAAATTTGAATGCTTTGCTGAAATTCTGAGGTCAATCTTTTTGCGTACTCGCTTGACTAATATCTTGAAAATACCTCCTTATGCATAGTACATGGAGGACATCATCACTAATAAGAGAAAGATACCGGAAGCTGAAATCTCCACTATGCTTGCTAATTATACTTTCAAAGATGGAGTGCCTAAAAACTTGGAGATCCGAGAATACCAACTATACTTTGCTCCATCAAAAAGAATTATGTGAAAACTGCTTTATGTGACTTAGGAGCTGGTGTTAGTGTTATGCCTTTATCTTTATATAAAAGACTTGATTTCAATAAACTCACACCTACTGAAATATCTTTGCAAATGGCTGACAAATCAACTGCCATACCTATCAGTATCTGTGAGGATGTGCCCGTTGTTGTTGCTAATGTTACTATTTTGACTGACTTTGTTATACTTGAGATGCCCGAGGACGACAACATGTCGATTATCCTTGGTAGACCATTCTTGAATACTGCAAGGGCTGTGTGACGCCCCTGATTCAATTGTACACTAATCATACACGCAAACGTGTACGATCAAGATCAGGGACTGACGGGAAGATATCACAACACAACTCTAAACACAAAAGAAAGACATACAAGCTTCATATTACAAGCCAGGGGCCTCGAGGGCTTGAATACAAAATATCGATACACAAGTGAGTCAGCGGAAGCAACAATATCTGAGTACAGACATAAGTTAAACAAGTTTTTGCCTTAAGAAGGCTAGCACAAACATCAACGATCGAAGAGGCAAGGCCTCCTTCCTGGGACCTCCTAACTACTCCTGGTCGTCGGCAGTCTCCACGTAGCAGTATCCGTCGGTGGTGGCATCTGGCTCCAGGGATCCACCATCTAGTTGCATCAACCGGAAAGAAGAAAGAAGGGGGAAAACGGGGGTAGCAAAGCAACCGTGAGTACTCATCTAAAGTACTCGCAAGCATCAGATCTATACTAAGTATGCATTGGTATCAAATGGAAGGTTTGTATCTGTCGACTGACCTGCAGAATGCCAAAATAGAGGGGGAAGGCCTAGCGTACCGAAGACTAGCATCTTCAAGCAGCTCTGAGCATCTTGCAGCATGTAGGAGAGTAAAGAATAGTAGTTTAACTAACAAACATGTTGTAACATTAATGACCAGAGATCATTCCTCGACTCCCTGCGAGAAAGCAATCCTGGAGCCACATATCTCAAGTATCCATTTGTAGTTGTATAAGATCATGATATAAGTCTGAACATCTGTTACCGTGGACATGACTATTAATAGATAATCTTCCCTGCAGGGGTGCACCATGTTTTTCGACACGCTTGATTACTCTGGCCGGACACACTTTCCTGGGCCATGCCCGGCCTTGGAAGATCAACACGTCGTAGCCCTACTGTCGGTGTCAAAACCGGCGGATCTCGGGTAGGGGGTCCCGAACTGTGCGTCTAGGCGGACGGTAACAGGAGACAAGGGACATGATGTTTTACCCAGGTACGGGCCCTCTTGATGGAGGTAAAACCCTACGTCCTGCTTGATTAATATTGATGATGTGTATTACAGGAGTGGATCTACCAAGAGATCAAGGAGGCTAAACCCTAGAAGCTAGCTTATGGTATGATTGTTGTAATGGAGGTTATGTCCTACGGACTAAAGCCCTCTGGTTTATATAGACACCGGAGAGGGCTAGGGTTACACAGAGTCGGTTACAATGGTAGGAGATCTACATATCCGTATTGCCAAGCTTGCCTTCCACGCCAAGGAAAGTCCCATCCGGACATGGGACGGAGTCTTCAATCCTGTATCTTCGTAGTCTTGGAGTCTGGCGGACGATGATAGTCCGGTTGTCCGGACACCCCCTAGTCCAGGACTCCCTCAGTAGCCCCCGAACCAGGCTTCAATGACGATAAGTCCAGCGCGTATGTAGTCTTTGGCGTTGCAAGGCGGGTTCTCCTTCAAGTTCCACGTACCTGCCGAACAGAGTCTGGCTTCCTCATTAATGTTGCGCTTCTTGGATCCCACGCCCAATAATGGCGTTCTTCCACGCATCGCACGAATGCGAAAAGCCAGGGTATCTTTTATGTTTTACCCCTTAGCTGTGCAAATAATCTGCCTATAAGAGAGGCGAGAATCCAGATCCAAATCACACCATCCTCCCTCCGCGAATACTCATCGGAGCGCTTCTGACCAAGAATCCATTCCATCATGGACCGTCGATGCGGCTCCTCTTCTCGCGCTCCCAGCCCTCTGCCAGGAGATTGGAGGAGATGCTCTGTTCCGCACAACGAGCTGGTGAAGCTCCAAGCGGGGGGATATCTCCCTCCGGCCTTCATGGTTCCGGTTCGAGCCGGGCTGGCCACCTACCAAGGTGGAAAGCAGGTGGAGGCTACCCCAAGCCCCAACAAAGGGGAGCGGGTATGCTTCGTCCCCTATCTGATAAGGGGACTCGGATTTCCTATACATCCGTTCCTCCGCGGGCTCCTGGAGTTCTACGGACTCCAGCTCCATCACCTTACACCCGCCTCTATCCTGCATATCGCGGGTTACGTAGCTCTTTGCGAGCTATTTCTGGGCATCGAGCCCCATTTTGCACTGTGGAAGAGGTTGTTCTGCCTCGTACCCCATTCTCACGAGGGGTCCATATATCAAGTGGGCGGCGCCGAAATATGGCGCATTGCCGGGACCGGATATCCATCCGGAACCCCTAAGAAGGCGTCCGAAGACTGGCCTTCGGAATGGTTTTACATAGAAGACGCTCCGCTGCCGGATCCTGTTCGGATCGGCCTCCCGGAGTTCAGCGCTGCTCCTCTGAAGAAACACGTTAGTTGGCGCCCGCGGAGCCCCCAACTGGAGGAAGACAAGAGCGTCCATTATCTGATGGGCCGAATAAGATTACTGGCCCATTCCGGGTTGACCATGATTGGAGTCATGGCAACATGCATTACGCGGGGGGTGCAACCACTGCAGTACAGGGGCCACCCCATGTGGGATTTCAACGGGGAAGACGATGCCACCCATCATGGCCGCAAAGGACCGGATTCGGCCGAGGATCTGGAGCAGATCCTGTCCGGCCTGTACAAGGGGGAGAAGGAAGACTTCCTTCAGACGAACCCCTTGAATGGGTTCTCCATGAATAACCCTCGGTGCTGGGTAAGGAACATTTTAAGGGCCCAACCCATGCTTTCAAAGTTTAAGCTTCTCATATTACGTCTTCGGTGCAGGAACTGCGTCGGACTATGGAGGACATGATAAGTCCAGCTCCGCAACCCGAGGATCCGGAGAGATCCCGGGATCCGGCCTCCGAAGAGGATCCGGACATAAAGGTGGAGCTAATCGACGGGGTGTTCCACCAGCTCAGCATGGATAATGCTTTAGTCGCCATAACGGCTGACTACCCCGGACTATATCCGGCTTCCCAGGTGATTGTGACCGAAGTCCTGACACCGTTATTCCTTCCTTGTTTATTTCTAACCACCGTATACGATGGCGCTATGCAGGAGGCGCCTTCAGGGCGGGAAGCCGAGCCTGTGGCGGCTGACCAACAAAGGCCAGTCCGGACCAGTAGGCGGAAGAAGAGCGCGGCGCGAACTGAAACGTCGCCACAAAGGTATAACTCACAATTCATTATTTGGAGCAACGTTCCTAGGAAGCGTTTGAGTGCTCATGACTTTTGTAGGAGAAAAAGTGCCCGCCGGACTGTGAGCGTGGAGGTTGCCAATCGAACCTCTACCAGCCAGGCTCCAGCTCCTGGTCTGGAGGGAGAGGCGAGCGCAAGGCGCGAGCCGGACACTCCTCCGACGGAGGATGCCGACAGACTGTCTGCCATCAAGTCTGAGGTGGAGAGCGCCATGAACCATAGGTGCCGCTGGACAGTATTTCGTGACGCGTGCTTCTCCCCTGAGGCGTTAAATGCCTTTAACACGGGGGACGCGCACCTCCGTGCTGCTCAAGATGGTTTTACCAGACCCACGGAGCATACATAAAAGACATACGGGTAAGAGAATAGCTATATATGCCAGTAGCCCCCAAGACTTAAAGTAGTTATATTAACTGATTTAAGGATCATTTGAAACATAGGATCTTACCGAGAAGAATACCCAACTGTCTCAGGAGCTGCATGAGTGCAAGGCCCAACTGGAGGTCGCACTTGCTGCCGCAGGAGGAAACACAGAGACTCCTCCTGGCAACACATTTTTTGAAAAATATAAGCGTTGTGCGGCATGCGCATAAGTCTAATAATGACATTGCAGGTGCTGCCAGACAAGATCCAGATAGGCAGGAACTACTGCGCCAGCTGAAGGCCGGCGAGAGGGTGCTGAATAGAGTGCAGCAAGAAAGGAACAAGCTCCAAGATGCCCACGCCCAGCTTGGGGAAGAGCTGAAAGGCATTCGGGCCGAGCTGTCCGGCTCCGTTAAGAAGAATCGGCGGCTTCGTCGCGGCATCTATAGTAAGTGCTTGAGCGGACTCCTTTGAAAAGAAGAGTTCGGTGAGGAAGTCAATTGACAAAATATGTCTTGTAGGTATACTCACAGGTCGCCCTGCGGAGGAGATGCCCGTATCAACGGGTGATCAACTTCCCGAGCTGTTGCAGCTGCTCGAACGAGTTCGGCAGGCAATGAGCGGCGTCGTCCAGGCTTTATGGCCAGCCCTCTCCCTACCTGAAGGCCTTGGGGAGCTTGCGGAGAAGCTTCAGGGAGTGCGGTAGCGCTTCCGTTTATGGAAGATTTTGGCCTGCCGCCAAGGTGCCAGGGAGGCTTGGGCCATGGTGAAGACGCGGTACAAGAAGGCGGATCCCAACCACATGGCCGAGGTCGGACCTGTGGGGCCCGATGGGAAGGAGATCTCTGTGAGTTTAGTATACGGCCAAGTAGAGTTGGCCGCTAAGTTTTCCCAACGGGACTGTAAATTAGACAGCCTGTTAGACGGGATTGAGGAAGAATACAGTCAGTAGATTTGACGATGTATGTTTAAAATGACATGTGAAATGCCTTCTAGCCGGATTGTAGATCGTTTGTCTTTGCCGACCTTCTCGCTTCAACTCGGGACCTAGAAGTCCGGAGTGTGTCCGATACCTTCTCGGTTAAGAAACAACCGGTGTATGCATGGAGACCAGGTGTAGGGGTCATTAGTGCTTTATCAGACAATACCCCAACTAGTTATGTTATATTACATGGTTAGTAAGAAACATCTTCCAGGGAGAATAGTTCCGTTACAGGCGTTCCTTTCCCTGGGAGGCATGCCTAAAGTTGCATGTCCCGGACTGCGAAAAAAGCAGAAAAACATTGGGGGCAGATAAATAATTAGGTAAAAATCATCTTTCGAGTCACCGACCGAATATTCCCTTAAGAACGCTAGCTTTCGGCTTCACCCAGTCTGAGGTACACATCCGGCTGACCCGGTAGTAACAATCACAGAGGTGCTCCCTTTACCTCCTAGCCGAACAATCGGGAACGTAGGGGTAAGCACAGGAGCCAGGCAACCCAGCTTGGCCAAAACTTAAGTCATATCGATGCATATAATGGTGAGTAAAAGGTACATGTGGAAGCTTGACACATGTGGTGGGCATGAAGCCCTTATAATTGAGCTTCTGTAAAAGAAGCCCCCCGGTATAATTAGTGCGGGTAGCACGTCAGGTGTGTGTGAACAATGCGCAAGTAGGCCCTTAAGGGCTTTTTAGTAAAAGGGTTAAAGAAGAAAGAGAAACAAAAGACAGCTGCAGTGTACAAATTTGAACGGGGGAAGGGGACGAACTCTTAGTCCGGCGCTAGGCATAGAATCTTCGGAGGCGGGCTGCGTTCCATGGGTTCGGCTCGAGTCGGTTGTCCGACGCATTTCGTAGATGGTATGCTCCGCCGGTCAGGACTTGATCGATAATGAAGGGGCCCTCCCATTTGGGCTTGAGCTTGTCCTTTTTCTTATCCGGCAGGTGTAGAACTAGTTTGCCAACGTTGTAAGTCTTGGCCGTACTTCTCTGCTTTGATATCTTCGAGCCTGCTGCTGATAGAATGCGGAACGAGCCTTGGCGACGTCGCGTTCTTCCTCCAATGCGTCCAAGCTGTCCTGCCGATCCAGCTCGGCTTCTCTTTCTTCATACATGCGCACTCGAGGTGAGTCATGAATAATGTTGTAGGGCAGAACTGCCTCTGCGCCGTATACCATAAAAAATGGTGTCAATCCGGGGGCGTTGTCCGCAGCCCCCAGAGCACGGAGTCGAGCTCCTCTACCCAATGCGGTTCAGATTTCGTAATTGACCGCACTAGTCTGGGTTTGATGCCGCTCATTATTACACCATTTGCTCGTTCCACTTGACCGTTGGTTTGAGGATGATAGACTGAAGCGTAATCGAACTTAGTGCCCATGTTTTTGCACCATGACTTAACCTCGTCGGCTGTGAAGTTCGTGCCGTTATCGGTGATGATGTTGTGGGGGGGCACCATAATGGTGTACTACCCCAGATATAAAGTCTATCACTGGTCCGGACTCTGCCGTTTTGACTGGTTTGGCCTCTATCCATTTGGTGAATTTGTCCACCATGACCAATAGGTACCTTTGCTTGTGGGTTCTCCCTTTAAGGGGTCCAACCATGTCAAGCCCCCAGACCGCGAACGGCCAGGTAATGGGTATAGTTTTGAGGGCGGTGGGTGGCATATGGCTCTGATTAGCAAAGAGCTGACAACCGACGCATCTTTGGACTAAGTCCTGAGCATCTGCCCGGGCCGTCGGCCAATAAAATCCTGTACGGAATGCCTTTCCTACAAGGGCCCGAGCTGCGGCGTGGTGTCCGCCTAGTCCGGCATGAATTTCAGCCAGAAGGTTTCGCCCTTCCTCTTCGGAGATGCACCTTTGAAGGACTCCGGTTGTGCTTTTCTTATAAAGTTCTCCCTCATGGACCTTGTAGGCTTTAGATCGCTGGACTATGCAGCGGGCCTCATTTTGGTCTTCGGGAAGTTCCTGCCTAAGCAAGTAGGCTAGGAATGGCTCTGTCCATGGGGAGATTACTGCCATTATGTCGTGGGCTGAAGGTGTTGTGACATCGGCTGAATCGCCGGTTGGCACGGTTTTTTCCGGTTTGTCATTTCCGGACTCCTCTTCCCATAGTACGGATGGCTTGAAGAGCCGTTCCAGGAAGATGTTTGGAGGGACAGCGTCACGTTTTGCGCCGATGCGTGCCAGTACGTTGGCTGCTTGGTTATTATCTCGGGCTAGGTGATGGAATTCGAGTCCTTCAAACCGAGCTGGCATTTTTAGGGCAGCGTTGCGTATGCTGCCATTTTCGGATCCTTGGCGTCAAAGTCTACATTTATTTGGGATATTGCAAGGTTTGAATCCCCGCGCACCTCTAGGCGTTGAATGCCCATGGAGATTGCCATCTGGAGGCCATGTAAAAGAGCCTCGTATTCGGCTGCATTGTTGGAGTCCGTGTACATTATTTGAAGTATGTATTGGACTGCGTCACCGGTCGGGGACGTCAATACGATGCCAGCCCCCAGTCCGGCCAACATTTTAGAGCCGTTGAAGTGCATAATCCAATTGGAGTATGCGCTGTACTCTTTAGGGAGTTCGGCTTCGGTCCATTCAGCGACGAAGTCAGCCAAAACTTGTGACTTTATAGCTCGCCGAGGTTTGTAAGTTATATCGAATGGTAAGAGCTCAATGTCCCATTTTGCAATCATGCCCGTTGCGTCGCGGTTGTTTATAATGTCATTGAGTGGTACTTCGGAGGCCACTGTTATCGAACACTCATGAAAGTAGTGTCGGAGCTTTCGGGATGCCATGAACACCGCATACGCTATCTTTTGATAGTGCGGGTAATGCGACTTGCAGGGGGTTAACACAGTGGATACGTAGTACACTGGTTTTTGAAGAGGGAATTTATGCCCTTCTGTCTCTCGTTCAACAATGAGTACCGCGCTTACAACTTGATGTGTTGTTGCGATGTATAACAACATTGGTTCGCCCAGGTTGGGCGCAGCCAGGACCGGATTTGTTGCCAATATGGCCTTTATTTCGGGGCAACATCCGTCCACTCGAAGTGTTCGGTGTGCCTAAGGAGGCGATAGAGGGGCAATGCCTTTTCTCCTAGACGGGAGATAAAGCGGCTTAGAGTCGGCACGCATCCGGTCAATTTTTGTATTTGCTTGAGGTCTTTTGGAATGTCTAGCTGTGACAAAGCTCGGATCTTGGCTGGGTTTGCTTCAATTCCTCTACCAGATACAATGAAGCCCAGCAGCTTTCCGGCTGGTACGCCGAAAACGCATTTTTCTGGATTCAGCTTGATGTCATATGCTCTGAGGTTGTCGAATGTGAGCCTCAAGTCGTCTACTAGAGTTTCGACATGTTTGGTTTTGACGACTACGTCGTCTACGTATGCCTCTACTGTTTTGCCAATCTGGGTGGCCAGACATGTTTGAATCATGCGCTGATATGTTGCGCCGGCGTTTTTAAGTCCGAAGGGCATCGTGTTGAAGCAGAATGGTCCATATGGAGTGATGAATGCCGTTGCGTCTTGGTCCGCTTCCGCCATCTTGATTTGATGGTAGCCGGAGTATGCGTCAAGGAAGCACAATGAGTCGTGCCCTGCAGTAGCATCGATTATCTGGTCGATGCAGGGGAGGGGGAAGGGATCCTTTGGGCAAGCCTTGTTGAGGTCTTTAAAATCAATGCATAGGCGCCAGGATTTGTCCTTCTTTGGTACCATTACCAGGTTTGCTAGCCAATCCGGATGTTTGATATCTCTGAAGAATCAGGCTTCCAATAGTTTGGCTAGCTCTTCTCCCATTACCTGTCTTTTGGGTTCGGAAAATCGTCGGAGAGTCTGTTTGACTGGCTTGAATCCTTTTAGGATATTTAGGCTGTGTTCTGCCAATCTGCGTGGGATTCCGGGCATATCCGAGGGGTGCCAGGCGAAAATGTCCCAATTTTCCCGAAGGAATTCTCGCAGTGCGGCGTCTACATCAGGGTTCAATTGTGCCCCGATGGAGGCCGTCTTTGTTGGGTCCGTTGGATGGACCTGGAATTTTACTATTTCGTCCGCTGGTTTAAAGGAGGTGGACTTGGATCTCTTATCGAGTATCATGCCGTCCCTATTTACAGTAGAGCGCAGCGCGGTGAGTTCTTCTGCCGCTAGGGCTTCGGATAGTGCCTCCAGGGCTAATGCGGCTGTCTTGTTTTCGGCGCGGAGTGCTATGTCCGGATCACTAACGAGAGTGATTATTCCGCCGGGCCCAGGCATGTTGAGCTTCATGTACCCATAATGGGGTACTGCTTGAAAAATTGTGAATACCTCTCGTCCTAATATGGCGTGATATCCGTTGTTGAATGGGGCCACTTGGAACGTGACTTCTTCGGATCTGTAATTATCCGGCGAGCCGAATACCACATCGAGTGTGATTTTTCTGGTGCAGCTTGCTTCCCGGCTAGGGATTATTCCTCTAAAGGTTGTGCTGCTTCGCTCAATGCGGCTCCAGTCTATCTCCATTTTTCGAAGAGTTTCCTCGTAGATGAGGTTTAATCCGCTGCCGCCATCCACGAGGACCTTTGTAAGTCGAAAGCCGTCCACTATTGGACTAAGCACCAGTGCGGCTGGTGCTCGGGCTGTTCGGAATTTAGGTTCGTCGCTGGCGTTGAAGGTGATGGCAGTGTCGCTCCATGGATTTGTTGTTACTACTTGGTAGACTTCAGCGAGGCTGCGGATTGTTCATTTCCGCATATTATTTGATGCAAAAGTCTCGAAGACTGTTGATACTGTACCGGTACTGTTGGAGTGGTTTTCCGGGGCTAGAAGCTCCTCGCCACTTTTGGCCACCTGCCGTAATATCCAACATGCTCGAAGGCTATGTGTTGGGACGGCGCCTTCTGTACTGTGAATTTTACAGGGTCCGCTAAGCCATCCCTCCAGTACGGTTCCGTGCCCTCTATGGGGTTTTTGCTTTTTGATTTTTGTGTCCGGTGCCTGAGTGTAATGCACCCTTTTGTTGCGGACTAGGGTTATGTTCGGGGCCGGATTGTCCCAAAATTTATTTTCGGTTTTCTGGAAGCTCTCCATCGCACAGTACTTTCGTACTATGGACCCCAGGTCGGCGAAGCGTGTGATTTCACAATGGCTGACGGCGTTCAGGATTCCCTCGTCCGTGCAATTATTGCAAAAAATTGAGATTGCGTTTTCCTCTCGGCAGTCCTTTATCCTGTCCATAACCAGGAGGAATCTGGCCCAGTAGTGATGTACTGTTTCAGTGGGCTCTTGCCGGATTAGAGATAGATCGCATATGTCTGGGCGGGTGGGTGGAATTAAGTCCGGAACCCTACCCATCTCAAGGCTCAAAGGCCGGGAAGTTTCCAAATTTGGAAGCTGGAATTGCTGGACGTTGTCCAGCGAGTCCGGAACGACGCCTGACTTTAAGTTCAATGCTCGATCAAAGTCCGTCCCTCCGCGGGAATCCGGCATGGAGGGTTTGGGAGCCCGAACATGGCTAGTTTTCAATACAGGAGAAGAGTCGCCGCATTGTTCCTTTACCACTGCAACGTGGTGGGTAACCTGGGGACAGTTAATCTCTCTCAGATCGGTTTTAAGCCCAATCTGATTGTAGTCTGTAGCGACTCCCAGGGCGGCGATGCGATCCAAGAGCTCGTTGACAGACGAGAGCTCTATTGGATCCAGCCGCTCGGCAAATTCCGAGCTGACGTGAAGATTGCTCTTGATGACTTGAGAAGTCATTGTCGAAGCGGTGGCCGGACAGGCGGTCATAAGAAAACCACCTAGCCGTATAGTTTGGCCGGCGGCCAAGGCTCCTTTGACGAAAATATCATCCTTGAAGACGGGAGAAGGCATCCTTCCTATCGGTGACGGCACAGAGGAACTCTCAATGAAAGCACCAATGTCGCTGTCAAAACCGGCGGATCTCGGGTAGGGGGTCCCGAACTGTGCGTCTAGGCGGACGGTAACAGGAGACAAGGGACATGATGTTTTACCCAGGTTCGGGCCCTCTTGATGGAGGTAAAACCCTACGTCCTGCTTGATTAATATTGATGATGTGTATTACAAGAGTGGATCTACCACGAGATCAAGGAGGCTAAACCCTAGAAGCTAGCCTATGGTATGATTGTTGTAATGGAGGTTATGTCCTACGGACTAAAGCCCTCCGGTTTATATAGACACCGGAGAGGGCTAGGGTTACACAGAGTCGGTTACAATGGTAGAAGATCTACATATCCGTATTGCCAAGCTTGCCTTCCACGCCAAGGAAAGTCCCATCCGGACATGGGACGGAGTCTTCAATCTTGTATCTTCGTAGTCTTGGAGTCCGGCGGACGATGATAGTCCGGCTATCCGGACACCCCCTAGTCCAGGACTCCCTCACCTACCTAGGCTCAGTAGAAAGGTCACCGCCGGTCTACATCCTAACCACTCCAGGGTCTGGGCCCATCCCCCGTTGCACTCCGGGTCGTTACGAGCAGGGCAGACCAGGCTCCACCACTATAGGATGGTGCCGGCCCAGCCGTGCCGCACTTCTGAACTGGACGTCTCACATAGTTCGGCTGATACCACGACTGTCGGCGTTCTGGGAATGGGGGTCCCCAGACTTGCCTGCCTGCGGCCCACGGCGTGGCTCCAGCAGCGGCCAGTATGGCCCATCTTCATCAGCTGGCACTCAAGACCCTCGCGAGGGGCCAAGCTTCACGAGGAGGATGACACAAGGTCTCCTCAGGAGCGGCCTCACCAGGCAATCTCGCGAGGGGGCGGAGAGATCAAGGAAAAGGGTACCTCGTGAGGTTCCCGTGACGCAAGACATGACGACCAAGACCGAGCGAGCGCCAGGCGGGCACTAGTGCGTGCAGTGTCCTTGTTTCCCCTTTGGTGCTATGGGGGCAAGCGCAGGCACGGAGTACCGAGACATATGGCAAAGGTTTCCATATTGGTGCAACAAGACCAAGACTAGCAGGACGGCAGGACAGAGGTCATCGTGGAGCCCAAGATCGCGTCACCACCAGCGCCATTGACAGGCGAAGACCACCTTTAGTTAGGATAGCTTGTACTAGTTGTCCCCTTTCAAATTGGCCGTTGTTGGATCCCTTCCCGCTCAATATTTGGGAAGAGGACCAGGGCCTCTATAAATAGGACTAGCCACCACAGTAGAAGGGAGACTGAAGCAAACCTAGTTCATCCTCGCACCCACCAAGCACAAGAACACCTCTCCTCAGGAGGCTGTTCTTCCCTTGTACTATTCATCGTCAGCCCAAGAGGCAATCCACCACCACCACCACACTGGAGTAGGGTATTACACCACAACGGTGGCCCGAACCAGTATAAATCCTGTGTCTCTTGTGTTGTGAGTTCATCGAGCTAAGATTAGAGATTGCGGCGAGGCTGAGGGCGAGATTCGGTAGGGGGAAATCTTTGTGCGCACCCCAGTGTTCGAACCTCAAGGGTTTTGCTGGAACCCTAAATCCGACATTTGGCGCGCCAGGTAGGGGTGCGCTGGAGATTTCCTTCCGTCGGCCCGCACTCCGCCAACACCACGCTTCGCCCTCATGACGGACATCGAGCCTCCGACCCCAGCGACCGGTGCCAGTGCTGGGGCCAGGGGGCTCCGAGCCTTGGCCCCCGCCTTACAGCGGGTGAAGTGGCCGCCCAAGTTCAAGCCAGAGACGGCGTCGCGCTACGACGGCACGGTGGACCCGGTGGTTTTCCTGCTGGCGTACGAGGAGGCCGTCCTTAAGGCCGGGGGCGACGATGAGGTCATGGTCAACTGGCTTCCCGTGGCCCTCACTAGCGTCCCGCGCGCCTGGCTGCTCAACCTTCCCGGGTCCATGGTGGCATCTTGGGAGGAGCTGCGCAGTCTCTTCGCCGCGCGCTTCGCGGCCCTCCTCGGCGGCTCGTAAGTGCCACCCTCAGAATGCCACGCCAAGCCGTTCTTTTGCTAGATCAGCACCATCCTCGCGCGGCAAGGAGCTCCCCGGGGTTGGGTGGCGCCCAAGGCCGACCTGACCTTCAACTCGAAAGATCACCCCGTCACCACCGCCTGCTCGGGTGCGCTCCCGATGCTCTGCACGCCCACCATCTGCCACGTGGCCGTCACTAAAACCCTCATCGACGGTGGTGCCGGCCTCAACGTGCTCTCGGTGGAGGCCTTCAGCCTCCTCCATGTACCGCTAGAGCGGCTCCGTCCCAGCAAGCCCTTCTCAGGCGTTGGGGGCGGTTCCTCCAACCCCCTGGGGCAGATCCGCCTTCCCGTGACCATCGGCACCCGCGACAACTACCGCACGGAGTTGGTCGACTTCGACATTGCTCACATTGGCCTCCCGTACAATGCCATCCTCGGATACCCTGCCCTGGTACAGTTCATGGCAGCAACCCATCCGGCCTACAACCTCATGAAGATGGCTAAAGCAAGGGCGTCCTCACCATAGCCGGAGATACCAAGGAGGCTCTTATGGCGCTCAAGCTTGCCCTCAAGGCCGCCGCAGTGGCGCAGCCCACCGACGCGGACGCCTCAAGGCCAAGGAAGTTGCACCGACCAAAAAGAAGCAGTTGTTCACTCAGGATAAGGCGGAGACCAAGCAGGTGCCAGTTGAGGAAGACGGGTCCTCGGGAGCTACCTTCATCATAGGTGCCGACCTCGACCCCGACCAAGAGAAGGCGTTGGTGAAGTTCTTGCGCACGAACAAGGAGGTGTTCGCATGGGAACCCAAGCAGCTAGTTGGGGTCCCAAGGGAGGTGATTGAGCATCACCTAAAGGTGTGCCCCAATGTACGCCCTGTGAAACAGAAGGCGAGGCAGCAGTCCACGGAGAAGCAGGCCTTCATCGTCCAAGAAACCTGCAAGTTGGAGGCAGCAGGTGTTATTCGCGAGGTTCGCTACCCCGAATGGTTGGCGAACCCCATTGTCGTGCCAAAAAGGGGGTGTCGGTGTCAAAATCGGCGGATCTCGGGTAGGGGGTCCTGAACTGTGCGTCTAGGCGCATGGTAATAGGAGACAAGGGACACGATGTTTTTACCCAGGTTCAGGCCCTCTCGATGGAGGTAAAACCCTACTCCTGCTTGATTAATATTGATGATATGGGTAGTACAAAAGTAGATCTACCACGAGATCAGAGAGGCTACACCCTAGAAGCTAGCCTATGGTCTGATTGTTGTTTGTCCTACGGACTAAAACCCTCCAGTTTATATAGGCACAAAAGAGGGTTAGGGTTACACAGAGTCGGTTACAATGGTAGAAGATCTACATATCCGTATCGCCAAGCTTGCCTTCCACGCCAAGGAAAGTCCCATCCGGACACGGGACGAAGACTTCAATCTTGTATCTTCATAGTCCAGGAGTCTGGCCAAAGGTGATAGTTCGGCTATCCGGACACCCCCTAGTCCGGGACTCCCTCAGTAGCCCCTAAACCAGGCTTTAATGGCGATGAGTCCGGCGTGTAGATTGTCTTCGGCATTGCAAGGCGGGTTCTTCTCCAAATCATGTGTACTTGTTGAATAGCGTCTGGCTCCTTATAAATATTGCGCTCCTCGGCTTCCACGCCCAATAATGGCCATCTTCCACGTGTTGAACGAATGCGAAAGGCGAGGGTATTTTTACTTTTACCCCCCTAGCTGCGCAAATGAGCTGCCTATAAAAGAGACTAGGATCTAGATCCGAATCACACCATCCTCCCTTCGCGAGCATTCATTAGAGCGCATCTGATAGAAATCCATTCCATCATGGACAGTCGACACGGCTCCTCCTCTCACCCTCCCAGCCCTCAGCCTGGAGATTGCGAGAGATGCTCCGTCACGCACAGTCAGCTAGTGGCGCTCCAAACCAAAGGATTTCTTCCCCCAGCCTTCATGGTCCTGGTTCGAGCCAGGCTCGCCACCTATAAGGGTGGAATGCAAGCGGAGAGCGTCCCCAGCCCCTCCAAAGGAGAGCAGGTATGCCTTATCTCTTATTTGCTAAGAGGGCTCGGATTTCCAATTCATCCGTTTCTCCGGGGGCTCCTGGAGTTCTACGGCCTCCAGTTGCACAACCTTACATCTGCCTCCGTTTTGCATATTGCGGGCTTCGTGGCCCTTTGCGAGCTGTTTTTGGGCATCGAGGCTCATTTTGCACTGTGGAACAAGCTGTTCTGCCTTGTGCCCCGTTCTCAAGAGGGGTCAATATATCAAGTGAGTGGAGCCGAACTATGGCGCATCGCCGGGACCGGATATCTATCCGGAACCCCGAAGAAGGTGTCCGAAGACTGGCCTTCGGCATGGTTTTATATAGAAGATGTCCCCCTGTCGGACCCTATTCGGGTCGGCCTCCCTGAGTTTAATAACGCTCCTTTGAAGAAACGCCTAAGCTGGCGTCCACGGAGCCCTCAGAAGGAAAACGACAGGGACGTCCTTTACCTGATGAGCCGGATAAGGTTGTTAGCTCATTCCGGACTGACCATGATCGAGGTCATGGCCACATGCATTATGCAGGGGGTGCAGCCACTCGAGTATAGAGGCCACCCCATGTGGGATTTCAACAGGGAGAATGATGCCACCCGCTGTGGCCATAAGGGGCCGGGATCGGTCGCTGATCTGATGAAGATCTTCTCCGCATTGTACAAGGGAGAAGAGGAGGAATTTCTTCGTGTCAATCCACAGAAAGGATTTTCTATGCACAATCCTCCGAGCTGGGTAAGCGGACATTTCTTTTTGCCTATCTGATCCATATTCCCATAGTCAAGTATCTCATTTTGTGATTTCGGCGCAGGAACTGCGCTAGGCCGTAAAGGACATAAACAGCCCACCTCCACAACCCGAGGATCTGGAATGGTTCCTCGATCCGACATCCCAAGAGGATCCGGACATATCGGTGGAGCTGATAGATGGGGTATTTCACCAACTGAGCATCGATAATGCCTTGGTCGCCATTACGGCCGATTACCCCGGAATACTTCCCGCCTCACAGGTAACTGAGACCGAAGTCCCAATACTTTGAAAATGACCCATACGTGCGTATTTTTTATCACCGTATACCGATTGCGTTTCGCAAGGGGCGCCCTTGAGGCGGAAGGCCGAGCCCGCGGCGGCTAGCCAACAAGGGGCAGCACGGCCCAGCAGGCTAAAAAGAAGTGCGGTCCAGATCGAAACTCCGGCGCAACAATATGGTGCGTCACCTTACTCCCCATCTTTATTCCCGGGAGGCATACTAATGCTCGTGCCTTTTCAGGAAGAAGAGCGCTCGCCGGACTGTATCCGGAGAGGTTGCCAATCAATCCTCCACTCGCCAGGCTCCAAAGCCAGGTCCAGAAGCGGAGGCGAACACGGGGCATGCGTCAGATGTTCCTCCGATAGAGGATGCCGACAGGTTATCTGCCACCAATTCCGAGGTGGAGAGTGCCATGAATCACAGGCGCCACCGAACAGTTCTTCGTGACGCGTGTTTCTCCCCAGAGGCATTGGATGCCTTTAATTCGGGAGATGCGCACCTCCGTGCCGCTCAAAATTGTCTAGCCAGAGCCACGGAGCAGTATGTAAAAGACATACGGGTGAGAAAATTTGACAGTTATATATGCCAGTAGCCCCCGAGACTTGAAATAGTTAGAATAACTGATATAAGGATCATTTATTGTGCAGGATCTTACAGAAAAGAATACCCAACTGTCCCAGGAGCTGGAGGAGTGCAAAGCCCAACTTGAGGCCGCACTAGCCGCAGCGGGGGAAGCCAAAGAGACCCCCTCTGGTAATATATGCTTCAAAAGATAAGTAATTTGTGAAGTGCGGCGTGTGTATAAGTCTGACAATAATATTGCAGATGGCGCCGGGATAGATCCGGACAAGCAACAGCTCATGTGTCGGTTAAAGGCCGGCGAGAATGTGCTTACAAGGGTGAGGCAGGAGAAAAATAATCTCCAAGATGCCAACACCCAGCTGGGTGAGGAACTAAAGGATGTTCGTGCCCAGCTATCTGACTCCGTTAAGGAGAATCGGCGGCTTCGACGAGGCATTTTTAGTAAGTGCTTGAACGAACTTTGAAAAAGAGTTCGGCGAGGAAGTCGACTAACAGAGTTATGTCTGTAGGTATGCTCACAGGCCGTCCTGCAGAGGAAATGCCCGACTCTATGGGTGACCTTCTTCCCGAGCTCTTGCAACTGCACGAATGAGTTCGGCAGGTGATGAAAGGCATCGCCCATGCCTTGTGGCCATCTGTCTCCCTACCCGAAGGCCTTGGAGAGCTTGCAGAGAGGCTTCAGGGAGCGCGGCAGCGCTTCCGCTTATGGAAGATATCGGCCTGCCGTCAATGCGCCAGGGAGGCCTGGGCCATGGTGAAGACGCGGTACACGAAGGCTGACCCAAACCACATGGCCGAGGTCGGACCTGCGGGGCCTGATGGGAAGGAGATCCCCGTGAGCTTAGTGTACGACCAAGTAGAATTGGCCGCAAAGTATTCCCAACAGGACTGTAAACTAGATAGCCTGCTGGATGGCATTGAAGAGGAATATGCCCAGTCAAGTTGACTATGTAATTTAAGATGACATGTAAAATGCCTTCTAGCTGGATTGTATATCATTTGTCATAGCGGACCTTTTCGCTTCAACCTCGGGACCCAATAGTCCGGAGTGTGTCCGAATACCCTCGCGATTATATAAGAACTGGGGCATGCGTGGAGACCAGGCGTAGGGGTCATTAGTGCTTTATCAGACAAGTGACCAACTAGTTATGTTATATTACATGGTTAGTAAGAAACATCTTCCAGGGAGAATAGTTCCGTTAGGGGTTACTTTCCTTGGGAGGCATGCCCTAAAGTGCATGTCCGGACTGCGAAAAAGCAGAAAAACATCTGGGGGCAGATAAATAAATGGGTAAGAAATCATCTTTTAGTTCACCGACCGAATATTCCCTTAAGAACGCTAGCTTTCGGCTTCACCCAGTCTGAGGTACACATCCGGCTGACCCGGCAGTAACAATCGCAGAGGTGCTCCCTTTATCGCCTAGCCGAACAATCGGGAACGTAGGGGTAAGCACAGGAGCCAGGCAACCCAGCTTGGCCAAAACTTAAGTCATATCGATGCATATAATGGTGAATAAAAGGTACATGCATAAGTGTGACACATGTGTTGGGCATGAAGCCCGTATAAATAAGCTTCTGTTAAAGAAGCCCCCAGGTATAATGAGCGCGGATAGTGCGTCAAGTGTATGCGAACAATGAGCAAACAAGCTTTCAAAGGCTGGAATAGGAAAGGGGGGAGAAGGAGAGAAACAAAAGACAGCTAATATGTAAAATATAGACGGAGGAAGGAGACGAACTCAGAATCCGGCGCTAGGCGTAGAATCTTCGGAGACGGGCTGCATTCCATGGGTTCGGCTCGAGTCGGTTATCCGATGCATCTCGCAGACGGTACGCTCCACCGGTCAGGACTTGGTCGATGATAAAGGGACCTTCCCATTTGGGCTTGAGTTTGTCCTTTTTCTTGTCCGGCAAGCGTAGAACTAACTTGCCAACGTTGTAAGTTTTGGCCCGTACTTCTCTGCTTTGATATCTTCGAGCTTGCTGTTGATAGAATGCGGAACGGGCTTTTGCCACGTCACGCTCCTCCTCCAATGCGTCCAAACTGTCCTGCCGATCGAGCTCGGCTTCTCTTTCTTTGTACATGCGCAAGCGAGGTGAGTCATGAATTATGTCACAGGGCAGAACTGCCTCTGCGCCGTATACCATAAAGAATGGTGTAAATCCGGTGGTGCGATTCGGAGTGGTCCGCAGCCCCCAGAGTACGGAGTCGAGCTCCTTTACCCAGTGTGTGTTAGATTCCTTGAGGGACCGCACTAATCTGGGTTTGATGCCGCTCATGATTAGACCATTTGCTCACTTGACTTGACCGTTAGTTTGAGGGTGATAGACTGAAGCATAGTCGAGCTTGATGCCCATGTTTTTGCACCAGAGTTTAACCTCATCGGCCGTAAAGTTCGTGCCGTTATCATTGATGATCCTATGGGGGACGCCGTAACGGTGTACGACCCCTGATATGAAGTCTATCACCGGTCCGGATTCGGCCGTCTTAACAGGTTTGGCCTCTATCCATTTGGTGAATTTATCCACCATGACCAGTAGGTATTTTTACTTGTGGGTTCCTCCTTTAAGGGGTCCAACCATGTCAAGTCCCCAGACCGCGAAGGGCCAGGTTATGGGTATAGTTTTGAGGGCGGTGGGTGGCATGTGGCTTTGATTAGCAAAGAGCTAGCAACCGACGCAACGTTGGACTAAGTCCTGAGCATCTGCCCGGGCCGTCGGCCAATAAAATCATGTATGGAAGGCCTTGCCTACAAGGGTCCGGACTGCAGCGTGGTGCCCGCCGAGTCCAGCATGAATTTCAGCCAGAAGATTCCGCCCTTCCTCTTCGGAGATACACCTTTGAAGGACCCCGGTTGTGCTTTTCTTGTAGAGCTCTTCCTCATGGACTTTATAGGCTTTAGATCGCCGCACTATGCAACGGGCCTCGTTTTGGTCCTCGGGAAGTTCCTGCCTGGTTAGGTAGGCTAGGAGTGGTTTCGTCCACGGGGCAATGACTGCCATTATTACGTGGGCTGAGGATTTTACTTTGTTGGCAGAACCGCCAATTGTGTCAGAATGTTCGGTGTTGGGCAGTGCGGTTGGGTCCGGGTTATTATTTCAGGATTCCCCCTCCCATAGTACGGATGGCTTGAACAGCCTCTCTAGGAAGATGTTGGGAGGGACGGCATCGCGCATTGCGCCAATGCGTGCCAATATGTCTACTGCCTGGTTGTTATCCCGGGCTATATGGTGAAATTCGAGCCCCTCAAACCGAGCTGACATTTTTAGGACGGCGTTGCAATAAGCTACCATTTTCGGATCCTTGGCGTCGAAGTCTCCATTTATTTGGGATATCACGAGGTCCGAATCCCCGCGCACCTCTAGACGTTGAATGCCCATGGAGACTGCCATCCGGAGGCCATGTAGAAGGGCCTCGTATTCGGCTGCGTTGTTGGAGTCCGTATAGGTTATCTGGAGTACGTATTGAACCATATCTCCGGTTGGGGATGTCAGAACGACGCCAGCCCCCAGACCAGCCAACATTTTGGAGCCGTCTAAGTGCATGATCCAGTTGGAATATGCGCCGTACTCTTTAGGGAGTTCGGCTTCAGTCCATTCGGCGACGAAGTCGGCCAAAACTTGCGACTTAATAGCTCGCCGTGGCTTATAGGTTATGTCAAACGGGAGGAGCTCAATGGCCCATTTGGCAATCCGGCCCGTCGCATCGCGGTTGTTTATAATGTCATTAAGAGGTACTTCGAAGGCTACTGTTATCGAACACTCTTGAAAGTAGTGTTGCAGCTTCCGGGATGCCATGAACACCGCGTACTCTATCTTCTGATAATGCGGGTACCATGACTTGCATGGAGTTAGGACAGTGGACACGTAGTAAATTGGTTTTTGCAGGGGGAACTTGTGTCCGTCCGTTTCTCGTTCGACAACGAGCACCGCGCTCACCACTTGATGAGTTGCCGCGATATATAATAGCATTGGTTCGCCTATGTTGGGCGCGGCCAGGACCGGGTTTGTTGCCAATATGGCTTTTATTTCTTCGAGTCCGGCCGTGGCGGCATCTGTCCACTTGAAGTGTTCAGTGCGTCAGACGAGGCGACAAAGGGGTAATGTCTTTTCCCCTAAACGGGAGATAAAGCGGCTTAAAGCCGCCACGCATCCCGTCAATTTTTGTATTTGTTTGAGGTCCTTTGGGATATCCAATTGTGACAGAGCTCGGATCTTGGCTGGGTTTGCTTCAATTCCTCTACCAGATACAATGAAGCCCAAGAGCTTTCCAGGTGGTACGCCGAAAACACATTTTTTCGGGTTAAGCTTAATGTCATATGTTCGGAGATTATCGAACGTGAGCCTCAAATTGTCTACTAGAGTATCGACGTGCTTGGTTTTGACGACCACATCGTCTACGTATGCCTCCACTATTTTGCTGATCTGGTTTGCCAGACATGTCTGAATCATGCGCTGATATGTTGCGCCGGCATTTTTGAGCCCAAAGGGCATTGTGTTGAAGCAGAATGGGCCGTATGGGGTGATGAATGCCGTTGCGGCCTGGTCGGGCTATGCCATCTTAATTTGGTGGTAGCCAGAGTATGTGTCGAGGAAACACAATGAATCGTGTCCTGCGGTAGCGTCGATAATTTAATCGATGCGGGGGAGGGGGAAGGGATCCTTTGGGCAAGCCTTGTTGAGGTCCTTAAAATTGACGCATAGGCGCCAGGATTTGTCCTTCTTTGGTACCATCACCAGGTTTGCTAGCCAGTCTAAATGTTTTATATCTCTGATGAATCCGGCCTCCAATAATTTGGCTAGATCCTCTCCCATGGCCTGTCTCTTGGGTTCAGAGAAACGCCGAAGAGCCTCTTTGACTGGCTTGAATCCTTTTAGGATGTTTAGGCTGTGCTCGGCCAGCCGGCGTGGGATTCCTGGCATGTCTGAAGGGTGCCAGGCAAAGATGTCCCAATTTTCGCGTAGGAATTCTCGTAGTGCGGCGTCTACATCAGGGTTTAATTGTGCCCCAATGGAGGCCGTCTTTGTAGGGTCCGTTGGATGGACTTGGAATTTGACTATTTCGTCCACTGGTTTAAAGGAGGTGGACTTGGATCTCTAATCGAGTATCATGTCGTCCCTGTTCACCGTGGAGCGCAGCGCAGTGAGTTCCTCGACCGCTAGGGCTTCGGATAGTGCCTCAAGGGCCAGTGCGGCTGTCTTGTTTTCGGCGCGGAGTGCTATGTCCGGGTCACTAGCAAGAGTGATGATTCTGTTGGGCCCGGGCATTTTGAGCTTCATGTACCCGTAATGGGGTATAGCTTGAAAAATTGTGAATGCCTCTCGCCCTAATAGAGCGTCATATCCGCTGCTGAACGGGGCCACTTGGAATGTGACCTCCTCGGACCTGTAATTATCCGGCGTGCCGAACACCACATCCAGTGTGATTTTTCCTGTACAGCATGCTTCCCGACTAGGGATTATTCCTCTAAAGGTTGTGCTGCTTCGCTCAATGCGGCTCCAGTCTATTTCCATTTTTCTGAGGGTTTCCTCGTAAATGAGGTTCAATCTGCTGCCACCGTCCATGAGTACCTTGATAAGGCGAAAGCCGTCCACTATTGGACTGAGGACCAATGCGGCTGGTGCTCGGGCTGTTCAGAATTTAGGTTCGTCACTGGCATTAAAGGTAATGGCCGTGTCACTCCATGGGTTTATTGTTGCTACTTGGTACACTTCAGCAAGGCTGCGGAGTGTTCATTTCCGCATATTATTTGATGCGAAAGTCTCGAAGACTGTTAATACCGTACTGGTATCCTTGGGCTGGTGCTTTGGAGTTAGAAGCTCTTCGCCACTTTTGGCCACCTGCCGTAGTATCCAGCATGCTCTAAGGCTATGAGTTGGAGTGGCGCCCTCTGTACTATGAATTTTGCAGGGTCCATTGAGACATTCTTCCAATACAGTTCCGTGCCCTATAGAGGGTTTTTGCTTTTTGGTATTTAACCCAAGTGCCTGGCGATGATGCACCCTTTTATTTCGGACTGGGATTGTATTCACGGCCGGATTGTCCCAAAAATTGATTTCGGTTTTCCAGGCGCTTTCCATCGCACAGTACTTTCGTACTATGGACGCCAAGTCAGCGAAGTGTGTGATTTCACGACGACTTACGGTGTTGAGGATTCCGTGCAATTATTGCAGAAGAATGAAATTGTGTCCTCCTCACGGCAATCCTTTATCCTGTTTATGACCAGGAGGAATCTGGCCCAGTAATGGTGTACTGTTTCTGTGGGCTCTTGCCGGATTTGGGATAGATCGCTTGTGTTTGGGTGGGCAGGTGGAATTAAATTCGGAACCCCGTCCAATCTAAAAATCAGGGGCCAAGAAGTTTCTGAACTTGGAAGCTTGGGTTCTTGGATGTTGTCCAATGAATCTAGCCCACTGCATGACTTTCGGTTCAGGGCTTGAGTGACGTCCTCCCCTCCGCGGGAATCCGGCATGGAGGGATCAGGAATTCGGACATAGCTAGTCCTTAAGATAGAAGAAGGGTCACCACATTGTTCCTCTACCACAGCAACGTGGTGGTTAACCTGGGGAGAGTTAATCTCTCTCAGATCGGGTTTAAGCCAAATCTGATCGTAGTCTGTAGCGACTCCCAGGGTGGCGATGCAATCCAAGAGCTCATTTAAGGAAGAGAGCTCCATCGGATCTAACTGCTCGACGAGTTCCGAGTTAACGTGAAGATTGCTTTCGATGACCCGAGAAGTCATCGTTGGCGCGGCGGCCGAACAAGCGGTCATAAGGAAACCGCCTATCCGGAGAGTTTGGCCGATAGCCAAAGCTCCTTTAGCCACAGTGCCGTCTTTAAAGACAGGATGGGGCATCCTTCCTGATGGCCACAGCACAGAGGAACTCTCAATGAAAGCACCAATGTCAGTGTCAAAACCGGCGGATCTCGGGTAGGGGGTCACGAACTGTGCGTCTAGACGGATGGTAACAGGAGACAAGGGACACGATGTTTTTACCCAGGTTCTGGCCCTCTCGATGGAGGTAAAACCCTACTCCTGCTTGATTAGTATTGATGATATGGGTAGTACAAGAGTAGATCTACCACAAGATCAGAGAGGCTAAACCCTAGAAGCTAGCCTATGGTCTGATTGTTGTTCGTCCTATGGTAGGAGATCTACATATTCGTATCGCCAAGCTTGCCTTCCACGCCAAGGAAAGTCCCATCCGGACACGGGACGAAGTCTTTAATCTTGTATCTTCATAGTCCAGGAGTCCGGCCAAAGGTGATAGTTCGGCTATCCGGACACCCCCTAGTCCGCGACTCCCTCATGGGGGAAAGGAGCGCATGTGTGTCGACTTCACCAACCTCAACAAGGCCTGCCCCCAAGATGGCGGTAGAAGACGTGGAGAAGATAGCCTTCTTGACCCCATGTGGGGTATACTGCTACACTTGCATGCCATTCGGGTTGCGCAACACGGGCGCGACCTTCCAACTGCTGATACACATTGCCTTGGGCTGGCAGCTCGGGAGAAACACCGAGGCTTACGTCGACGACATTGTGGTGAAATCTCGGGAGGCAAGGACCTTGATCCAGGACTTGGAGGAGACCTTCGCGAGCCTCTGCTAGGTAGACCCGTGGCTCAACCCGGAGAAGTGTGTGTTCGGCGTCCCTTCCGGCAAGCTGCTAGGCTTCCTCGTGTCCCACAGGGGGGTCGAGGCCAACCCGGAGAAGGTCAAGGTGATCGAAGACATGAGTCTGCCGCAAACCCTCAGAGAAATGCAGAAGCTCACCGGTCGCATGACCGTGTTAGGATGCTTCATCTCCAAGCTGGGGGAGCGCGCCCTATCGTTCTTCAAGCTGATGAAGAAAAAGGGCCCATTTGAGTGGACACAGGAGGCCGACCAAGAGTTTCAAGACCTCAAGAAATACCTGACCAGTCCCCCCCCCCCGGTGATGGTGGCGCCGCGCCCTCTCGAGGCCCTGGTGCTCTACCTTGCCGCCACTCCCTACTCCACCAGTGCAGCTCTGGTGGTGGTTTGGGAGGAGCGCTAGGATAAGGCCGCGTCCCGCCTAGCTACGGCCTTAGTCAGGGCAACACAAGACCAGAAAGCCTCGCGAGGACCACGACAATGGCAGCAAGGGACCAAGCTCAGCAGGACGATGCCCCCGCGGCTGAAGAGGCCCCACCAAGCGACCAGGCGCTGGGGGCTCCATTATCTCAGGAGGCGCCTCAACCTCCAGAAGACGCAGGCCACGTCAGCGCCCCCACCCTCGTCGATCATCCAGTGTACTTCATCAGCACGGTGTTGCGGGATGCAAGAGCACGGTACCCCATGCCTCAGAAGCTCTTACTCGTGCTCTTGGTGGCGTCGCATAAGCTGCGGCACTACTTTCAAGGTCACCCATGAAGGTCGTCTCGGCCTACCCGTTGGAAAGGGTACTCAGGAGCCCCAATTCCGTTGGGAGAGTCGTTGAATGGAACATCGAGCTGCATGTGTTTCAGTTGGAGTTCAGCACAACCAGGGTCATCAAGGGAGCCGCACTTGCTGATTTCATGGCTGAATGGACAGATGGACCGGAGCTCAAGGTGGGCGAGGATTGGTCTCTCTCTCTAGGAAGTGAGGCACCAGATGGTTGGGTCATGTATTTCGATGGTGCCTTCTCACAGCAGGGCGCGGGGGCTGGTGTAGTGCTTATATCACCAACTCAGGACAAGCTCTACTACACCGTACAGCTCTGTTTCCAGCAGGGCGAGAAGGTCTCCAACAACATAGCAGAATACGAGGGCCTCATAGCAAGCCCGAAAGCTGCAGCAGTACTGGGAGTGAAGCGCTTCGTCATCAAGGGTGATTCACAACTCCTTGTCAACTTCTCTAACAAGGTGTACGAGCCGAAAGACGAGCACATGGAAGCATATCTCACGGAGGTACGCAAGATGGAGAAGCAGTTCTGGGGGCTGGAGTTGCAGCATCTGCCCCATGGCACCAACCAAGAGGCTGATGACATCGTCAGGAGGGCATCCAAACGGCTGCCCCAGGAGCCTGACATTTTTGAGGAAGGACTCTTCAAGCCGTCGGCGGCACCACCACTTTCAAGAACGGCACAGCTTCGGGAAGAACTCCCTCAGCCACCTGCCATACGAGCCCTGGCCTGTGGCCCGACTTTGGGAGCGCGCCTACTCTTGGCGCTGGAGCCTCATGAGGGATGCTGGACCAAGGAATTCAAGGAATACCTAACGCAAGGGACGCTGCCAGAGAAAGAGGAGGACATGGAGCGCGTGGCCTGGCAGGCCATGGCCTACTGCATCCAAGATGGTGAGTTATACCGGAAGCGGCCGAATGACGTTTCCCTACGTTGCATCTCCAGGGAACAGGGGAAAGAGCTGCTGGCCGACATACATGGTGGAGATTACAGACACCACTCGTCGTCATGGACCCTTGTCCGCAAGGTATTTCGCAGCGGATTCTATTGGCCTACGGCACTCAATGACGCGAGCGAGCTGGTGAAGTTCTACGAGGCCTGCCAATTCCATGCCAAGCAGATCCATCAGCCAGCTCAGGGCCTATAGACCATCCCGCTCTCGTGGCCGTTCGCGGTCTGGGGGCTGGATATCTTGGGCCCATTCCCTCGAGCGCCTAGGGGCTACCACTACCTCTATGTCGCCATCAACAAGTTCACCAAGTGGGCGGAGGTGGAAGCCTTCCGCACCATCCCAGCCAGCTCCGCGGTCAAGTTCATCAAAGGCCTCGTGAGCCGGTTTAGGGTCCCTAACCGCATCATCACCGACAACGGTTCGCAGTTCACTAGCAATCTCTTCAAGACGTATTGTGCTAACCTTGGAAGGCAAATCTGCTACGCTTTGGTGGCGCACCCCCGGAGCAACGGCCAGGCCGAACGCGCCAACGTAGAGGTCTTGAGGGGCCTCAAGACTAGGACCTTCAAGAAAAAGTTGGAGGCCTACGGCAAGGGCTGGCACGACAAGCTTCAGTCCATGTTGTGGTCCATCCGCATCACTGCCACCAAGCCAACGGGCAAGACCCCGTTCTTCCTCATCTACGGAGCAGAAGCGGTTCTCCCTCACGAGGTCAAGCGTCGCTCCATGCGGGTCCTTGCGTTTGATGAGGCACAGCAAGACGCCATGCGGGGGATGGACCTCGTGCTGGGGGAGGAACGCCGCCGTGAAGCCATGCTACAGGCGGCAAGATATCAACAGGCGCTGCGGCGGTATCACTGTCGCAGCGTTCGCCCCAGGACACTCGAGGTGGGTGACCACGTCCTGAGGCGGGTGCTCTCCAGGGATGGGCTGCATAAGCTCTCACCCATGTGGGAGGGCCCGTTCAAGGTCGTCCACGTCTCCAGGCCTGGCGTCGCGCGCCTGGAGACCCAGGACGGGGTACCCATCCCGAACACCTGGAACATCTAGCACCTCCGGAAGTTCTACCCCTGAAGAAAGGCCCGGTGCCTGTGAAGAATGCCCAGTGCCTGTGAAGCTTGCCGCCCGTGACACTCTCACGTAATAATGAGTGGGGTTGTACATGCCCCGGAGTCTCAGGAGTGCCGCCCTTGGGCCTCAGGGGCTCCCACCCACGCCCAGTGGCAGCACTTAGCTTCGCGCTGGTGAGAAGACTCGAAGACTAGACTAGGTGCCGTATGCGGCTTTTCATTTGATTTTTGCAGTTGGCTCGCTCTTCCTTGATTGAACCTTGATTGAAGTTGCTTCTGGAGTTCTTTGTCGGTTCTGTTCCATCGCCTTTTGCCTTCATTTTCTGTCTTCAGCTCTTTGTTTGGCTTACTCTCTCTCGCATACCTCGCGAGGGGGCTGTACGGGTGCCCTCGTGAGCCTTTTTTCTTCTGATTTTCGTGAGGCACTCACATTCGAATTCGCAGCGGGAGCACCCCTCTGAGTTCGTGCTCCTCGGGTACCGCGACAAGAAGAGTCGGGCCACGGCCGGCAGACCTTGCGACTAGGGTTCAAAAAATGATAGTCTCTCAATGAGTTTTTTGCAGCTCCTAAGGTGCCCGGCAAGGCCTGAAGCGGGCACGTCGCAAGGCGGGAACTACTTCAAACATGCCAAGATAAGTTGTTCCTACACGCCGACGTACAATAACAACACCATGACACAGCATAGGAACAATAAATGCAGCATGTTAACTAGGAAATCATAGTTTGTTGCACGCCCCCACGGAGCCCCATACTTGTCTCTCTCAATTTAGGAAGGAAGGAAAACAAAACAAAAGCAGCACGCGCCTTGCAGCAGTTCGCGAGGAGGGATCTATGGTGAACTCCTGAGCTCGGCCAGACCCCACCTCGCGCTTCACCGGAGCGCGGCGGCGGGACGACCCGTTTCCGCCCTCTAGGCGGGCACGGGCGTGGCGATTGATCATAGCCGCCGCTGGAGGAGCTGTCGCCGGAGGAAGAGCCTCCATAGCTTGACGAGCCGCGGTCGCCGCCAGGAGCAAGTTCGCCTTCACCCTCATCATGACCGTTGCCAAGACCAAGCACCTCGTCGCCGTCGTTGTCTTCGGGGCAGCACCCAACGCGGCGGCCGTCCTCTCCGAACACCCTCACATAGAGGGTCGCGTCGCCATCGTACTTGAAGTTGAGGGTGCACCGCCTGCCCAGACCCTGCGCGTGGGCAAACATTTGCCAGCCTCGGGCCAAGGCTGTGTTGCCGGCGACGGAGACCTCCATCGCGACCTAGGAGGCCCTGCTGCAGCAGTTGTCTGCCTGCAACCAGAGCCCGCCTGGGCCAGCGGTCGGCAGCTCGCCGACGAAGAAGCGCGGCAGATGAAGCCAGTTGCTGGCTGATACATCTCCAACGTATCTACAATTTTTGATTATTACATGCTATTATATTACCCGTTTTGGATGTTTATGGGCTTTACTTTACACATTTATATCATTTTTGGGACTAACCTACTAACCGGAGGCCCAGCTCGTATTGCTGCTTTTGCCTATTTCACTGTTTCGAAGAAAAGGAATATCAAACGGAGTCCAAACGGAATGAAACCTTCGGGAGCGTGATTTTTGGAATGAACGTGATCCAGAGGACTTGGAGTGCAAGTCAAGAAACAGTCGAGGCGGCCACGAGGGTGGAGGGCGTGCCCACCCCTACTACGCGCGCCCCCTATCCCGTGGGCCCCTCGGGCGGCCACCGACCTACTTCTTCCTCCTATATATACCCACGTACCTCGAGAACATCAAAGGCGACCACGAAAAACTATTTCCACCACCGTAACCTTCTATATCCGCGAGATCCCATCTTGGAGCCTTTGCCGGCGCTCCACCGGAGGGGGAATCGACCACGGAGGGCTTCTACATCAACACCATAGCCCCTCCAATGAGTTGTGAGTAGTTTACCATAGACCTTCGGGTCCATAGTTATTAGCTAGATGGCTTCTTCTCTCTTTTTGGATCTCAATACCATGTTCTCCTCGATCTTCTTGGAGATCTATTCGTTGTAACTCTTTTTGCGGTGTGTTTGTCGAGATCCGATGAATTGTGGGTTTATGATCAAGTTTATCTATGAGAAATATTTGAATCTCCTCTGAATTCTTTTATGTGTGATTAAGTTATCTTTGCAAGTCTCTTTGAATTATCAGTTTGGTTTGGCCTACTAGATTGATCTTTCTTGCAATGGTAGAATGTTTAGCTTTGGGTTCAATCTTGCGGTGTCCATTCCCAGTGACAGTAGGTGCAGCAAGGCACGTATTGTATTGTCGCCATCGAGGATAAAAAGATGGGGTTTATATCATATTGCATGAGTTTATCCCTCTTCATCATGTCATCTTTCTTAATGTGTTACTCTGTTCTTTATGAACTTAATACTCTAGATGCATGCTGGATAGCGGTCGATGTGTGGAGTAATAGTAGTAGATGTAGGCAGGAGTCGGTCTACTTGTCACGGACGTGATGCCTATATACATGATCATGCCTAGATAATCTCATAATTATTCGCTTTTCTATCAATTGCTCGACAGTAATTTGTTCACCCACCGTAATACTTATGCTATCTTGAGAGAAGCCACTAGTGAAACCTATGGCCCCCGGGTCTATCTTTTATCATACAAGCTTTCAATCTACTTTTATTTGCATCTGTACTTTTCCAATCTATATCATAAAATACCAAAAATATATTTATCTTAACATATTATCTCTATCAGATCTCACTTTCGCAAGTGGCCGTGAAGGGATTGACAACCCCTTTATTGCGTTGGTTGCGAGTTCTTTCTTTGTTTGTGTAGGTGCGTGGGACTTTTGAGGAGCCTCCTACTGGATTGATACATTGGTTCTCAAAAACTAATGGAAATACTTATGCTACTATTGCTTCATCACCCTTTCCTCTTCAAGGAAAACCAACGCAAGCTCAAGACGTAACAAGAAGGATTTCTGGCGCTGTTGCCGGGGAGGTCTTCGCTCAAGTCAAGTCATACCAAGTACCCATCACAAACTCATCTCCCTCGCATTTACATTATTTGCCATTTGCCTCCCGTTTTCCTCTCCCTCACTTCACCCTTGCCGTTTTATTCGCCCTCTCTTTCGCAATGTCCTCTCTCTTTCGTTTGCCTTTTTGTTTGCTTGTGTGTTGGATTACTTGTCGCCATGGCACAAGATAATACCAAATTGTGTGATTTCTCCAATACCAATAATAATGATTTCCTTAGTACTCCGATTGCTCCTCTTAATGATGTTGAGTCTTGTGAAATCAATATTGCTTTTCTGAATCTTGTTATGAAAGATCAATTTGCCGGCCTTCCTAGTGAAGGTGTCGCTACCCACCTAAACAACTTTGTTGATTTGTGTGAGATGCAAAAGAATAAAGATATGGATAATGATATTGTTAAATTGAAGTTATTTTCGTTTTCACTTAGAGATTGTGCTAAAGTTTGGTTTTCGTCTTTACCTAAAAATAGTATTAATTCTTGGAACAAGTGCAAAGACGCTTTTATCTCTAAGTATTTTCCTCCCGCTAAGATCATCACTCTTAGGAATGATATTATGAATTTTAAACAACTTGATCATGAGCATGTTGCCCAATCTTGGGAAAGAATGAAATTGATGATTCACAATTGCCCTACTCATGGTTTGAATTTAGGGATGATCATACAAAAAATTTATGCCGGCTTGAATTTTGCTTCTAGGAATCTTTTAGATTCAGATGCGGGAGGCACGTTTATGGAAATCACTTTAGGAGATGCTACAAAACTCCTTGATAATATTATGGCTAATTATTCTCAATGGCACACCGAAAGATCTACTAGTAAAAAAGTGCATGCTATAAAAGAAATTAATGTTTTGAGTGGGAAGATGGATGAACTATTGAAATTGTTTGCTACTAAGAGTGCTCCTATTGATCCCAATGATATGCCTTTGTCTACTTTGATTGAGAATAATAATGAATCTATGGATGTGAATTTTGTTGGTAGGAATAGTTTTGGAAACAATGCATAGAGGAAACTTTAATCCTAGACCGTTCCCTAGTAATTCCTTTAATAATTATGAAAATTCCTACAATAATTCTTATGGTAATTTTAATAAGATTCCCTCTGATTTTGAGAATAGTGTGAAAGAATTTATGATCTCCCAAAAGAATTTTAACGCCTTGCTTGAAGAAAAATTGCTTAAAGTTGACGATTTGGCTAGGAATGTTGATAGACTTTCGCTTGATGTTGATTCTCTGAAACTTAGATCTACTCCTCCTAAGCATGATATCAATGAGTCTCTCAAAGCTATGAGAATTTCCATTGATGAGTGCAAAGAAAGAACCGCTAGATTGTGTGCTAAGAAAGATTGCTTTGTAAAGGCGTGTTCTTCTAATTTCCATGAAAATAATGATGAAGATCTTAAAGTTATTGATGTGTCCCCTATTAGATCTTTGTTTTGCAATATTAATCTTAATAATGATGGAACTGGAGGTGAGTCAACTTTAGTTAAAAGGCTCCCAATAATTCGGAATTTTTAGATCTTGATGCTAATTTTGGTAAAAGTGGGATTGGAGAGGTCAAGACTTGAAGTAGCATTGAACCCACTATCTTGGATTTCGAGGAATTTAATTATGATAATTGTTCTTTAGAAGGTTGTATTTCTTTGTTGCAATCTGTTGTGAATTTTCCTCATGCTTATAGTCAAAATAAAGCTTTTACCAAACATATTGTTGATGCCTTGATGCAATCTTATGATGAAAAACTTAATTTGGAAGTTTCTATACCTAGTAGAAAACTTAATGATGAGTGGGAACCTACTATAAAGATTATGAGTGTTATGCTTTATGTGATTTGTGTGCTAGTGTTTCCACGATTCCGAAAACTTTATGTGATATTCTAGGTTTCTATGATCTTGATGATTGCTCTTTAAATTTGCACCTTGCGGATTCCACCATTAAAAAGACAATTGGAAGGATCAATGATGTTCTCATTGTTGCAAATAGAAATTTGGTGCCCGTAGATTTTATCGTTCTTGATATAGATTGCAATCTTTCTTGCCCTATTATTCTTGGTAGACCTTTCCTTAGAATGATTGGCGCGATTATTGATATAAAGGAAGGGAATATTAGATACGAATTTCCATCAAGGAAAGGCATGGAGCACTTTCCAAGAAAGAAAGTTAAATTACCTTATGAATCTATCGTGCGAGCTACTTATGAATTGAGTGCCAAAGAGGGCACTACTTAGATCTATCCTCGCTTTTATGCCTAGCTAGGGGCGTTAAACGATAGTGCTAGTTGGGAGGCAACCCAATTTTATTTGCGTTTTTTTTTTGTTTAGTAATAAATTTTGCATCTGCCTTCTTTTTAGATGTGTTTTTATGTTTTAATTAGTGTTTGTGCCAAGTAGAACCTATAGGATAACCTATGGTGATAGTTAATTTGATTCTGCTGAAAAACAGAAACTTGGCGCGCACCAAATTAGTTTTGTTAATTCACACAAATGTGCTTTTGCGTCGATTCTTTTTGGTGTAGATCAAAAGACAAATTGCCCAGGACTTCCTATTTTGGTAGGAGTTTTAGAGTTACAGAAGTATTCGAGGGTTACAGATTGCTATAGACTATTCTGTTTTTGACAGATTCTGTTTTTCGTGTGTTCTTTGCTTATTTTGATGCATCTATGGCTAGTATTAAGTGATATGAACCATACAGAACTTGAAATAAAGTAGGTTTAACACCAATATAAATAAAGAATGAGTTCATTACAGTACCTTATGTGGTGGTTTTGCTTTCTTTCACTAACGGAGCTTATGAGATTTCCTGTTGAGTTTTGTGTTGTGAAGTTTTCAAGTTTTGGGTAAAGATTTGATGGATTATGGAATAAGGATTGGCAAGAGACTAAGCTTGGGGATGCCCATGGCACCCCAAGATATTCAAGAATAGCCAAATGCCTAAGCTTGGGGATGCCCCCGGAAGGCATCCCCTCTTTCGTCTTCGTTTATCGGTTACTTGGAGCTATATTTTTATTCGCCACATGATATGTGTTTTGCTTGGAGCGTCTTGTATGATATTAGTATTTGCTTTTAGTTTTCCACAATCATCCTTGTTGTACACACCTTTTGGGAGAAGCCCGCTTGATTGGAATTTATTAGAATACTCTATGTGCTTCACTTATATCTTTTGAGCTAGATAGTTTTTGCTCTAGTGCTTCACTTATATCTTTTAGAGCACGGCGGTGGCTTAATTTTGTAGAAATTGCTAGTCTATCGTGCTTCACTTATATTATGTTGAGAGTCTCTTAGAACAGCATGGTATTTGCTATGGTTATAAAATTGGTCCTAGAATGGTAGGCATCCAAGTTGGGTATAATAAAAACTATCATAGAAAGTGAATTGGATGCTATGATCAATTTGATACTTGATAATTGTTTTGAGATATTAGGATGGTGATATTAGGGTCATGCTACTTGGGTGATTATGAATTTAAAGAATGCTTGTGCTGAAGTTTGTGATTCCTGTAGCATGCACGTATGGTGAACCGCTTTGTGATGAAGTTGGAGCACAATTTTATTTATTGATTGTATTCCTTATGAGTGGCGGTCGAGGACGAGCGATGGTCTTTTCCTACCAATCTATCCTCCTAGGAGCATGCGCATAGTACTTTGTTTTTAATGACTTGTAGATTTTTGCAATAAGTACATGAGTTCTTTATGACTAATGTTGAGTCCATGGACTATACGCACTCTCACCCTTCCACCATTGCTAGCCTATCTTGTGCCATGCAATTTTCGCCGGTACCATATACCTTCCTCAAAACAGCCACCATACCTACCTATTATGGCATTTCCATAGCCATTCCGAGATATATTGCCATGCAACTTTCCATCGTTCCGTTTATATGACACGCATCATCATTGTCATATTGCTCTTTGCATGATCATGTAGTTGACATCGTATTTGTGGCAAGGCCACCTTCATAATTTTCATACATGTCGCTCTTGATTCATTGCATATCCCGATACACCGTCGGAGGCATTCATGTACAGTCATATCTTATTTTAAGTATTGAGTTGTAATATTGAGTTATAAGTAAATAAAAGTGTGATGATCCTCATTATTAGAGCATTGTCCGAGTGAGGAAAGGATGATGGAGACTATGATTCCCCCACAAGTCTGGATGAGACTTCGGACTTTACAAAAAAAGAGGCCAAAGAGCCCACCAAGAAAAAAAAATTAAAAAAAAGGAGAAAGACCAAAAGAAAAAAAAAAGAAAGGTCCAAAAGAAAAAAAAAGGAGAAAAAGAAAAAGAAAAAAATGAAATGAGAGAAAAAGAGAGAAGGGACAATGCTACTATCCTTTTTACCACACTTGTGCTTCAAAGTAGCGTCATGATCTTCATGATAGAGAGTCTCCTATGTTGTCACTTACATATACTAGTGGAATTTTCATTATATAACTTGGCTTGTATATTCCAATGATGGGCTTCCTCAAAGTGCCCTAGGTCTTTGTGAGCAAGCGAGTTGGATGCACACCTACTTAGTTTCTTTTGTTGAGCTTTCATACATTTATAGCTCTAGTGCATCCATTGCATGGCAATCCCTACTCACTCACATTAATATCTATTAATGGGCATCTCCATAGCCCATTGATACGCCTAGTTGATGTGAGACTATCTTCTCCTTTTTGTCTTCTCCACAACCACCATTCTATTCCACATATAGTGCTATGTCCATGGCTCACGCTCAAGTATTGCATGAAAGTTGAAAAAGTTTGAGATTACTAAAGTATGAAACAATTGCTTGGCTTGTCACCGGGGTTGTGCATGATTAAATACTTTGTGTGATGAAGATAGAGCAACAGCCAGACTATATGATTTTCTAAGGATAACTTTCTTTGGCCATGTTATTTTGAGAAGACATGATTGCTTGATTAAGTATGCTTGAAGTATTACTATTTCTTATGTCAATATGAACTTTTATTTTGAATCATTTGGATCTGAACATTCATGCCACAATAAAGAAAATTACATTGAGAATTATGCTAGGTAGCATTCCACATCAAAAATTCTGTTTTTATCATTTACCTACTCGAGGACGAGTAGGAACTAAGCTTGGGGATGCTTGATACGTCTCCAACATATCTATAATTTTTTATTGTTCCATGCTATTATATTACTCGTTTTGGATGTTTACGGGCTTTACTTTACACATTTATATCATTTTTGGGACTAACCTACTAACTGGAGGCCCAGCCCGTATTGCAGGGTTTTTTTGCCTATTTTAGTGTTTTGAAGAAAAGGAATATCAAACGGAGTCCAAATGGAATGAAACCTTCGGGAGCGTGATTTTTGGAACGAACGTGATCCAGAGGACTTGGAGTGCAAGTCAAGAAGCAGTCGAGGCGGCCACGAGGGTGGAGGGCGCGCCCACCCCTACTAGGCGTGACCCCCTATCTCATGGGCCCCTCAGGCATCCACCGACCTGCTTCTTCCTCCTATATATACCCACGTACCCCGAGAACATCAAAGGCGACCACGAAAAACTATTTCCACCACCGTAACCTTCTGTATCTGCGAGATCCCATCTTGGAGCCTTCGCCGGCGCTCCGCCAAAGGGGGAATCGACCATGGAGGGCTTATACATCAACACCATAGCCCCTCTGATGAGTTGTGAGTAGTTTACCACAGACCTTCGGGTCCATAGTTATACATCAACACCATCTTCTCTCTTTTTGGATCTCAATACCATGTTCTCCTCGATCTTCTTGGAGATCTATTCGATGTAACTCTTCTTGCGGTGTGTTTGTCGAGATCCGATGAATTGTGGGTTTATGATCAAGTTTACCTATGAGAAATATTTGAATATCCTCTGAATTCTGTTATGTGTGATTAAGTTATCTTTGCAAGTCTCTTCGAATTATCAGTTTGGTTTGGCCTACTAGATTGATCTTTCTTGCAATCGGAGAAGTGCTTAGCTTTGGGTTCAATCTTGTGGTGTCCTTTCCCAGTGACAGCAGGGGCAGCAAGGCACGTACTGTATTGTTTCCATTGAGGATAAAAAGATGGGGTTTATATCATATTGCATGAGTTTATCCCTCTACATCATGTCATCTTTCTTAATGTGTAAGCGTGGCCGGGAAGCGTGGCCGGGAAGGCCGCACGGCCACAGCACGCCTTCCTCCACCAACCGGGCTGCCTCGACATAGGCAGCCCCCACCACGTGAAGGCCCACCACCGCGGCCGCGGGGAGCCACGGCGGGGGTCGTAGAGTGCTTGCGAGGGCGACCGCGTCTGCGCTTTGGCGGAGGAAAGCCAGGCCCTTTCTGGCGAGCCTTCCCCTTCTCCGCGGCCGAAAACCTCTTCGTAGGCACCATGGGGGACGCTACAAGCAACGGAGCGAGGGAGGAGAAGCGAGCGGAATGGAAAGATATGGGCGACGGGATCTCACCCCTCCTCATTTATAGCCCAAGGGAGGCAAACCGTCGACCTCCACGATCATAGGTAATGATAACCCCGTTTGCATGCAGCAGGGACTCGTCAAGTCGAGCGGTTGCTGAGGCAGCATGGGGAAGCGGAGATGCCCACGTCCAATCAATCGCCACGCGTCGACCAAGGCCGCAGGCTGTCAGGGCCCACGGTGCTCCGCACTTGTCCTTTAGCTTCGCCGCCAAGCCAAGCCCGAGCACGCCTTGGGCCCGGGGGCTACTGTCCGTGTTCTGGGAACGGGGGTACCCAGACTTGCCTGCATGCGGCCCACGGCGTGGCTCCAGCAGCGGCCAGTACGGCCCGTCTTCGTCAGCCGGCACTCAAGACCCCTGCGAGGGGCCAAGCTTCGCGAGGCGGGCGACACAAGGCCTCCTCAGGAGCGGCCTCACCAGGCAGGCTCGCGAGGGGGATAGAGTTCAAGGCAAGGGGTACCTCGTGAAGTTTCCGTGACACAAGCCATGACGACCAAGGCTAGGTGGGCGCCAGCGCGCGTAGTGTTCTCGTTTCCCCTTTGGTGCTAAGGGGGCAAGCGCAGGCGCGGAGTACCGAGGCATCAGGCAAAAGGTTTCCATATCGGTGCAACAAGACCAAGACCAGTAGGACGGCAGGACAGAGGTCATCATGGAGCCCAAGACGGCATCACCACCAGTGCCTTTGACAGGCGAAGACCACCTTTAGTCAGGATAGCTTGTACTAGTTGTCCCCTTTCAAATTGGCCATTGTTGGATCCCTTCCTGCTCAATATTTCGGGAGAGCACCAGGGCCTCTATAAATAGGACTAGCCACCACAATAGAAGGGAGACTGAAACGAACCCAGTTCATCCTCGCACCCACCAAGCACAAGAACACCTCTCCTCAGGAGGTTGTTCTTCCCTTGTACTATTCATCATTAGCCCAAGAGGCAATCCACCACCACCACACTAGAGTAGGGTATTACACAACAAAGGTGGCCCGAACCAGTATAAATCTTGTGTCTCTTGTGTTGTGAGTTCATCGAGCTAAGCTTAGAGATCGCGGTGAGGCTGAGGGCGAGATTTGGTAGGGGGAAATCTTCGCGCGCACCCTAGTGTTCGAACCTCAAGGGTTTTGCCGGAACCCTAAATCCGACAACGACGTCGAGGCCCATAACTATTCTCGCGTGATGGTTGGTGTGTAAAGGCCAGAGGCCAACTCGGAACAAATACCCAAACCATAGTGTATTATTAGCTTGCGGAGATGAGCAGAGACTCACGATAGAGGTGACCCTGTCGCCCCGTCTCGTGGACTTACGGCAAGGGCCCAGAATGCCCGACCGTGCCACGTCATTATCTTGCGAGTGCTCTCCGGGCCCGCCCGAATTTCCCAAAGGTCTCAAGTAAAGTAAAGGTAACCGTGTGTCCAAACATCAAGAGGAAAACCCGATGAATCACCCCCAGTGGATTCCACTCGATGTAACCATCAAGGTGAACGTAAGAAGAACCACCCTCGAGGTTCACACTTGAGGTGTTGCACGACAGAGCCATATCAGGAATGGTGAAGGAGGAACCACCCTCCATGTCCACGACCGAATAGCTACACTACAGAGATCTCATCAGGAGTGATGTATGAGGTTCCACCCTTGGCACTCGATGGTAACTCTGCAGAGTTGAGCAACAAAAAGGGGCGTGATGTGATGTGAGGTGTCGGGCTCCGGCCATCGATCATGTTGATCGAGTCGTCGATGATGAAGCAGGGGGAACAAGGACAAGGTGGGGGTCACTGATGGATCACTCACTACTAGGAAAAGGCCTACTAATGGTGCACCTGTTTTGGCTACTAATGGCGCACTACAGGTGCGCCATTATTACCACGCCACTAGTATATTTTAGTAATGGCGCACCACAGGTGCGCCATTAGTATCCCACAGGTGCGCCATTAGTATCTGGTATACTAATGGCGCACCACATGGAAGTGCGCCATTAGTAACAATTTTTTTGAAAAAAAATTCGTTTTTCTTAATCTCAGGTCACTATTTCACATATGAGATATCCGACACATATATATACGACAAGCATCCATATAACAATCATATCCAACACACAAGTTTCATCATATATACATACATAGCCAACACATAGTTCCATCGTTACATATTACAAAAGTTTCACATTGTTCATCCAACACCGTTATCCATCAATTCAAAAAAGTTTCACATTGATACAAAATAAAAACACAAATGGAAAAGAAGCACTCCATCCATGCAAGCTTTCGTGAATTAAATCAAATCTGCAAAATGATAAACAAGAAGTTAGAAGAAGAAGAAGAAGAAGAAGAAAAAGACTAGAAGAATACTAGAAGAAGAAGAACACTAGAACAATACTAGAAGAAGAATAAGAAGAAGAATAAGAAGAAGACTATAAGCTTATTATGTAAACTTGATCATTTTGTGCTAACATAAGTAATTTTGGAGCTAACCTATAGGAAACTAAGCATATAAGCTCTAAGTTAGCATATTAGAGCCAACTTAGGTAAAATGAAGCTAACATATGTCATTTTGGAAAAGAAGAAGAATAAGAAGAAGACTATAAGCTTATTATGTAAACTTGATCATTTTGTGCTAACATAA